>NC_134090.1:38684066-38994153 GCF_000715075.1 Nicotiana tabacum | reverse complement strand
TGAATTAAACTAGAGTTAAATCCCAAATAGCTATCTTGAACCTATCCTGTCAAACCCTTATTCCTCACATTGATAAGAAACCAACTCTGCTAATCTCTAGTTCTTTGCAGTCAATAGTCAATTGCTTTATTTTAGTAGTTAAACATTTCATAATTATTTAACTTAAGTGTTGATCCTCCTGAATAGCAATTAAACCAGAAATTACTCGAAATTGTTTAAATCCCATCCTTGTGGAGACGATAATTTAACTATACTATCTTTGGCTAGCGAACATTAATTTCATGTTGTGTTTTGCGCTCGTCAAATGCCTTCGAAGACAATAGTAAAAGCAATGATAAAGTGCGAATAAAGTTGTTTAATTGAGATCAAAAGTAAATTATAGCTTATGTCTGCAGAAAATTTCGTCCTCTTACAATGGTTGCTGAGCTTGCTATTTATAGCTTTAACTAGGGAAACAAGATCGTAGGATCAAGCTCCTCTTAAATGATAATAAAAGAGTCGTTGATGAATATGTAACGTCAGGTCATGAATGAAAATATTCTCTGTAACAGTCGTTCATTTAATGTGAGAGAATATTCCCTCATTGAATGATATCCGATGGCAAACCCTTGATCTCCTCCTGTTACTATGCTCCCTTCAGGATTTACCCGATGTCAATACATTCGTTATGTCCAGTATTGGTTGTTGCCTTACTTGCCTTTTTCTTACATTCGGTTCCATGTGTCATGCTACCACTCGACCACCTATTATAAACCAATTTTACCCCATAGAGATAGTCCCACTACTTTCCGGTAATACATTTTAGTGTTACCGGAAAGTTGGTGAAGATTCCTTTCTTGGCGGGAAAGTTCCTGAACAGTCTCTGACACTTGAAATGACGCACGTCTTCTCACATTTAATACCCCGAACACGTGTTGCCTTACAATTCAGCAAATATTTTTGCCGATTTTTGAGGTAATCATGACCACAATTTTTGTCGTCTATAACTCCCCTTCTAGTCATTATTTTTACTTCTTTACTTCCAAAATTTTCTTAAGTCTTTCTTCTTCCTTGAATTTGCTTAGAAACTTTTCCATCTCCTCCAACTTTGTTAGCAAAACTTTTACTGACCTTTTATTACCGTGGCTACTTTTACTGCTCTCTTTGGAAACACCGGTCTTTTCTTCGACGGAGGCCAAAGAAAAATAAGGTCAAGGAGGCCGATGTCGATTCTGAACTTTCACTGTCAGCACCATCATACCACAACATCTCAGCACCGCAAACGACTTTCAAGAGAAGGCCACTTCTGCATCTTCACGGATTTGGTATCCCATATCCTCCATATCGCCCTTCTAGTATCCCAAATATGAAGGAGGACTACAACTACCCCAATCTTGAAATTCTCGCCCCGGATATGGTAGAGCGGGTTAGCTTCACCAATAAGGGTTTTACATATGTCTATATGTATCCCTTTACCTTGTATCCATTCTCCTTGGGGTCGAATGAAGGGCTCGACTCCATAATTTTGGAATTTTGCCATCCATATCAGGTCTGCTTAGCACAAGTAGGCCCATTGATATGGCACACGGTGGCTTGCCTTTGCCAATTGTGCACAGAGATAAAAAAAAAAACTAACCCTTGCACACGTGATGAACTTTTACACTCCCAAACTTTTCCATAGAGGAGTAATAAACTTTAGCAAGCATGGCCACCACACTCTTCTCACCAGTGTAGACGATGACAACGACTGCGGGTAGATGGAAAGATTTGTCGTCATCGCTACCAAGGATATCATCCCGGCAACAACTCCATATTTTACTAAGTCGTAGAACCACTTTCGTAAGTTATCGATGAGTTACCTCTTGCTTTCGTGAAAAGGTTATTTTTTGTTTATTGCTGATTTTCTTGTTTCTATTGTTTCAGCTAGCCGATGGGAACCAACACAGGTTCAAGGCCTGGACCAATGGGTTCAGAAAATTTTGGAGATCACAATACCAGAATTCTGCTGGTGAAAGGAAATGACCCCCAAATATGGGTGGAAGGTCAAACACCATGGTAAGTCAAAACACCCTTTTTATCCTTTCTTGGACATAAAAAAATCTTTATGAACAACCTTCTAACTCTGCTTTTTTGGCTTAATGCTGGACTTCCAAAGGTCTCTATCACTGGCCTTGAGGTCGACACCTTAGTTGACCCGGAAGAAGCCGGGAGGGTGCTGCAAAGTGCCCTTGTCCGAAGCAGAGGTTGCAAATCTGCTTCCAGTGAGGGTGCCTCCTCTCGGAGTCTCCATCCCGAAAACAAGCAACCAAAAAGACGACGCTCTTTCTCGTTTGGGACTCAAAAGAAGAAGACAAAGAAAACACCGATCGAGCTGACCACAGTCACAGTGGTCCTCGATGATAAAGGGGAAGCCAGTGATGAAGAGGCTCCCCTTCAAAGGAGAAAAATATCTTCACCAGCTTAACCAGATGCTCCGCTGGGTGAGCTTAAAAACCCAATACCGAATGAGGTTGAGACAGTTTGGGGTGAGATGGGCTTAATCGAGAACATAGATTCTCATTTCCCAGCCCCCTTTGTTGCATCTGGTTCAAGGAATTCGGACCCTGGGCCTCTTTTGCCCCATCTATTGAGCAAATAACAATCAGCACTACTCCTTCCCAAGTTTCTTCTCCACCTTCCACACCGATGGGTTCTCGCCTACCAGCACCAGCGGCTCCTTCACCGTAGCAGCTACCACATCTCCTCTACCGCCAGAAGAAGATCGAGAAAGGAATGCTTCCCCTCCACAGTCTCCCGTCCACAGGAATTTGGGGCATGATTACTCAACCCCTTCCCTAGATCCTCGAGGGAAGAGAAGGCCAATCTTTCGATTTTGAAAGAGTGCCATCTTTTGTCTAAGTCGGTGGATCTTGCGAATTATCTAAAGTCATTGTATTTGGAGTAAGATTGGAAAAAATACGCTCCCTTTATGGGGAGTGCTTGATAAATAATGCCATGCATAGCACGACGCAGGTGCCGTACTTGTTTTCTTATATTTTCTTTTCCGTTTCCATGCTATAATGGAAATTCTAACTTTGATATTCTTTCTTACAAGACAACTTTCTTGCTTTTGAAGGCCTGTAGAGGTTGATCCTTGATAAACAAGGACTCGCTTCCGAGCGGGATCAACCGTTGGCCGAAAGGAACCAACTTGCTGTGTGTCTCCAAGTGTTGGAGGAAAAAGCTTCCGAGATGGGCAAGCTTAAGGACCGGTTGCATCAAAGCGAACAAGATAAAATGGCCCACATCCACGAAGCTACTCAATTACACAACAACTTCAAGAGGCTAAGGCTAAGTGCGTCGAGCTACATGATGTTGTGCTTGCTGCTGCCAAGCGCGAGTCTGACTTCGAGGAGAAATAAATAATTTGAAGGCAGACTTAAGCTCTAAACTGAGGAGGTAAATTCTACCAAGGAGAAGAGGGCGCGAATGGAAGAGAGGTTAAAGAGGTCGATGAACCAAAAGCGGCTTTACTCGGCTACAAATGTTGAGTTCGATGCTCGCCTCAGTGCCCTGAGATCTGAGAGAGATGGCCTCCAGGCCGAAATTGATGGACTCCAAGCAAAGCTCTAGAACCAAGATGATTCCCTCGTATTTGAGAAGACTTATGTTATATATCATATGAGGAGGAAACCCTTGGAAGAAGCTAAAGTAGGCATAATCTATATTGATGATTGCATCATCAAGTCCTGGTTACTCGGCCCGCTGCAACTGATTCTTCGAGTACTGGTTCCGAGTACTCGGGAACCGAAAGGGAGATTGATGAAGATGTAGATCTCAAACCGGTAGTGAATCCTCCTCCCTCTACTAGGGGAAACACATATCCCTCTCTTCTTTCGGGTTCTAGCGACAATGATACATAGCTTCTTTTTCCGTTCTTTTCCTTTTTTTGTACTTTATAATTGTGCCAAATCTTTTACTAAATTTGGCACTTGATAAATAAACAAAGAATTTTTGCTCAAGTGTTGTACAAAATATATTCCTTTTGCGTTTAACTGATTAAAGCTTATGGTATATTTTCATCCAACAACTTTTGATTCTGGGCATAAATTCTTCCAGAATCAACCCTTTACTATGAGAGTTTCATAAGAGAAGGCCCTTATGTTTACAGTGCTCTTGAAGAGGCGTCTCTTGTTCATTCCAGCACAAGCATTTGAATTTTTTATTTAACTTTCAAATGATAAAATTAACTCAACATTTGAACAAAAAATAAGATAAAAATAAAAAGGACTTTATTTTATTCCTTCTATCTTTAAATGTACATAAGCATTCGTTTGCTAATGTAGACAACACTGTCAATACATGTGGCTAACTTGTACAACTTATTTCTACAAGGTTGATCATGCAGTCCTCGATCCTGATGAAACATTGATCCCGATTCTTACAGTTCCCGATTTTCGTGGCATTCTTATTACCGTATCTTATATTATTCCCTCCAGTGTTCGAATGCGAGGTATTCGAATTCGAACACTGGAAGTCTCGCTTCATTGGTGGAAATAACTTGTGATTGGTTAAATAATCTTTTTTTAGTGATGGAAGGCAAAGCTTGTCATCGAGCCAAATATTATTCAACCATCCACATAGCCGTTTACCATCGATGTGGAAATTCCATGCCTTTATATTTAAAGGTCTTGCCTTTGCCAATGACGCTACTTTCGTAGTATGCTTTTCGTTGCTGCCTCGTTAAAAACCTTGCCAAAAAAACCCGATTGTGACAAAAATTGGACGAAGGAAAAAAGAGTGCAGCACATACTTTCAGTATTGGTAACATCCATCAGCAATAATACCTTTTGAGGTGAGACACGTTCCAATTGCTGGGCGATTTGACTCCATTTTGATTTTCTAACTCGTACGATCCTTTACCGGTGATACCCGAAATCTAGTAAGGACCTTCCCATATTGATCCCAGCTTCCCGGCATTGACTTCTCGAGTGGTTTGAGTCACTTTCCTCAAAACCAAGTCTCCTACTTTGAAGTAACGGAGATTGCCTCTGCGATTATAATATCTTTCCATCCTCTTCTTCTGAGCCACCATCCTCACGTATGCCAAGTCCGTGTGTTCCTCGAGCAAGTCCAACTTCACCAGCAATGCTTCACTATTTTCTTCTTTATTTGTTTAGGAAAACTGTAAAGTCGTTTCCACCACTTTTACTGATATCCAAGCTTCCGCGCCATATACGAGAGAGAAAGGTGTTTCTCCTGTGCTTGACTTCACCGTTGTTCGATATGCTCATAGTACTCCCGGTAGCTCATCAGGCCATTTTCCCTTAGCATCTTCTAACTTCTTCTTCAAGTTTTGAATGATAACCTTATTGGTTGATTCTACCTGCCCGTTAGCACTCGAATGGTATGATGAAGATGTAATTCTTTTGATTTTCAATCCTTCCAAAAATTTGGTGACTTTTGAGACTATGATTTACGGCCCGTTGTCACAAGAAATCTCCTTTTTATTTCGAATCGCCAGATTATGTGGTCCCATATGAAGTCCACCACTTCACGTTCACCGATCTTTGGGTAAGGACCTGCTTCAACCCATTTTGTAAAGTAGTCAGTCAAAACTAAAAGAAATCTTATCTTTATGGGACTCGGTGGTAAAGGACTAGGGTGAGCGTTCGGATTGAATATGAAATTGCGGTTTGGATTTTTGGTTTTCGGATTGAAGAAATTACAATCTAAATAATTTCGGATTGGATTGGATTTTTTATGTTCGGTTTCGGATTAATCGGATTGGATTTTTCGGATTTTTGATTTTGACTTTTAACTTTTAAGCCTATAAGTTAAGCTTATTGAAAAGATTCGACATAAAAAAATAATTTAAATGAAGTAGAAAGATAAAGGAAGACGAAATTAGAAAATATATACTATTAACAAGGATGTAGATTCACAATTGCTTTTGTCAAATGCTTGTGTATATCCCAATAACAAAGATATAGATGCACTCATGAACAATTCGTCGTCCATTTTCCTTTCTCACAATGGAGCTTATTAAGTGACAAAAATATAAAGACCAAAGACTTTTCATTTCTTTATCAATCTGTGCATTTATGGGTAATATCATATTTGAAAATTAAACAGAACAAGGGAAAAGAATTTTGGCAGTGACAACAAAAGAAATTAAAAAGTAATCATCTTGAAAATTAATAAGTCTAAACATTGTAAAACCATGTCCAAATAGATCATACTACTAGTTCATAATCAAGTCAACCATTACTCAATCCTGATAGGCTCAATGCGATTCAAACAGCAACTAACATGTTTAATTAGGGATTTAGTGCCACAACCCCTCGCATGGTTACGAAAAACACAACCACAATGAATGCATCTCAGTTTGCACCATCCATCATCAGTTTCTTCAAACTTTTCATAGTGATTCCAAACAGGTGATCGAACTTTAGGACCTTGAAGTCGAGGCATGATTAAACCTAATGAACATAAAAAGATTCGCTGATAAGTCAAACACAACTTTTAAAATAGAAGTTAAATATAAATTATAAAGCATGTAAAAACTTTGGCTTACTAGATAAGTTGCAATAAGGAATTATATATATAATGCAAGTTCCCTCCCATTGTTGGCTAAGTCTAAATAGAAATTAAGAAGATGTGTCATACAGTATAACAAACAAATTATTTACAAGAAAAAACACATAACTGTTATTTTCCTACCATTCTCAATCTGCTCAAGATAATCCAAGTCTTCCTCGATGTTAATAGGAAAAGTTTCACTTCGAAGCCAATCTTGAACACAAATAAGACCTTGCACCAATCTAGGGATCAATGAACTCCTAAATGAATCAAGAATGCGACCTCTAGTGCTAAATGCACATTCTGACGCTATGCTAGAAATGGAAATTGCTAAGACATCGCGAGCCATCTCAGCAAGAATAGGAAACCTGGGTGCATTAACCTTCCACCAATGTAAAACATTAAAGTCCCCGCTATCAACCTTAGTTCCTTCACTACTTGTCTAACTCAGATTTAGCACCTGAACTTTCATTATCTTCTATGCGTTTCTAGTATTGTAGTCTCAATACTCCTTTAGTAAGAATACTACTCACACTGGACGTATTAGATGAGTCAGATGAAGGTGATAGAAGCTGAGACCCATTTGTATTTTTCATTATATACTCTTTATATAGGTATTCATATACTTTATCACATCTTTTTCTATTTCTCCCACTTTTTCTTTACCAAACATCTCCTCAAATGCAAATTCAACGAATCCAATCTTGTTACGAGGATCCAAAACACATGCAATAAAAATTATTTTTTTTGGTTCACCCCAATATTTGTCAAATTTTTCTTTCATTCGCACTGCCGTTGGTTGCAACTCAATATCCTCACTTGCTACCAACCCTGTCAACATACAAGAAAGCTTGGAAATTTCAGAAAAGTGAACATTAAAAGTGACGTAGAGTGAATCCGAGATTTTCAAAGTAAGCTCATAAAAAGTATCAAGAAACTTAACCAAGTTCCTTCCATTATTCCAATCATCACTCACAAGTGAACCTCCACAATTTCCATCTTCACAAACATGGATAATAAGATAATTAACTAATCCATGATCAACGAGCTTATACCTCTCAAATGCATGCATCAAGTAAGTAGAATTCCATCTTGTAGAAACATCCAAACATAAGATTTTCTTACATGTTATATTTGCCATTTCACAACTGTCCTTAAACTTCTTAATCCTTGTAGGAGATTGTCTAATATATCTCATGGCTTGTCTAACACGTTTGATAGAATCACCAATTTCTTTCAGACCATCTTGTACAATAAGATTAATTATATGAGCCATACATCTTATGTGAAGTGATTACCATCCATCATGTTCGTTCCCCAGTTACTTAACTGTTTAGATAATTCTTTCACAGTTATATCAATTGAACTTACATTATCAACAGTAATGGTGAACACCTTGTCTAAACCCCAATAAAGTAAGCATTTAGAGATATCAATCGCCATATCTTCACCCTTATGACTAGAGATAGGGCAAAATTTTAGTATTTTTTTATGCAAAACCCAATCTCTATCAATAAAGTGAGCCGTAAGACACATGTAATTAATTCTTTGCACTGAGGCCCATGTATCTGTGCTAAGGCAAATTCTTGATTGTGCTTCTTTGAAAGCCTTCTTTCTATTTTGTTTTATCTCACCATAAAGATCATAACAATCTCTTGTCACTGTTCTATGGGAGGGAATATGAAATTGAGGTTGTACGGTTCTCATAAATTTTTTGAAACCCTCATTTTCAGCAAAACTGAAGGGTAGCTCATCCAAAATTATCATCTCAGCTGAGGTCCTCCTACTTAAATCTTGATCAAATCTCCAACTACTTACAAATACTCCATCCATTTTATCACTTGAAATTGGTTGAAACCTTAGTTTGGTTTGACTAGTTTCAGCATTATGAGGAAACTTAGTTCCACTTTTTGTAGAAGCTACGTAATTTCTAGTACAATACTTACATTTTGCCCTAGTGCTTCCCTTCGAATCAAAATACTTATCAAAATGGTCCCAAACAGGGGATCAATGTTGTGTGATCTTTCTTTTCTTTGAAACTTCATCAGATGAACTTATAGGAGAATTATTAGGTCTGCTTTTTATTGAACCCCCTCCTTCATTCAATTTACTATCAGTTTCTGACAACTATGCAAATTAAGAAGGAAAAAAATATTAATGTTGATACCACAAATTCGCACACAAGTGAGTTGAACACTGTTAAATCTAGATGGATCAAACTAATAAAAAATAAAAGACATGAATTATTTGCAATATCAATTACTTGAAAGAAATCAAAAAAGGACATGGTAATCAAAAGATGATTTAGTTTTTGATATCTTCTCGACTCTATATAATGCCTCTTCAAGAAAAAAGGTCTCGAATATGCAACAGATCACATTGATTCAAATTATACTATTATAAATTAAAAGATTACCTGGATTCAATCTTTAGTCAACTTCGGTCTTGACTCTTCAGTGCTTACAAACGCACGTATGGTGTGGCTGTGTGGGTGAGACGTGAGAGAAAAGAAAACCCTATATTATATTTGATTTAGTAGAGAATTCCATATTGGACTTAGTAATGTATATTGAATATACATGCTAGTGTTTAATGGGCATGAAACGACTGGATATTTAGACTTATTAGTATTATGTATGTATATGGGTAATGCTGTAATGGGTTAATGTCTAACTGGTAGGGCTAAATATAAGGTACAAAAATTTCGGATTTTCGGATATTCGAAATTTCGAAGTCCCAAATCCAAATCCAATCCAAAATCTAAAATTTTTAAAAATAAAATCCGTACTCCAATCCATAATCCAAAAATCCAAACCAAAAATTCAAAAATTCGGATTTCGATTCGGATTTTGGGTTTGCCCAAACTATGCCCACACCTATAAAGGACCAACTATGTCCACCTCTCATTTCATGAATGGCCATGAGGACATCATCGAGTGCAGGAGTTCTGCTGGTTGATGTACCAACTACACGTGGCGTTGACATTTGTCACACTTCTAAATGAACGTCTTTTCATCTTGTTCCATCCGAGGCCAATAATAACCTGTCCTGATCAACTTTTGAACTAAGGAATCTGCACCAGAGTGATTCCCGCAAATTCCTTCGTGGACTTCCGTCATTACGTAGTCTGCCTTTGAGGCCCCTAGACACTGGACCAATGGTCCTTGGTATGATCTTATGTATAATTGTCCATCCACGAGGTAGTAACGAGCTGTTTTGGTTCGTAGTGCCTGAGACATTTTCGGGTCTTTGGGTAATCCGACATGCCAAAGGTATTTGACGAACTCATTCCTCCAGTCCCAAACAAGGTTGGTTGAATTGACTTTG
Organism: Nicotiana tabacum; assembly: GCF_000715075.1. Classification (NCBI taxonomy): domain Eukaryota; kingdom Viridiplantae; phylum Streptophyta; class Magnoliopsida; order Solanales; family Solanaceae; genus Nicotiana; species Nicotiana tabacum. The sequence continues at coordinate 38,984,286 of NC_134090.1, read as the reverse complement.
CAATAACTATCCACGTCCAATACCGAATGTAGAAGTTGAATGAAAATACTGGAGTCAGATCCTTTCATCTCCCTAGATGATCCTAGATTAGCCAATGTATCTGCTTCCATATTTTCTTCCTTGGGATATGTATGAACGACAATTCTCTGAATCGTGCAAGCAATGCCTGACCTTGTTCACATACTGTTTCATGCGTTCTTCGTTCGTGTCAAAAATCCGAATACTTGGTTTGCTACCAGCTGGAATCGCACTTTATCTCGATGACCCCGTAATCGAGTCCCCGGTCCAGTTCAAGTCCTGCAACCAAAGTCTCATACTCGGTTTCATTGTTAGTTAACAAAATAGTTTTAATGGCCTACCTTAAAGTTTCCCCCGATGGCGTGACTAGAACTATCCTAAGACCGAACCCTTTTACATTAGAAGTTTCATCCGTAAACAAGGTCCAAACCCCTGATGCCATTTCCGACACCAACACTGCTTCCTTAACAGCCAAGGGCATTAATCCAGGACTGAATTGGTCACAAAGTTGGCCAAAACTTGTGACTTGATTGCAGTCATGGGTTTTGTACTCAATGTCGAACTCACTGATTTCAAACGCCCATTTAGCCAAACGGCCCGACAACTCAGTATTGTGAAGGAAATTCCTTAAAGGAAAGGTTGTCACAACGGCTATCGGGTGACACTGAAAATAAAGCCAACGCTTTCAAGAGGCAACTACGAGAGCTAAGGCCAACTTTTCGAGGTGCGGATAACGAGTCTCCACTTATAACAATATTTACTAACATAATAGACTAGAAATTGCATAACTTCGTTCTTTCAAACTAAAACGGCACTTACCGCTACTTCCGAGACCGCTAGATATATCAGCAAATGTTCAGCTTTCCCTGGTTTTAATAGTAACGGGGGATTGAAAGGTACCATTTCAAGTATTTCAAGACCTTGGCATTCTGGAGTCCACTCGAAATTGTTCTTCTTTTTAAGAAGTGATATACGAAGTGATGGAACTTTTCTGAGGATCTTGAGATGAACCTGCTTAAGGCTGCTAACCTACCGGTTAATCTCTACACTTCCTTCACGCTCGTTAGCCGGTCCAGGATGTCTTCGATGTCTTTGATTTTATCGGGATTTACCTCGATCCCTCTTTGCGAGACCAGGAACCCCAAGAACTTACCCAAACCAACCATGAACGCACATTTCTCTGGGTTAAGCTTCATGTTATGCTTCCTTAGAATATCGAAACTCTCTTGGAGGTGCTTCAAATGATCTCCTGCATTCAAATATTTGACTAACATGTCATCAATGTATACCTTCATTGTTTTGCCTATCTGATTCTCAAACATTTTGTTGACGAACCTTTGGGAAGTAGCTCTAGCGTTCTTGAGCCCAAATGGCATCACATTATAGCAACAGGTGCCAAAGCTCGTTATGAAAGGAGTTTTTTCCTGATCCTCCGGGTTCATCTTGATTTGATTGTACACGGAGTAAGCATCAAGGAAACTCATTAACCTGTGCCTGGCAGTAGCATCAATCATTTAATCAATATTTGGCAGTAGAAATGAGTCTTTAGGCATGCCTTATTTAAATCTTTATAGTCTACGCACATCCTAAATTTTTTATTCTTTTTAGGTACTACAAATATGTTGTCTAACCATGCCGGATACTTTACCTCCTGAATTGAACCGTTGAGTAGTTGGCCTATCTCTTCTTTAACAAACCTGTTTCTAACCTCAGCTATCGGGCGCTTCTTTTGCCTTACCAGTGGAAAATTTGGGTCCAAACTCAGCTTGTGGACTGCCGCCTCTAATGGGATACCTGTAAGGACTACCGCTAAGTAATTTAAGATTTCGTGGTGCCAAGGTAGGCTAATTATATTATTTTGTGTGCAGATGAGGACTATTAATATAATGGATATCAATTAGATATGGTAATAAGTATACAAGGCATATTATAGGTGATGTGGAGTCTAAGGAGAGGCCTAAGTCTAAGTCAAATTGGAAAATTACATAATAGACTAAAATTCCAAATGAATACACACAAGACCAAACTTTGTACTACCATATCTACATATATATATATAAGGTGTTATGTGATCCAGAACCTATCAAATGAAACATCTTCGAGTCTAGTTTCTAACGCTTCAAACTGTTTGTCATTTGGACACTCCTACAAAAAGTTATGACCAAATTACCAAAAGCTGGCAAAATCCGATTCTGCGACCAATTTTGCAAACCGCAAAAATGGTCGCAGTCCTGCCCAGTGAAGACTACTTCTGAGCACCAGCTTCGCGGTCCATTCTGCAACCGCAGACCTGATTTCGGAGGCTTCATTTTTCTATTTTCATAACCCGACCCCATTTTGATAAATAACCTTTGGGGCTAATTTTGGAACATTTTTCCTGACGTTTTAGAGAGAGGTAAGAGCAATTTAGAGAGAGAAGGAGGAAACCTAGCATTCCAATCATCCAATCTTGCTCAAATCATCAAGAATCAAGGGAGCTAGCAACTAGATTATCATCTATCCGGGTAAGTCCTACTCCTAAGCTTTCATGCAAGAGGTTAAGAGTTCAAATATATTATGGGGTTGGGAATAGGCCATGCATGTGACACTAAGTTTTAGTATGTGAGATTAATGAACCCTTGTGGGTAGTTTCTTATTGAAATCTGTTGAGGGAGGAAGGGATCACCATTTTAGATCCTTGTAGTCGAATTTTCATGATAGGTGTTTGACAAAATTCCTAAGAGAGTTACACCATGGGAATCCTTTTAATTATTAACCGATTTTCGCTACCTTCCTATAGATTGTTATTGCTAGAAGTGTTGGTGCGTTGTAGTAACTTAAGAAAAACTCAAACAAGGTATGTTGGATAAACTTTCTCTCTTAGAATCGAATTCCATAAATGTTTCCATAAGTTCAAGTATGATTGGCTCAAAATTCCTAATTTCTATATTCCGGGTTATTACCTATAAATATTCCGAAATGAGCCTTATGACCAAAGATATATATTCAAAGTATGGATTGCATATAAAAATGTTATGGCTTGAGCCGTGTTTCAAATAAAAGCTAGTATGCCAAATTGTGTGAGAAAAACTCGATATGTTTAAGACTCATAGTTCCTCTTACGTGTACCTAAAGTCTTGATTGAAAATGTCTTAGTTGATAATCTATAAAGATGCTCGAAAATGAAATAAGTAAATTCGGGATATAGGGTGTGGCCAACGTGCCAAAAATTTAAATTATAATCGTGGCTATAGTATCAATGAGATGAGGGAATGTGATGAAGAATACGAAATGAGCTTCGACTCAACTGTTTAAAAATGATTTCGAAGATAGAATCGCCTAAAAGTTTTTATACTCAATTCATGCCCATAAATGGCTATTTACAACTAATGCTTTACTTTATAAATATATCCGGTGTGATTTGAGATCTTACATACTCATGTGTTTAAATTGTACATTGTCATTTCTGGGAGGGAGTATTGCAAGACTAAATGGTGTATTATGTGTATGATTTTGATGTGATTTTCTATTGATTGTTGTGTTCCACTCCTTGGGAAGAAATCTTTTGTGTTTAAAGTTTCCATTATAAATGAATTTGAGGTATGTTGTCTCAACCCCCCTCTTCTTAGAATCGAATCCCGCGGTGTCATGTAATTGGCGTAAGTCTCAAATTGATCATCATAGAATGGGCTATTTTGAATGTGTTTGTGTTGATGAACACCTTTTCAATATTTATTCTAATGCTTTATCATGTCATTTTGCCATTTAAAGATGTGTTCAAAATGTGGAATGTGTGGTAAGAAATGTCAAGACTTCATGTCAAGATGAATTAAGGTTGTTATTCTAAAGTGTATGAAAAACCTCTATGTGCCTAGGATTTCCAAATTTCTCATATGTGTACTAATGCCTTAAATGATAGGCCTTAGTGTTGATAATGATGATAATTATGTTGAATGTAAAAAGGAAAACTAGAATTGTGAAATTCAGCCAAGTGCCAAGAATGACTTTATAAATGAGGCCACTCGTGCCAATGTATTGAAAAGATGGGAAAGAAACATGAAGTGAGATGATTGATTGAACGGATAATGTCTCAAATGAGATGGCCTAGCTGATCGGGCCGTGATCGGATGGCATGTCGTACACATGGTGGTAACTCTATTGGAAATTGTAATTGGAATTGCAGCTATGGTTAATGTCTCTTATGAGATGGCCTAGCCAATCGGGCCGTGATCGGATGTCATGCGGTACACATGGTGGTAACTATGCTGGAAATGGTAATTGAAATTGTGGATGAGGTTGATGTCTCTTATGAGATGGCCTAGCCGATCGGGCCCGTGATCGGATGCCATGTCGTATACATGGTGGTAACTGTGCTAGAAATGGTAATTGAAATTGTGGATATGGTTGATGTCTCAAATGAGATAACCTAGCTGATCGGGTCGAAATCGGACTCCGTGTAAGAACACGGTGGTATTGTGGATTGTGACACATCGGCACTAAAGATCACCCAACCTAATAACGTGGAAATTGACTTGAAAATCTATGTGATCTTTAACTTGATGTTTTAGTATTATTTGAAGCTCATATTGCATTCTTAACTATTACCCCTGTATTACTATTCATTCTATTGAGATGGTGTTTAGCTTACATAATAGTGCTATTCGATGGCACTAACGTCCCTTTTATGGGGCGCTGTATCTTTAATTGATACAAGTGGTTCCACAGCAGGTGGCATCGATCAGTGATAGGGGTATACTCTTTTCAGCTAACTTGGTGAGCCTCACTTCATTTCGGGGTCCTGTATCTTTTGTTTCTCATGTACTTTGTATTTTGAGGTATAGCCGGAGCCTTGTTGCCAACATTTTCATATTACTCTTCAGTTATACTTAGAGGCTCTGTAGATAGGTTGTGGGTGGTGGTTGATGTGGGGAGTCAAAACTAGAAATGATGGTATTTGGCAGACATGTTTTTCATTATATCTATTGAACATGTAATATTTTGGAAATTATGAATGAAGTTGCGAATGGTAATGAAATGGGTATTGCTAATGAAATCTTATTAGTGTTTGATTAATGGAGTACATCTCCTATTTATTCATGGATGAGTGTGGGTAGAAGGAAACTTATAGGCTTGCTCGCCGGGTTGACTCGGTTGAGCGCCAGTCGCGCTCCCCGAATTTGGGGTGTGACAATACCCGTCATGTCCGAGTGTGACGTTGCAAAGCAATCTGCATTAGCTTTAAGAAAATTTAGAAATTCTAACCCGAGTTCGGGTTGAGTCATGTCCCCAAGTGAAACTTCCTTTCCAAAAATTTTCGAACAGGCCCCTTGCTCGAGTTCTTCCGTAGTCGACCTGGTCGCATCTGTCTCCTCCGGTACTTGAAAATATCTTAGAACTTGATAGGATTCCGATGACACCTCACTCTTATCGTCTTCATTCAGAGAGGGAGAACACATCGGCTCCTGTAATTGCTATTTGTTGGGCTCTTTTTCCTTGCTGTTAGAAATAGTTACCGCATTCATCTCCCTTGCCGCCAATTGGTCTCCCCTTATTTGTTTAACTCCTTCCGGCGTTGGAAATTTCAATAACTAGTGATATATTGAGGGCACAACCTTCATCTCGTGTATCCATGCCCTTTTGAGGATTACATTTCAACCTATATCGCCATCGAGCACTTCGAATAGAGTGGTTTTGATCAATCCTTCAACATTTGTGGGCAGCAAAATCTCTCCTCGAGTTATCACACTTGTCAAGTTGAATCCAGCTAAGAGTTTTGTTGTCAGAATGATGCTTCCGGTTAGCTTTGCTTGCTCCAACACTCTCCATTAGATGATATTGGCTGAGCTTCCTAGGTCAATCAAAACACGTTTTATTTTGAAATCTAAAACATTGAGAGAGATTATCAGAGCGTCATTATGTGGCTAGAGAATTCCGTCAGCGTCTTCCTCCGTGAAGGTGATGTCATCCTTTACGACCTCCTGGAGTATCTTGTGGTATGTTACTGATATCTTTGTTTTCTTGGCCGCTAAAAAGGTTACACTGTTGAATTCATTTCACTTAAAAATCATGTTAATAGTCAACCAAGGGGAGTCTTCTGCCACCTTCGAAGGCTCTGCAGTGTCCCGGCTTCGGCCGTGGTTTTTCTTGGCTCGACGACTCAAAAATTTCCTAAGATGGTCATTTTTCAATAATGTCATCACCTATTCATCAAGATGTCAGCAGTCCCCGGTTTTATGACCGTAAGTCACATGGTATTCACACCATAAACTGGGATCCCTCTGGTTTGGATCGGATTTTTTTGGCTTTAGGAACCATGCTTCTTTGATATTTCTCATCTCTGATACTAACTCTACTAAGCTGATGTTGAAGTTGAAATATGATAACTTGGGATATGTGGAGTCCCAGGCCCCTGGTACCTCCTTCTCTTGTAATGACCTGTTGTTCAGGACACAGTCGGTTCTTCTATTAGTAGCAAACCTATCCGAGGACCGAAACCCTTTGTTGTTGTGTCCCTCGATTCTTTCATACGACACCAAATGACTTTTAGAGGACCGCTGATCCGCATCAAAGTCATTTTAAACTTGTCCTGGTTTTTGTCTCGATCCCGTCCTTTGGTTGTTACCGAAAAACCAAGCTAATCAACTTCTATCCTTATTTTTGACTCGTAACGGTTATGGACATCTGCCCATGTGGTTTCTTGAAACTCGAGCATGCTTTCCTTCAGCTTTTGGGAGGCGTCGGAGCTCCGCGAATTTAGACCCTTTGTGAATGCCTCCGTCGCCCACTTATCTGGTACCGCTGGTAGCGTCATCCTCTTTTTCTGGAATCGGATCACGAACTCGTGTAGCAGTTCAGACTCACCCTACACATTCCTAAATATGTCCGCCTTTCTGGATTGAACCTTTCTTGCCTCCCATGGGCTTTAATGAACGAGTCTGCAAGCATCTCAAAAGAGTCAATTGAATGCTCGGGTAGAAAAGAATACCATATCAGGGCCCCCTTTGTGAGGGTTTCACTAAACTTTTTCAGCAAGACCGACTCGATTTCATGCTAATCCAAATCGTTTTGTTTCACACCCATAGTGTAGGTTATGATGTGCTCCTATGGAGCAGAAGTCTCATCATACTTTGGTATGTCCGGCATCTTGAACCTCTTCGAAATTAACTCTGGTGGTGCGCCCGGAATCTGATCCATCCGAGCAGGGAACTCCTTTGCATTTTGATCCATTCGTTCGTTCATTTCCCTTATTAACCTCATGAGCTCAATTTTGAAGGGATCATTCCCGTCGTTATTTCCAGATCCGCTACCGGTCTCTCCGACTTCATCGGAACCGTTCTCACCTCTTGGGGTATTATTGTCTACCCTCCGAGCCGTTTGGTTTGTAGGAGCACTGGGAGGAACCGGGCCCCTTTCGTTCGCATTATTGGAGGCGCCTGACAAAGGTTGTTTCAACTCCGTCATCACCCCATCCAGTCTTGAGACGTGTTGCATGATTGATTTTTGTTGTTCTCTTAAGACTTTTACTAATTCCACGACATGTTCCTCCTCCGCATCATCAGGAGTTGGTTCCTGCACATACTGAGGGTACCTTCCTTCATGAACCGAGGTTGTTTCATCACCCTCGTTACGGGTGTCACTGATTGAATCATCATGTCAGGACAATTCATCGTGCTCCTCAACGTTGTGCGTGATGTTGATATCATTAGCTACCATCTCTTTTTTGTGCCAAGGAAAGAATCAAACAAGTTAGTAATAAACGTAAGGATTAAAGTAATTACGCAACTGTCTAAGCCCCACGGTAGGCGCTAAGTTGTTTACTCGTAAAATAATACTGTTGAATTTATTACGTAATTTATAGACAAGCGAACTGATTTGATCAAAAAATGATAAAGAGATAAGATTAAAAATGAGATTAGCAATTGAAATTGAAGAATATGACAAGCCTGGCTCCGCGCAATGCCTGCTAGGACAAAAGTGAAAGCAATGATAAAGGGCGAATAAAGTTGTTTATTTGAGAGCAAAAGTAAATTATAGTTTATGTCTGTAGAAAATTCCGTCCCCTTATAATAGATACTGAGCCTGTTATTTATAGCTTTACCTAGGAAAACAAGATCCAAGGATCAAACTCCTCTTAAATGATAATAAAAGAGTCATTGATGAATATGTAACGTCAGGCATGAATGCAAATATTCTCTTCAACGGTCGCTTATTTAATGTTAGAGAATATTCCCTCATGTTATCTGATGGCAAACCCTTGATCTCCTCCCATTAACTATTCTCCCTTCGGGATTTACCCAATGTCGGTTACATTCATTGTGTATGGTATTGGTTATTTCCTGACTTGCCTTTTTCTTACCTTCGGTTCCATGTGTCATGCTACCATTCGACCATCTGTTATAAACCAAGTTTACCCCATAGCTATAAAATTTAGAATTATATTTATTTAGTGTTTAGGAATTGATATTAACTAAAGTCGCTTTGAATTTTATACCAAAAATTTGGGATTATTTATTCCACATTGGTGGTGTGATATAATAATATCTAGATAAAGTTATAAAGTGACTAATTTACCACCTCAAGGTCCTTTTTATTATCATCATTGAAATATTCAAGTTTAAAATTGAAAAAGATTCATGTTTTTTGGGTGTACATCATGTTTTTTGGAGTGTACATCGTATATTCTTTTTTAAAATTTAATGAACCAAACAAAGCATTGATAATAAATAATTCAAAGAAATTATTTTTCGCAATATTATAATTTCAGCATAACTTTTTCAATAAACTAAACGACCTCGTTTCTACTTTGCTTTTTTCACAGATCGGTCTACCCTTGGGTTTGGTTGATGTGAATAATATTTGTGCCAAATATAATTGTCCAAAGATAAAATAAATTGCAAACGACGCATCCAAAGGAAAACACAATGCTTTTGGGAAGGAACCAAAACTCAACCTCCAATATTTATTAGATATTTTACATTTCATGGAATGCATGTTCAGTTATATATGGACTATGGAGATATGTTTAGCACCTGTAATATATTGTTCTAAGAAAATTTATGAAACGTTTCTCAGTTCTGAATTTTGTTCTCTTCACTGGTGTAGGTATTTATTGAGTCATATATTTGATTGTTACGAGTAAATTGCTAATAAAAAATAAAGGAAATTAAACTAAGATGTTGGTGGAAAAACTAAGGAAAGTTCGAACTTCAGATTACGAGTCTAAAATTTTGAACTGCTGAATCAGTCCGCCCGAAAATCTGAATTTAAACTGCATTCAAAGGTCTAAAGTTATGCTCTGGTAGTTCAAATTTTAGATCGTTGAGTCTGAAATTTGATTATGTTGCGGTTTTCAAACTTTATTGTTAAAGTATAAAAGGGTAGTTTAGTCATTTCCTATTGAGTTGTTAACTTAGTTAGTTTATTTAAACTAACTCCTTTGTAAAAAGAAGTGAAGTTTTATTTTCTAATACAAGAAATAGAAAGCTCCGCCTACTTTCTCTCTCTACTCAAACTCTCTGCTTCATCTTTTTCATACTCTTCATCTCCATATCAATTACATCTTCTTCCTAGCTGAATTATAACATGGTATCAGAGCTCTTCAAGCTACGAAACTGAAGTTTGTAAATCGATCAAAACTTAGTCGCAATTCTAGTAAAAAATCTGGTCATTGAATGTGAAGAATCCATGGCTATCACTGATGAACAATCGAGGGCAAATCCTGCAAATCTGGGCACAGGAGAGCAGAGTACTCAAAATTCTGGAAACTCAATTGCAGGATTGGACTACAATCATCCACTATTCTTGTCACCAGCCGATGTAAGTGGAATTCAAATAATTTCATTTCAATTGACAGGGATTGAAAACTATTCAATCTGGAATAGATCTATGAGTGTAGCATTGCTAGGAAGAAACAAATTAGGCATGGTCGATGGGATATGCAAGAAAGAAAACTTTTCAATAACCATGGGAAATCACTGGGAGAGAGTCAATGCAATTGTTCTGTCTTGGATAATGAATTCTGTGTCTAAGGGGTTGTTAGGAGGAATTATGTATGCATCTAGTGCTCAAGCTGTTTGGGAAGATTTATTAGAAAGGTTTAATAAAATTGATGGGTCAAGAACCTTCAACCTACATAAAGAAATTGCAACTTTAACTCAAGGGACTGCCTCAGTCTCTATATACTTCTCAAGACTGAAAGATTTGTGGGAAGAGTTTGAGGCATTAGTGCCTGCTCCTCCGTGTGATTGTGAAAAATCAAGAGATTTTGTGTTATACTTACAAAAATTAAAATTGTATCAGTTTTTGATGGGACTAAATGAGTCATACTCACAGGCTAAAAGTCAGATTTTAATGCGAAGTCTGTTACCTACAGTGAATCAAGCATATGCAATGATAGTTAGTGATGAAAGCTAAAAATCAGTTGCAGCTGTGTCCGGTATGTTAGGAACTAATCCTAATGCAATTCCTGGTAGTTATGATATGGCTATGTACTCAAGAAGTGGTAATAATCAGCCTCAAAGATTCAAGAAAAATTACAACATACAGTGTGATTTTTGTAAGCTTAAAGGACACAACAAAGAAAACTGCTACAAAATTATAGGGTATCCTGCGGATTTCAAGTTCAAGAAGAAAAATTCTGGGATTCACTATACTAATCATAGTGCAAATGCAGTCAATGTACTCATAGATAACTCTTAGATGGATCAGAATAATCCCATGACATTCAACTATGGGGTGAACACAAATGTGGTAGAACAGAATGCAATTAATAGCCTCAATCAAAAGCCAAGTGCATATGGTCTATCATGTGAGAATGCTGCTGGAACTCAATTAGGAAACTACACTTTCACCAAGGATCAATAAGATCAAATTGTCCAGATGCTAAACAAGATTTCAATACCTTCATCAGAAAATTTTGCAGCAAATTTGACAGGTAATCCTAAAGCTCTACTAGTCTCTAATGAATCTTATGATTGGATTATAGACACTAGAGCTACAAATCACATGGTTTCTGATATTAACATGTTAGATAAATCCTCAATAATTGAGATTGAAAAACCAAAAAAAGTCTTCTTACCAAATGGTGATATAACACAAGTCACACACATAGGTGCAAGTTCTCTATCAGATGAGAATACAATTTCTAATGTATTTCATGTGCCAAAATTCAAATTTAATCTATTATCTGTGTCTAAGGCTACTAAGGAACTAAAATGTTCAGCAACCTTTTTTCTTGATTTTTGCTTTTTCCAGGATCTCTTCACTGGGAAGGTGAGGGAGATTGGTAAGGAAGAAGATGGGCTCTACATCTTACTAAGACAAATAATGGAGAAGAATAAAAGGATTGAATTAGCAGCCTCAAAAGTTGGAAATCTAAACAATCTAGATGTGGATCTGTGGCATAAAAGACTTGGTCACATGTCTACTATAGGATTACAGAAAATTTTACATGTTAGCTTACCATTCATTAGAGTAAAGATCAGCAAATTCACTGTATGTCCTTGTGCTAAACAAACTAGGCTGCTTTTTCATTCTAGTAGCATTAAAAGTACCTTTTGTTTTTACATGATACATACAGACTTGTGGGGACCTTACAAAGTGAATACATTTGATGGTAATAGATATTTTCTTACAATAGTTGATGATTACTCAAGAATGACTTGGATATTTCTACTTAAATAGAAATCTGATGTGTTTCTATCTTTACAACATTTCCTTACTTATGTTAAAAATCAATTTGATAAGACAGTAAAAATTATAAGAACTGATAGTGGCACAGAATTTATGAACTCAATGTGTGATAATCTGTTCAAGAACTTAGGGATTATTCATCACAGGACTTGTATTTATACCCCTCAGTAAAATGGAGTAGCTGAGAGGAAACATAGACATATACTTGAAGTAACCAGAGCTCTTAGATTTCAAGCTCAAATTCCAATCAAATACTGGGGTCATTGTGTGTTAGCAGCAGTATATTTGATCAATAGGATGCCTAGTTCAGTCATAGGTAACATGACACCTTATGAAAAATTATACCAGAAGAAACCTTCTCTAGAACATCTTAGGGTGTTACGTTGCTTATGCTTTGCAAAGGTTGTGCAGGAACATGAAAAACTTATACCAAAAGCTAATAAGGCTGTTCATATGGGATACTCAGAGGTCCAAAAAGGATACATTTTATTTGATATTGCTAATCAGTCTTTTTTTGTTAGCAGAGATGTGACATTTAGGGAAGACATATTCTCTTTCAGTTATAGAAACAAACTGCAGCACAGTCCTTATTTATAGATCCTACTCTGTATACAGGGATAACAATAGATGTTATACCTGAGACTAGTCTTACAAACAACCTTCCAAACACTATGGTTCAACAACAAAATCAAGACTTTGAAGTAGCAGAAACATATACAAATACACCTTCACCAATCACAGATGTTCAAGTATACTCTCAACACTTAGAACAAACTATGACAAATCAACAAATACCTCAACAGACTCAACCTCAACAAATGATTGTCAGAAAATCAATAAGAGATAAAAATCCACCTATATGGATGAAAGACTTTGTATCACTGAATATTCACAGAGTTGAACCTTATGCAATAAACAATTATCTAGGATATGATCAACTATCACCCAAATATCAATCTTATATGAGTGTGTTTTCTTCTGTTATTGAGCCTGCAAACTATTCTGAGGCAGTAAAAGATCCTAGATGGGTGGAAGCAATGAATGAAGAAATAAAGACACTTGAGAACAATAATACCTGGGAAATTGTCACACTACCAGAAGGTAAGAAACCCATAGGGTGTAAATGGATCTTCAAGATCAAATACAAAGCTACAGGTGAGATTGAAAGATTCACGGCTAGATTAGTAGCAAAGGGGTATAGTCAAAAGGAAGGGATTGACTACCAAGAAACATTTTTACCTGTAGTGAAAATGGTAACTGTTAGGACAATTTTGGCTTTAGCAGCAGCAAAACAATGGCATATATACCAAATGGATGTGTATAATGCCTTTCTTCAAGGAGATCTTCATGATGAAATCTATATGGATTTGCCCCAAGGATTTTCAAGTCAGGGGGAGAATAAAGTAGTATGTAGACTAATCAAATCCTTGTATGGGATTAAACAAGCACCAAGGCAATGGAATGCAAAGTTATCAGAATCTTTGTTAAATTTTCAGCTCAGACAAAGTCAATTTGATCATTCTCTATTTATAAAAAGGACAAGTGAGGGAAGTGTAATGGTACTAGTCTATGTTGATGATATGTTAATCACAGGAGACAATTTGAAACTAATTGAAGAAACTAAATAGTCCCTGCATAAATCTTTCAAGATGAAAGATTTGGGAGAGTTAAAGTATTTCTTAGGTATTGAATTTGCAAGGTCAAAGCATGGAATTATCATGCATCAAAGAAAATATGCACTAGAACTCATATCTGAAGCTGGATTGTCAGCAGCTAAGCCTGTTGTAACTCCTATAGACACCAACATGAAGCTCACATAAAAAATATATGATGATCAGATTGGAAAAGGTATCAAATCTGAAGAAGATCCTCTCACTGATCAGCAAGCTTACCAAAAACTCATTGGGAAACTGTTATATCTAACAGTAACAAGACCCGACATATCATTTGGTGTACAAACACTAAGTCAATTCCTTCAACAACTTAAGAAGTCTCACATGGATGCAGCATTGAGGATTGTAAGATATATAAAAAATTAGTCAGGTCAAAGAATACTTTTATCCAACAAATCCAGCAACATTATTACTGCATATTGTGATGAGATTGGGCTTCTTGCCCTCTTACCAGAAGATCTGTAACATGATTCCTTATTAAAATTGGAGATTCTCTAGTTTCATGGAAATCTAAGAAACAAACTACAATCTCAAAGAGTTCAGCAGAAGCTGAATACAGAAGCCTAGCAACAAGTGTAGCAGAGCTGATGTGGCTCATTGGACTACTGAAAGAAGTGGATACATACATTAAACTACCAATTGAAATATATTGTGATAGCAAAGCAGCTATTCAAATAGCTGCTAATCTTGTATATCATAAAAGGTCCAAACACATAGAAATAGATTGCCACTTTATAAGAGAAAGAGTTCAACAAGGTTTGGTAATCACCAAGTATATTGCAACAAAGGACCAACCTGCTGATCTCCTTACAAAAGGGCTTAGTAAAGTTCAACATGAATATCTAAACTCCAAGCTAGGTGTTTTAAACATCTTTACACCACCTAGCTTGAGGGGTAGTGTTAAAGTATAAAAGAGTAGTTTAGTCATTTCCTATTGAGTTGTTAACTTAGTTAGTTTATTTAAACTAACTCCTTTGTAAAAAAAAGTGAAGTTTTATTTTCTAATACAAGAAATAGAAAGTTCCGCCTACTTTCTCTCTCTACTCAAACTCTCTGCTTCATATTCTTCATACTCTTCATACTCTTCATCTCCATATCAATTACATCTTCTTCCTAGCTGAATTATAACATTTATAAACTTCAGTCATTCTTTAGATATGAATGCTAAAAACAGCTATTTGTGAACTTTCCCCTCTTGATTAGAAAGCTATTTGTGAACTTTCCCCTCTTGATTAGAAACACTCACACTTACTCTAGGTGAATCCAAATTAATCGCGTCAGTGATTTTCGGATACCATATGGTTAAATTTATTTTTAAAGAAAGGTATAACAATAGCGCTAAATGAGCTCGACCAATCCTCCATTATGAATATTCTTGAAGCACATCATAGGAAAACAAAACAACTGAACAAGTAGCTAATCCACTGGCCAACATGGAAGCTTCATGGAATTTCTTACAACTTTTTTTAGTCTGATTAGCCCCCAGAAAATGTATTGCCTATTGTGAATGACCAAATGCGCGCCATATGTATCATAGGAATCAACTATTCTATTGATGCTAGTATTTTGTATATATATATATAAGATTATCGTTTTGACCAAACAAAAATTAATTAACAATTAAAAATGTCTCACCTAGAGTGAAGGGTTAAAAAGAGAAGAACGCACCTGCCCTAACCGAAAAATGTGGAAATGCATAAATTACATCTCTTAAATATTCACTTTAAATGAAGCAAAATCACTCGGACTAGCCTTTTCTTAGAGATTGTCTTAGATATTAGGGAAATAGAACAAAGAAACCAAATGCAAGTTTCAGCCCCAGCGTCTGTGCCATTCTTTTTTCTTTTGATTTTTTGTTCTCCTTTTTTTTTTAAGGGAAACAATATTCAAATATTAGCATTCAAAAGACTAATTCACCCAGAAGCAAAGTGCAAGTTTCAGCGTCAATGTTTAAATTTGTGTTAGACCTTGCTTCCCCTTTTATATTCTTACATATTGTCCTTAATTTAATTTCTTGTTTGTCTTGATTTTTATTCTCCTTTGTTTTAAAAGGGAATAACCTGTTTAATTACTTGTATCGCTGATATGAATTATGTCAAGATTATTCTTGTTAACAGAAATGGCAGTAAATGTAAGGGATATAGTAGATATGCCCTAAATCCAATATCATATTTGATGATCTGAACATATTTTTGTGAACGTCATTTGATATAATATATATGACATTTGATATTCTTTTATCATTATTATTAATTGCTTGATTAATTTGATAAGGTCTTCGATTAAATTTTGAGACTTGACATTGTGATGGAGATCATGATAATGAGAGTGAAGTTTCTTATAATTTAATCTAAATTTGTTCTTGATCGTAGGATTATTAATTTGGACATTAGTAATCCGGTTAGATCAATATTTATGTGATCGTCTTTATGGGATAAAGATTAGTTGATCTCATTAACTAAATCACATAGATAGATGATGCATATAGAGATATGATCATTGAACCGACTCATTGGATAATTCTTAATGGTTAGAATTACCATAAACTGTCAATAGGATATTCTCTTGAAGAATGTGATGTAAGAGTTTCCTTTGACCTGAGATCGTCATAGTAATTGACAAGTTATTTATTGTGCTTTGATACTAGACACCTATGGCCCTAGGGCGATAGTTGAAAGGATATTGGGTACGATTAAATACTTGTAGAATTAGTGATTGATCAAGATGGAATCTGACAACTCTTGGTAATGAGTTTAAGCTCCATGTTGTCATGAATTATAAACGACCAAACTAATACCTTGGCCAGGGCAATTGAATGAAAGAAGAAATGAGTTTCTTAGGTCATTCAATGGTCGATTATATTTGACATGAACACGTAGTTGGGTCGCCTATTAGGATTTGATAATTGAACCATATCCTAGGGTGATCCAGAGCTATAAGGACAGAAAGAATTACTATATTATTCTTCTACTAGTTCTTAAGAATAATTTTATACTTCATTCTATCCGGTCGTTAAGGAGTGTTGCTAGACGCCACCCTTGATTAGTATATCGATGTGATCAATTTACTACCGGCTTAGTATTGAACCTATGAGGTCGCACACTAACGAGTGTTCTAATCTTTGTTAAAGGATTAATTAACTTACTATTTGATAATTAAATTAAGGAATTTAATTAGTCAAATAGATTCAGTCATTAGTCCAAATAAAATATTATTATATTCTTTGCTAGCACAGAGGATATAATTAATATTGTGAACAAATTAAAGTTTTCTATTTGGAATAGAAAATTAAATTATCTCTTGGTTAAAATATATATGTGATATATATAATTAATACTTATTTTATATAAGATATGTTATATAAAATAGTAATAAAATATTGATGAAAACTTACTTGTGAAATCCAATGTTGAATTGGATTCACGTTAAAGTCCATCAAAGGACTAGCTGCCAACGTGCACATATAATCCTATTTGGAATGGGATATATTTTTTCAATGAAATTTTTTTACAACGTCTATTTTTAGAACTAGATTTGTACCCAAAGTAATTCACCACCTTAACCAATAGGAAATAGGTTTAGGTAATGTTATAAAGGGGGTCATGGGAAAGTGCCGTATGTATTCCTTTTGAAACAAAACACTTTGCGAAAGTGTATGATTAAAAATAGTTCTTGAAGAAACCAAAAAATTAAGAGATATATTCTTGACAAGAAAATCAATTTTCTTGTTGCATTATTTGCTGGAGTTTTGAGAAAATTTCAGCACAAGTTTTACATTGAATTTGTTCGCGATTTTATTAATCAAAGAGTTGATAGCAAGGATCGATTTCGGTGTGGATACGCATAGAGTCTCGCACTATCGAAAAATTTGAAACGAGACTTTCTTCACCAGGTACATCTTAGATTCGATCTTTGACATGTAAATAAATTTTAAACACTAAAAGATCTGCCTAAGATTGTTATTGTCTTCCGCTGCGTGTTACGAACACCTATACGCAATCCTTCATTAAATTCCATGAGGAAATATCCACACGAAAAGCAATTCTTTGTGAAATGTCAACAAAAACTCGATCTAGGTCTATAAAAATTACAATGTAGTGTGACATTGGGGTGTCTCTTGCACAATACATACACAATAGATATGGGTTGGATTTTTCATTATATATGTATGTACCTTCTTACTTTTCTTTCTTTTTCTCCCGAATGCAGTGGAAAAATTATAAATAAATAATAGCGCAACCTCACCTCCACTTCATAATCTCCTCAAATATAATACTCCTAATCAAAAGGAAATGTATTGGAAGAATAGCTAGACGTGATAAAAAAAAAAATTGGCTTTAAGAGGAGGATATAAAAGGTTAGGAAGTCAATACTCTCTCTTAGGGGTGTATATGGACCGGGTTGGTTCGGTTTTGAAAAACCAAACAAACCAACTATATCGGTTTGGATTGGTTCGGTTTTGTCGGGTTTTCGGATTTTTTTTTATTACATGAATATTATTTCAATCTTACTTTGTTAAAATTATAGATAAAGCTTTGATAAGTGAATATATGTTTAGTAAATATGGAAAAAAATTGACAAATATATGATCTATTAAACTATTTTTATGGGAGAATTTTTTTAGTAACACATGATAGTTATATTCTTTGTCGTCTAATAATAATTTATCGTTAATTTACGCTTTCAAGGTTAATACATGAGAGGATCCCAAATATTTCTATATTTTCTAAAGAAAATTCACTATAAAGTCTTAAAAATATAAATAAAATTTATATATTTATATGTCGGTTTGGTTCGATTTTTTACTCAATACCAAACAAAGTCAAACCAAACCTAGTCGGGGTTTTTAATCGGTTTAATTTGATTTTTTGGTTTGGTGCGATTTCCGGTTCGATTTGAATACCCCGACTCTCTCTTTCCCCACGTTGAAATTTGAATGAATGAGCAGCACTATAAGTTTTACGTGGGGAAGAAATATTTCTTTTGAAACATATATTATTAAACAAGTAGCAAGGACTCTGTTCTAAGTGACACTTGTTTATAAAAAATTTGATTTAAGAAGTATATGCTTATGACTCAACGTTCGTTCATTCTACTCGAGATTCGTTTTAAAACATGAATTTTGATGACAACGTGCTTATATGGTGGCCAACATTAGCACTCAAGGTGCTATTTGGATTAGGGGAGAGGAAATCATTTTATAGGAAAGTAGTACTCGCATTTTTCTGATGAAAAGTTCATATTTGATTTTCTTTCTTCCATAAAAAAAATCCGTCTTCCTATAAAATTTATGGGCGGTCATTCAGCTTTATATTCATAGCCAAAAGTTATTTTTCCTTTTTTTTGTTACGTAAAAGTTATTCAACTTTGTATTCATTATCCAAAAATTACTTTTCCGTCTTTTGTTACACAAAAATTATCTTCTTCTTTTTTTTTGAAGAGAATTTTTTTATTTTAACCAGTTTGTCAATGTACGACGCCTACTCTTTTTGACTCAAATAGCAAGTCACAGAAATAACCACAAAACAAAACAATTTAGTCAATCTGCTGCCTATCATTTTACATAAATCAGCAACTTCATTGAAGTGCAGTCCTGTCCCTTTCCTAGCTTGACACTAACTACAAACTAGGATAACAATTTAAGCTATTCAATCTATGTCCCCATTTACATTGTTTTTAACCTACTAGGTGCACTAGAATCACGATTTCCTTGATTCTGTCCAAAGCTCCTGTAATGACCCGACTTGTCGTTTTGTGAATTAGCATTTCGTTCAGCAACTTAAAGTCCCGAGCATCTTCTTAATGCGTATTATGACATGCGCGCATGGTAGAGTTTGGTTTTCGGACGATTCAGGATCAAATTGGAAGAACAATTCTTATTTAAGAAGCTTAAAAGAAAAGAGTTGACCGGAGAGTTGACTTTTACGTAAACGACCCCGGAATGGAGTTTTGATGATGTTAATAGTTTCGTATGGTGATGTCGGACTTACACGTATGTCCTGATTTGTATTTGGAAGTCCGTAGGGCAATTCGGCGAAAGTTAGAAAATTGAAGTTTTGAAACATTCATAAATTTGACCTTAAGTCGATTGGTTGATATCGAGGTCGGAATTCGATTCCAGAAATTTGAATAGCTTTGTTATGTCATTTATGACTCGTGTGCATAATTTAAAGTCATTCTGAATTGATTTGATACGTTTCGGCGCAAATTATAGAATTTGGAAAATTCATAAACTCATTATTCGATTCGAGACGCAATTCGTAATTTCGATGTTGTTTGACGTGGTTTGAGGCTCCGACTAAATTCGTATTGTATTTTGGGATGTGTTGGTACAATTGATTAAGGTTCCGAGGGCCTCGGGTGGATTCCGGAAAGTTAACGGACCGAATTTTGGACTTGTTGAGACTGCTGGAATTTCTGGGTAGCAACTGGTGCGATTGCTTCTGCGATGTCTTGGTCGCAGAAGCGTAAAAAATCTTCGCAGAAGAGACGGTGGGCATTCTGGGCAGAGGTTGCAGGTGCAACGCATTTTGCGCACCTGCGTGATCGCAGAAGCGCAAGAAGGAACGCAGAAGCGGCTGATCCGCAGATGCGCGTTTGGCATCGCAGAAGAAAAATGCTTCCGCGGATGCGAGGCTTCAGCTGGGCAGTGTACTCCGCAAATGTGAGTTTTGGCTAGCAAAAACGAGCTCGCAAATACGCAAATTATGTCCGCAGAAGCGGAACTGGACCAAAATATAAGGACCAAAAATGGTCATTTCGCCATTTTCGATCAGGATTTTTGGAGCATAATTCTTGGGCGATTTTTAGGATTTCTTTACGATTTCAACTTGGGTAAGTGTTCTATATCCGAAAGTGATTATATTTCATAAATCCATGGCTATATTCATCGTTTAATTCGAATTTTAATGGAAAAAATCGGGATTTTTGCAAAACTCTTCAAGAACTAAAATTTAAGATTTGGGAGGTCGAGTTATTATTGGAATTTAATAAAATTACTATGGTTGAACTCGTATCGAAATGGGTGTTCGGATTTCGCAAAAATTCTATCGGGTTCCGAAAGGTGGGCCCGCGTTGACTTTTGGTTGACTTTTTAATATGAAATTTAAAGTCGACGTTTTCTTATCCGGAATTATTTCCGATAAATTTTAATGAAGTTATATAATTTATTGGGCTAGATTAGAGTTGTTCGGAGGTCATTTCATGCTAGAAGGCTATTTTGGAATATCGGCGTAACTTCAAAAGGTAAGTATCTTGCCTAACCTTGAGTGGAGGAAGTACCCCTTAGGCATTGAGTCTTATTTGGAAATTGTGTAATTTAAATCCGTGTATGCGAAGGTGATGAGTACGTACTTGACTTATATGTACAAATTATATCGGTTAAAATTCTTAGACCCCCTTATGTATTAAACTAGAAATTGTTGACACTTGTTAAATCTTTTATTTGTCATGTCGCATTCTTTACTTCCGAGTTGCTCCTAAATGCTTATTTAGAATTATTACTATATTGTCCATTCGTGAGCATTTCCATTATCAAGCTGCCGTGTTCGTGGAATAAATTTCATTATTGATTTTTAACTGCAAATAATTAAAGGAAAATTTAGTTAATAAGAAGCATAAATTATTTACCTAAAGTTGTGATTAAAGGATGTTGTTTTCCTTGCTGAATTACTTTTCAATTATGTTGTTATTATTAGGAATTTCATTAATATTGTGTGTGGCCTTGGGCTATTTGCTGTGAAGTTAATTGATTTCGTCGCACCTTTGGAATTGGTTGTGGCCTATGGGCAACTTGTGATATAAATTATATGTGTTGTGTTGTTGTGATAATATTCCTTGTAAATTGTTGCGTAATTTGAGTTATTATTGTGCAGACATAAGGGTGGCTTTTATACAGAGTGATAAGGGAGGCTATTATAGGACCGATAAGAATGGCTATAGGAGCAATCAGGGTGGCTATAGGAGAGATAAGGGTGGCTATTGTCAGGGATTTTTATACGATAATGTGGGGTTATTGCGTTGGTAATTTTCATGAGATGTTGTGATTTTCTTTGTGTTTGTTTTTATCTCTTGTGCAACTCGTCTTGTTGTTTCGGTAAACTTGATAATAGTCTGATCTATATTGAAATTGTGAGCTTGTGACTATTGCCGGGCGGATTATGTTATTGGTACGTGAACTGCCCGTACAAATGTGATATTAAATGTGAGCACGAGGTGCCGTGAAAATATGAAAGTGGGCTGAGACCCGTATTTTATAATTATTAAAGGAGGTGTCACAGGGTGACTTTTATTTGAAATAATTATATTCGAAAGATATTTATTTGAAGGAATTATATCTGAAAGATATTTATTTGAAGGAATTATATCTGAAAGACATTTATTTGAAAGACTTATATGTGAAAGATTTATATTTGAAGGACTTACATTTGAAAGACGTATATTTGAAGGACTTGATTAATTGGTTGTACTTGTGTTCCTTATTCGTTTGAGCAATATTTATGATGTTCTTGTTGCCTTGTTGTTCATATCCCTCATTGATTATTATTGCTATCATTGCTAGTTGTTTTCTAGAACTATTGTATAATGTTATATTGCACATGTTATTTGACTAGTGAGTGTCTTGACTGTACTTCGTCATTACTCCACCGAGGTTAGTCTTGATACTTACTGTATCGACTGTGGTGTACTCGTACTACACTTCTGCATATTTTTGTGCAGAGCCATGTATTGGAGATATCGAATTCGGACAGGGTTAGAGTGTGATTGCAAGGATTCAAGGTAGAGCTGCTTGGTCGCCGCAGTCCCTTGGAGTATTCTATTTTATTGTACTGTCAACTCTTATTCGAACAGTATTGTATATTCGATCCTTGAGATCATTGCATGTATTCAGTTAGAGTTTGTGACTCTGTATTACCAGTCTTGGGAGATTGTTATAATTATTTCCGTTGTTGGTTTCGACACATGTATTAAATTATCTATTTCAAAAAAAGAAAAGGCTTGAATTATAATTAAAATCGGATTACTTAGTCTTATAGACTAAGTGCTATCACGACGCATATGGTGGGATTTTGGGTCGTGACAAGTTGGTATCAGAGCTCTAGGTTCATAGGTTCTATGAGTCACGAACGAGTCTAGTAGAGTCTTGCAGATCGGTACAGAGACATTTTTACTTATCTTCGAGAGGCTACAGAACTGTTAGGAAATTTCCACTTCTTTCATTCCTGTCGTGCGGATTTGTTGATTTTGGAATTTGAGCTTTTATATCTCTATTCTCTCACAGATGGTAAGGACACGTGCTATCGGGTCAGCTGAGCAGACACCCACACATGCTGCTAGGGCTGTGATAGGTCGGGGCCGAGGTAGAGGCCGAGAAGGGGAACGCGCCGCTGCTAGACCACCTGTCAGAGCAACAATTGAGGAGCCGCCAGTAGCTCTAGTTGGGGGACAGGAACCGGAGGCGCCTGTTGTTACACCGGGACTTCAAGAGACTTTAGCATAGTTCCTGAGCATGTTTGGTATATTGGCTCAGGCAGGATTGATCTTTGTTGCACCAGCTACTTTGCAGATTGGGAGAGGAGCTCAAACTCCCACCGCCCGTACTTCAGTGCAGCGGGTTCACATTGGTCAAGTTTTGGGTATGGTGCCGGCACAACCTATTATTCTGGTTCAGCCTGAGGTTAGGCCAGGGGCCTCAAAAGAGGAACAAAAGAGACTTGAGAGGTTTAAGAGGTATAATCCACCTACTTTTAGTGGCACAGCTGCCGAGGATGCACAGGGATTTCAAGAAAAGTGTCACTGTATTCTCTGCACATGAGTATTGTGGAAGTGAGAGGAGTTGCCTTTACTACATTTCATCTATCAGGAGTAGCGTATTAGTGGTGGCAAGTTTATGAAGAGGGCAGACCACCCGATGTCGCACCACCTATTTGGGCTCAACTTTCAGAGATATTTTTGAAAGATTTTGTTCCCTAGACTCCCCGATATGTGTGGCACACAGAGTTTGAACGGTTGCATTAGGGCACCATGATAGTGTCAAAATATGCCATCAGGTTCCGTGAGTTAGCCCGTCGTACACCTACTTTGCTTCCTACCGTCAAAGAGCGAGTCCACAGATTCATTGAGGGGCTTGATTACGATCTTAAAATATGCATGGCTCGAGAATTGCAGATTGATACTCCATTTCAGCAAGTAGTGGAGATTGCGAGGAGGATTGAGCGTGTTCGAGGTGAGGAAATGGAGTCTAAGAAGGCCAAAGGTCTCGAAGCTCTGGAGGGTTTAGTGGATTTTACTCTTCAGCTATGACATATTATGGCAGAGGCTTGAGCAGTCGGCCAGCTCAGTCCGCACATCAGATTATTCGGGGTGCTCCAGTTTATAGTGCACCACCGATACGAGATTCTTACAGTGGTTATTCTAGTTATTCGGCACAGACTCAGTACGAGCAGCCGCGACTTCAGAGGGGTTGTTATGAGTGTGGTGATACTAGGCATATCATGAGAGATTGTCCCAGACTTGGGAGGGGTGAATTTCATCAGAACACTCCAGCTACAAGCTTTATTCCAGTTGATACTCCACGTGCACAGTCAACTAGAGGTGGAGGACAGGCGGGTAGAGGGCGCCCTAGAGGGGGAGGCCCATCCCGTTGATATATTTCCCATGGGATGACTGAGGCGCTACACTAGATGGTGTCATTATAGGTATGATCATGATTTGTTATAAAGGAATATTTTCTTAACTCGATTCGATTCTGCGTATCGAGGTGAGTCCTCCTATCATACTTCACTTATGGGTGAGCTTCGTAATCCTGTACTCTGCTTATGTGTTTATCCCTGTTGGGAGATTTGGTGGTGTTAGCCCGTGTTTATCATTTTTGTTTTGTACACTATTGAGCGCTATTAGTCCAAAAGTGACTTTCTATTACTCGCTATAGTGAGTTTTGATGTAAATTCGGGATAGTTTGATTAAAATTGGTGAGTTTGATTGCCCTACTGGTATGGGGGTTCATTATGTTTTGTGAAAAATTAGTTATTGGAATTTATTAAAAGAAGAAAAAGAAATGGAAAGTTTCAGTTGGCACTATGTGCAAAATACCTGTGACTCAGAGCTGAGGATGGAATCCTCGCGTGTTAATGTGAATTGATATGTTTGAACCGGGCTACGTGTCGTGATGGAAGTTATATCAAGATGAGATACTTGTAGTTAAATTCATATGTTTTAATTTCTCCTTTGTGAAAATTATTGGCATTATAGTACTAATAGGGAGTCATGCATGTAGGCTTATTTGATATTTCTTTTATGTTTTCTTGTGTATATTTAACCATAATTGTATTGTATTTATTGTGCTTTAGCCTACAAATATATGCCCATGTGGTGTTAAATGTGGCTCGATGATTTGGGTTAATAATTACGAGGTTTTCATGTTCCTCAAATCGTTGTCAGTATTGTGAAGGTTTGAAACAATGCTTGAATTGAGATGAGATTAATTACCGGGGCTATAATTGATTATGGGCAGCTATTGGGGCTAAAATTATTATTATGGGCCTATGTATGATGTGTTACATTGTATGAAGGCGTCGTGCGAGTGTAGGCACGAATTGCTACAGCCGGTTGAGACTAATACCATGTGTTGATGTGAAAATCAGTCCTTTTAAAAATATGTGGAGTGTAAGAAAATTTGTTTTAAGGATTGTAAGTGTAAAAAGGAGAAATAATCTCAACTGAGATGGTGTTGTCAGACCCATGCTAATTTGTGGTGACGTAGAATCACCCACGAGTAAATGTATGAAGAGTACACTCAGTAATTTAATGTCCTCAGAAAGATTCTTTGCACGTTCGAGGACGAACATATGTTTAAGAGGGGGAGAATGTAATGACTCGACTTGTCATTTTGTGAATTAGCATCTCGTTCAACAACTTAAAGTTCCAAGTAGCTTCGTAATGTGTATCATGACTTGCGCGCATGGTAGAGTTTGGTTTCTGTTCGGGATTAAATTGGAAGAACAATTCTTATTTAAGAAGCTTAAAAGAAAAGAATTGACCGGAGAGTTGATTTTTGTGTGAACGACCCCGGAATGGAGTTTTGATGATGTCAATAGCTTCGTATAGTGATTTCGGACTTAGACGTACGTCCGGATTTGGATTTAGAAGTCCGTAGGGAAATTCGTCGTATTTCGGCGAAAGTTAGAAAAAATTGAAGTTTTGAAACACTCATAAATTTGACCGTAAGTCGATTAGCTGATATCGAGGTCGGAATTCGATTCCAGAAATTTAAATAGCTTCGTTATATCTTTTTATGATTCGTGCATATAATTTGAAGTCATTACGGATTGATTTGATATGTTTCGGTGCAAATTATAGAATTTGGAAAATTCATAAACTCATAATTCAATTCGAGGCGCAATTCGTAATTTCGACGTTGTTTGATATGTTTTAAGGCCCCGACTAAGTTCGTATTATATTTTGGGATGTGTTGGTATAATTGGTTAAGGTTCTAAGGGCCTCAGGTGGATTTCGGAAGGTTAAACGATCGGATTTTGGACTTGCTGAGGCTGTTGGAATTTCTGGGCAGCAACTGGTGCGATCGCTTCGGTGATGTCTTGGTCGCAGAAGCGACATCACAAAAGCGTGAAGCTCATCGCAGAAGTGGCGTTGGGCAGTCTGGGCAGAGGTCGCAGGTGTGATGCATTTTGCGCACCTGCGTGATCGCAAAAGCACAAGAAGGAACGCAGAAGCGGCTAGTCTACAGATGCGCGTTTGGCCATCGCAGAAGCGATTGCACAGAAGCAAAAAATGCTTCTGCAGATGTGAGGCTTCACCTGGGCAATGTACTCCGCAAATGCGAGTTTTGGCTCGCAAAAGCAAGCTCGCAGATGCGCAAATTATGTCTGCAGAAGCGGAATTGGACAGAAACATAAGGACCAAAAATGGTCATTTCGCCATTTTCGATCGGGATTTTTGGAGCACAGCTCTTGGGTGATTTTGAGGATTTCTTCGTGACTTCGACTTGGGTAAGTGTTCTATATCCGAAAATGATTATATTTCATAAATCCATGGGTATATTCATTGTTTAATTCAAATTTTAATGGAAGAAATCAAGATTTTTGCAAAACTCTTCAAGAACGAAAATTTAAGATTTGGAGGTTGAGTTCTTATCGGAATTTGATAAAATTGGTATGATTGAACTCGTATCAGAATGGGTGTTCGGAACTGGTAAAAATTTTATCGTGTTCCGAGAGGCGGGCCCCGCGTTGACTTTTGGTTGACTTTTAAATGTGAAATTTAAAGTCGATATTTTCTTATCCGGAATTATTTCTGTCACGACCCAAATTTTTCCACCTTCGGGACCGTAATGGCGCCTAACATTGTACTCGCTAGGCAAGCCAACGTTGCCGAATATTACACCTTTTTCCTTTATCCTTTTTATAATTAAAAGTTAATAAAACTAAATTAGCGAAAATAAAAGCGGAAGTACATAATTTAAATGATTACCCATATACTATTAACGAAAGCCAAAATAGATACCACCCACAAACTGGTGTCACAACTCACGAACATTTTATGAATACTACAAGTAGTGGTTTGAAACAAAATATATCTATCTCGAAGAAAGTAAAACTGAAATGAAGTAAAGATAGGAGGGGACGCCAAGGCCTGCGGACGCCTGCAGGACTACCTTGGGTCTCCAAATGCAGAATCAGCAACCAACCTCTCGATCAGCCACTACCAGCTCCAAAATTTGCACAGAAAGTGCAGAGTGCAGTATTTGTACAACCAACCCGATGTACTGGTAAGTGCCGAGCCTAACCTCGACGAAGTAGTGACGAGGCTACGACGGGGCATAACAATATATATAACTTGCAGCAATTTATACTAAGACAGAAAAGATTACCGGGTAAAGTATAACAATAACTTGCATTAAGTAAAAAAAAAGGCAACCTAGGCTTTCTACCAATACTCAGTTATAACCAATTTTTAAGAGAGTTTCAATACTATAATAATGAATCTCAACAGAAAAGAATACATAAATAACACTTGATGTAACGCGCATCCTGATCCCTCCATATAATCAATCATAGTATAAACATTCATCCTTATTGCTCCTTGTTGCGGCGTGCAGCCCGATCCCACCAGTCCAACCTTATTACTCCTCAATATATTACCCTTATTTCTCTTGTTGCAGCGTGCAACCCGATCCCACCTGTCCACCCTTATTACTCCTTGTTGTTGCGCGCAACCCGATCCTACCTGACAAACACATTCACCCTTATTCCTCATGTTGCGGCGTGCAACCCGATCCCACATCTCAATACCAATCACAAAATAAGAACAAGTGTTTCACAGTTTAGCTCAAACCCTCCACAACATTTATACCTCAAATCATAACCACAGGGGATCTATATAATTATGAAACTTCAACAGTTATTACTACACAACGAGACCAATCAAGGTGTACCATGAAGCACCAACAAACCAACTTTAACCAACAAGGTGATAAAATAAAACTAAGAAACAATTAATACTTCAATAAAGAAAACAACAGTTAACATGAAGCAATTAGATATGAAAATATTTATGAGCAAGTAGCAATTAAGACGGAAAATAATATAATAGGAAACATGGAAGGGAACATGCTAAAATGATAATTTGGTGGCGCATAGGTACTCGTCACCACACCTATACGCAACACACATGGAAATTCACATAGCAATTAAGTCAGGGATCTCTAATCCCTCAAGTCAAAGTTAGACTAAACACTTACCTCAAGCCAACGTGTATTTCAAAGCTCAATCACCGCTTTACCTCTCGATTCCACCACCAATTCACTCGTATCTAGTCATAATTAACTTAATAACATCAATAAATGCTAAAGAAATCAATTCCAATGCATAATTATAGGTTTTCCAACATTTTCCCCAAAAAGTCAAAACCTGACCCCGGGCCCGCTCGGTCAAAACTCGAAGTTCGGACCAAAACTCGATTACCCATTCACCCCTAAGCCCGGATATACAATTAGTTTTGGAATCCGACCTCAATTTGAGGTCTAAATCCCCAAATTTCGAATTTCCTAAATTCTACCCAAAAACACCCAATTCCACCATGAAAAACCCTAGATTTTGTGATGAAATCTTGTAAAAAGATGAAATGGATTGAAAGAAATAAGTTAGGAATCATTTACCTATGATTTGGGGAAGAAATGGTCTTTGGAAAATCGCCTCTTGAAGTTTAGGGTTTGAAAATTTGAGAAATGAATCAAATATCCCGTATAAGTTATGTTTTGAACAGCTGCAGATGTCGCATTTGCGACCTGAGCTTCGCAATTGCGAAGCTCGCAAATGCGAAGAACCATTGCAAATGCAAAGTTCCCCACACTTCTGCTGCCATCGCAATTGCGAAGGTAATGATCACAATTGCGATCAGGGACCTCTGCAAATGCGATAAAAAGGATCGCATTTGCGAGTACACCCCTTCCCAAACTTTCTTCGCAATTGTAAAGATATGTTCGCATTTGCGAACTCTGCTGGCCCACATCTTCTTTGCAATTGCGATAAAGACCTCGCAATTGCCATGTCTGCTATGCTCGTATTTGCGAAGCCTGATCTCGCAATTGCGAGATCAAATTCCTGCAACAGATACCAGCAATTCTCTAAGTTCAAAAATCACTCCGTAGCCTATCCAAAACTCACCCGAGCCCTTGGGGCTCCAACCCAAACATAAACACAAGTCTTAAAACATCATATGAACTTGCTCGCACGATCAAATCGCCAAAATAACACCTAGAACTACGAATTTAGCACTAAATTGTGTGAAATTTTCAAGAAAGTTTCAAAACTTCTAACTTTTCATCTAAAGGTTCGAATCACGTCAAATCACTTCCGTTTTCACCAAATTTTACAGATAAGGTTTAAATATCATAATGAACCTGTACCGGACTCCGAAACAAAAATACGGGCCCGATAACAACAAGATCAAATCTTTTGAATTATTACATTTTAAATCTTATCAATTTTCTTCAAAAATTCATTTTTCGGGATAGGGACCTCGGAATTTGATTCCGGGCATACCCAGGTCCCATATTTTACTACGAACCCTTCGAGACTGTCGGAACATGGGTCCGAGTACGGACCCCAAAATGTTGACCGAAGTCAACAAAAATCATCTTTTAAGCTAAAAATCATCATTTTCTTAAATTTTTCACATAAGGGCTTTTCGGATACGCACCCGGACTGTGCATGCAAATCGAGGAGCAATAAAATGAGGTTTTAAGACCTCGGAACACGGAATCGGATTCTAAAATAGAAGATGACCTTTTGGGTCATCACATTCTCCACCTCTTAAACAACCGTTCGTCCTCGAACGAATATAGAAAAGTACATGAGTCGGTGAAAAGATGGGGATATCGGCTCTACATATCGGACTCGGTCTCCCAGGTAGCTGCCTTAACAGGATGGCCTCACCACTGCACACGAACCAAAGGGTAACTCTTCGATCTCAACTAACGAACCTGCCGGTCTAGAATAGCTACCGGCTCCTCCTTGTAGGTCAAATCCTTTTCCAAATGGACAGTGCTAAAATCTAACACGCGGGATGGATCGTCGTGATACTTCCGAAGCATGGACACATGAAACACCGGATGCACTGCTGCTAAAACCTGGTAGCAATGCAAGTCTGTAAGCCACCTCTCTCACCCGATCAAGGATCTCAAAAGGTCCAATAAATCTGGGGCATAGCTTTCCCTTCTTCCCAAATCTCATCACGCCCTTCATGGGTGACACCCGAAGCAACACTCGCTCTCCGACCATGAATGCCACATCACGAAACTTGCAGTCGGCATAACTCTTTTGCCTGGACTGAGATGTACAAAGACTATCCTAAATGATCTTAACCTTATCCAAGGCATCCTGAACTAAATCTGTACCCAACAATAGAGCCTCTCCCGGATCAAACCACCCAACCGGCGATCGACACCGTCTAGCATATAATGCCTCATAGGGATCCATCGAGATGCTCGACTGATAACTGTTGTTGTAGGCAAACTCCGCTAACGGCAACAACTGATCCAAAGAATCTCCGAAGTCAATAACACAGGCACGGTGCATATCCTCCAAAATTTAAATAGTACGCTCAGACTATCAGTCCGTTTGAGGATGAAATGATGTGCTTAACTCGACTCGCATACCCAACTCACGCCGTATTGCTCTCCAGAAATGCGAGGTAAACTGCGTATCTCGATCAGAAATGATAGACATGGGCACTCCATGAAGACGAACGATCTCACGAATGTAAATCTTTACCAATCGATCCTAAGAATAGAAAACTAACACAAGAATGAAATGCGCTGACTTAGTCAGCCTATCCACAATAACCCATACTGCGTCGAACTTCCTCTGAGTCCGTGGGAGCCCAACAACGAAATCCCTAGTGGTACGCTCCCATTTCCACTCAGGAATCTCAATCTGCTGAAGAAAACCATCAGGTCTCTGATGCTCATGCTTTACCTGTTGACAATTCAAATACCGAGCTACATATGCAACAATATCCTTCTTCATCATCTTCCACCAATAATGCTGCCACAAGTCTTGATACATCTTCGCGGTGCCCGGGTGAATAGAATACCGGGAACTATGGGCCTCCTCTAGAATCAACTCACAAAGTCCATCCACATTAGGCACACAAACATGACCTGGAATCCTCAAAACCCCATCATCTCCAACCATAACCTGCTTGGCACCACTGTTCCGTACCATGTCCCTAAGGACAAGCAAATGAGGGTCATCATACTGCTAATCTTTGATACGCTCAAATAATGAAGACTGAGCGACTATGCAAGCTAAAACACGGCTAGGCTCAGAAATATCCAACCTCACGAACTAATTGGCCAAAGCCTGAACATCCAAAGCAAGCGATCTCTCACCGACTGGAATATATGCAAGGCTATCCATACTAGCTGACTTCCTACTCAAAGCATCGACCACTACATTGGACTTCCCGGGATGATACAAGATGGTGATATCATAGTCTTTCAATAGCTCCAACCACCTTCTCTGCCTCAAATTGAGCTCCTTCTGCTTGAACAAATACTGCAAACTCTTATGATACGTGAATACCTCACACGACACGCCATATAAATAATGCCTGCAAATCTTCAGCGTGTGAACAATGGCTGCTAGCTCCAAGTCATGAACTAGATAATTTTTCTTGTGAATCTTCAACTACCGTGAAGCATACGCAATAAACTTGCCATCCTGTATCAACACCACGCCAAGTCCAATACGAGATGCGTCACAATATACTATATATGGCCTTGAACCTATGGGCAACACCAACACCGGCGCCATAGTCAAAGCTATCTTGAGCTTCTGAAAGCTTGCCTCACACTCGTCCGACCATCTGAACGGGGCACCCTTCTGGGTCAACCTGGTCATCAGGGCTGCTATAGATGAAAACCTCTCCACATACCGACGGTAATAACCCGCCAAACCCAAGAAACTCCGTATATCTATAGCTGATGTGGGTCTAGGCCAGTCCTTGACTGCCTCAATCTTCTTTGGATCCACCTGAATACCCTCTGCTGATACAACGTGACCCAAGAATACAACTGAACTCAACAAAAACTCACATTTCGAAAACTTAGCATATAACTGGTTGTCTCTCAAAGTTTGGAGAACGACTCGAAAATGCTGCTTATGCTCCTCTCAGCTGCGGGAGTAGATCAAGATATCATCAATGAAAACAATCACAAAGGAATTCAGATAGGGCTACTCGGTTCATCAAATCCATAAATGCTGCTAGGGTATTTGTCAACCCAAATGACATCACTAGGAACTCATAATGCCCATATCGAGTCTGAAAAGCTGTCTTAGAGACATCGGATGCCCTAATCCTCAACTGATGGTAGCCAGATCTCAAATCAATCTTCGAAAATACCTTAGCACCCTGAAGTTGATCAAATAAATCATCAATCCTCGGCAATGGATACTTGTTCTTGATGGTGACTTTGTTCAACTGCCGATAGTCTATGCACATCCTCATCGACCCATCCTTTTTCTTTACGAATAACATCGGCGCACCCCAAGGCATGACACTAGGTCTAGTAAAGCCTTTATAAAGCAGATCTTGCAACTGCTTCTTCAATTCTTTCAACTCTGGCGGGGCCATACGGTAGGGGGAATAGAAATGGGCTGAGTGCCCGGAGTCAAATCAATGCAAAAGTCAATATCCCTATCGGGTGGCATCCCCGGCAGGTCTACAGGAAATACCTCTAGAAACTCCCGGACAACTGGCACAGAATCCATAGAAGGAACCTCAGAACTCGAATCACGAACATAAGCCAAATAAGCCAAACACCCCTTCTCGACTATACGCCGAGCCTTCATATAAGAGATAACCCTACTGGTATAATGACTA
Organism: Nicotiana tabacum; assembly: GCF_000715075.1. Lineage (NCBI taxonomy): Eukaryota > Viridiplantae > Streptophyta > Magnoliopsida > Solanales > Solanaceae > Nicotiana > Nicotiana tabacum. The sequence goes on along the minus strand of NC_134090.1, from coordinate 38,951,521 downwards.
GGAGTCCCCCTTCACTCCAATCGAGGCAACCCCAGCAAAGCTAAGATCACGATCTTGGCATGACAATCCAATATAGCACGATAAGGTGACAACCAATCCATCCCCAAAATGACATCGAAATCTACCATATCGAGAAGTAGGAGATATATACTAGTATCAAGACCCCCAATACCAACCACACACAAACGATAGACACAATCTATAATAATAGAATTCCCTATTGGTATGGACACATATACGGGAGCAATCAAAGAATCATGAGACACAACCAAATATGAAGTAAAATAAGAAGACACATAGGAGTATGTAGACCCTGGATCAAACAGAACTTAAGCATCTCTACTACAAACCGAAATAGTACCTGTGATAACATCATCGGAGGACTCAGCCTCAGGCCTGGCTAGGAAAGCATAACATCGGGGTCGGGCCCCACCACTCTGAACCATATCTCTGGGACGGCTTCCTGCTGGCTGGCCTCCATATTTAGCGGCCAGGCCTCCACTTCTAACGGCCTGACCTCCACCTCTAGCATGTTGACCCCTACCTCTGGCTCCCTGACCCCTATCTCTAGCTGGTTGGGCATGCGGTGCCGGAATCATGGCACGAGAACTCTGATGCTGCGAATGAACACCCACTAATCTCGGACAGGTCCTCCGGACATGCCTATACTCACCGCACTCAAAACATCCATCTGAATACTGCGACTGAGGAATATGAGACTGATCCTGGTGGGCTGGTTGACCGCGATAATAACTCTGAAGAGGAGGTGCTCTTATGGGAGCTGGCGGTGCACTATAAGCTGGCTACCCTGAAGGAGGTACATAAGGACCACGACTCCCTGAAGCTCCATGGGATGTCTGAAGTGTTGAATGAAATGGCCTGGGAGGATGGCCCTTACCAAAGGTACCCCGACCTCCAGATGAGTCCCCACTGAATCCACTGGAGTGATGAGGCCTCTTGTGAGACCCCTGACCACTCCCTTGTGATAGAACCATCTCTACTCGTCTGGCCACATTGGTTGCATCTTGGAAAGAAATCTCACTCCCTATCTTCTTATCCATCTGCAATCTGATAGACTGAGCAAGTCCATCAATAAACCTTCTCACCCTTTCTCTCTCTCTTGGTAGGAAGTATAAGAAGAGCATGACAGGCCAAATTAACAAATCTGGTCTCGTACTGAGTGACGGTCATAGAACCCTGCTGAAGGCGCTCGAACTGCCTCTGACAGTCCTCTCTCTAAGTGATAGGGAGAAACTTATCCAGAAATAGCTGAGAGAACTGGTCCCAAGTCAAAGCAGGTGACCCAGCTAGTCTAGCCAAACAAAATCCCTCCACCATTTCTTGGCGGAACCTGATAGACGAAAAGCAGCAAAGTCGACCCCATTGGTCTCCACTACCCCCATGTTCCGCAACACCTCATGACAACTGTACAGATAGTCCTGGGTATCCTCTAAAGATGTACTGCCATAAGTAGTGGTAAAAATCTTGATAAACCTATCAAATCTCCACATGGCCTCAGAAGACATAACTGATCCATCGCCAGTCTGTGCTACAACACTCGACGGAACTACCCCAACTGGCTGAGCTGCTGGAGTCTGAAATTGAGGAGCAATCTGCTCCAGAGTATGAGCAGTAGGAGTCTACGCTCCTCCTCCAGCCTGAGAGACTGCTTGTGCTACAGGAAGTATGCCGGCCTGAGTAACACTCTCCATAAGGCCCACTAGACGGGACCAAAGCATCCTGAAGTACCGGGGTAGCTATGAACCCCTCTAGAACCTGAGCTGGCCCTGCTGGAATGGTCTGGGCCAGAACCTCATCATCAACTCTACCTGAGGCTCCATCGCTAGTGCTGCTGCTCGAGCTTTGGCCTGAGCCCTGCCCCTGCCTCGGCCTCTAGCACGGCCTCAGCCTCGTCCTCTACCCCTCGTAGGAGCTGCCACTTGGGGCTCGGGCTGCTGATCAGCTGATGAAAGCGGTACGTGTTCTCGCCATCTGCGAAAGAATAGAGTAGAGAGTTCAATTAGTATTGAGAGATCAAACCGCACGACAGAGATGAATAGAAGTGAAATTGTTCCTAACTTTGTAGCCTCTAGGAGATAAACACAAACATCTTCGTACCGATCCCTCAAACTCTACTAAGCTTGTTTGTGAATTGTGAGACCTAGGCAACCTAGTGCTCTGATACCAACTTGTCACGACCTGAATTTTTCCACCTTCGGGACCGTGATGGCGCCTAACATTATACTCGCTAGGCAAGCTAACGTTATAGAATATTACACTTTTTTCCTTTATCCTTTTTATAATTAAAATTTAACAAAACTAAATCAGCAGAAGTACATAATTTAAATGATTACCCATATACTATTAACGAAAGCCGAAATTGATACCACCTAGAAACTGGTATCACAACTCACGAACATTCTATGAATACTACAAGTAGTAGCTTGAAAGAAAATACATTTGTCTTGAAGAAAGTAAAATTGAAATGAAGTAAAGATAGAAGGGGATGCCAGGGCCTGCGAACGCCTGCAAGAATACCTTGGGTCTTCTAAATGCAAAATCAGCAACCGACCTCTCGATCAGCCACTACCAGCTCCGAAATCTGCACAGAAAGTGCAGAGTGCAGTATCAGTATAACCGACCCCATGTACTGGTAAGTGCCGAACCTAACCTCGACGAAGTAGTGACGAGGTTACAGCGGGCATAAAAATATATATAACCTGCAATAGTTTATACTAAGACAAAAAAGAATTACAGGGTGAAGTATAACAATAACTTGCATTAAGTAAAAAAAAGGGAACCCAAGCTTTCTACCAATACTCAGCTATAACCAATCCTTAAGAAAGTTTCAACACCACAATAATGAATCTCAACAGAAAAGAATACATAAATAACACTTGAATGCATCGTGCATCCCGATCCCACCATATAATCAATCATAGTATAAACATTCAACCTTAGTGCTCCTTGTTGCAGCGTGCAACCCGATCCCACTAGTTCACCCTTATTACTCATCAATATATCACCTTTATTCCTCCTGTTGCGGCGTGCAACCCGATCCCATCTGTCCACCCTTATTACTTCTTGTTGCGGCGCGCAACCCGATCCTACCTGACAAACACATTCACCCTTATTCCTCATGTTGCGGCGTGCAACCCGATCCCGCATCTCAGTACCAATCACAAAATAAGAACAAGTGTTTCACAGTTTAGCTCAAACCCTCCACAACATTTATACCTCAAATCATAACCACAGGGGATCTATACAATTATGAAACTTCAACAGTTATTACTACACAGCGAGACCAACCAAGGAGTACCATGAAGCACCAACAAACCAACTTCAACCAACAAGGTAATAAAATAAAACTAAGAAACAATTAATACTTCAATAGAGAAAACAATAGTTAACATGAAGCAATTAGACATGGAAACATTTATGAGCAAGTAGCAATTAAGACAAAAAATAATATAATAGGAAATGGGGAATAGAGCAGGCTAAAATGATAATTTGGTGTCACATTGGTACTCGTCACCACACCTATACGCCACATACATGGAAATTCACATAGCAATTAAGTCGGGGATCCCTAATCCCTCAAGTCAAAGTTAGACCAAACATTTACCTCAAGCTAACGGGTATTTCAAAGCTCAATCACCGCTTTACCACTCGATTCCACCACCAATTCACTCGTATCTAGTCATAATTAACTTAATAACATCAATAAATACTAAAAAAATCTATTCCAATGCATAATTATAGGTTTTCCAACATTTTCCCCAAAAAGTCAAAATTCGACCCCGGGTCCGCTTGGTCAAAACTCGAAGTTTGGACCAAAACCCGATTACCCATTCACCCCCGAGTTCGGATATACAATTGGTTTTGGAATCCGACCACAGTTTGAGGTCTAAATCCCAAAATTTCAAATTTCCTTAATTCTACCCAAAAATACCTAATTCCATCATGAAAAACCTTAGATTTTGTGATGAGATCTTGTAAAAAATCGCCTCTTGAATTTACCTATGATTTAGGGAAGAAATGGTTTTTCGAAAATGGTTCCTCACACTTATGCTGCCATCGCAATTGCGAAGGTAATGATCGCAATTGCGATCACGGACCTCCGCAAATGCGACAAAAAGGATCGCATTTGCGAGCACACCCCTTCCCAAACTTTCTTCGCAATTGCGAAGATATGTTCGCATTTGCGAACTCTACAGGCCCACATCTTCTTTGCAATTGTGATAAAGACCTCGCAATTGCCATGCATGCTATGCTCGCATTTGTGAAGCCTGATCTCGCAATTGCGAGATCAGAGGTCTGCAACAGATACCAGCAATTCTCTAAGTTCAAAAATCACTTTGTAGCCTATCCAAAACTCACCCGAGCCCTCGGGGCTCCAACCCAAACATGCATGCAAGTCTTAAAACATCATATGAACTTGCTCGCGGGATCAAGTAGCCAAAATAACACCTAGAACTACGAATTTAGCACCAAATTGCATGAAATTTTCAAGAAAATTTCAAAACTTCTACTTTTCATCCAAAAGTCCAAATCACGTCAAATCACTTCCGTTTTTCACAAAATTTTACATATAAAGTTTAAATATCATAACGGACCTATATCGTGCTCCAGAACCAAAATACGGGCTTGATACCAACCAGATCAAATCTTTTGAATTATTACATTTTTCAGTCGTATCAATTTTTTTCAAAAAATTATTTCTCGGGCTAGGGACCTCGAAATTCGATTCCGGGCATACGCCCAGGTCTCATATTTTACTACGGACCCTTCAAGTCCGTCGGAATACGAATTCGGATCCGTTTGCCCAAAACGTTGACCGAAGTCAACAAAAATCATCTTTTTAAGCCAAAAATCATCATTTTCTTAAATTTTTACATAATGGCTTTCCGGATACGCTCCTGGACTGCGTACACAGATCGAGGAGAGATAAAATGAGGTTTTCAAGGCCTCAGAATACGGAATCAGACTCTAAAATAGAAGATGACCTTTTGGATCATCACAATTTTCGATAATGAAGTTATATAATTTATTTGGCTAGATTTGAGCCGTGTGGCGGTCATTTCACGCAAGAAGGCTATTTTGGAATATCAGCCTAACTTCAAAAGGTAAGTATCTTGCCTAACTTTGAGTGGGGGACATACTTCTTAGTCATTGAGTCTTATGTGTAATTATGTGATTAAAAGCCGTGTACGCGAGGTGACGAGTATGTACTTGACTTATATGTGTAAATTATATCGGTTAAAATTCTTAGACACACTTATGTATTAAATTGGAAATTATAGGTACTTGTTTAATCTTTTATTTGCCATGTCGCATTATTTACTTGACGAGTTGCTCCTAAATGCTTATTTGGAATTATTAGTATATTGTCCATTCATGAGCACTTTTATTGTCAAGCTTTCGTGTTAATGGAATTAATTTCATTATTGATTTTTTATCTGCAAATAATTAAATGAAAATTTAGTTAATAAGAAGCATAAATTATTTGCTTGAAGTTGTGATTAAAGGATGTTGTTTTCCTTGCTGAATTACTTTTCAATTATATTGTTATTATTAGGAATTTCATTAATGTTGTGTGCGGCCTTGGGCTATTTGCTGTGACGTTAATTGATTTCGTCGCACCTTTGGAATTGGTTGTGGCCTATGGGCAACTTGTGATGTGAATTGTTTGTGTTGTGTTGTTGTGATAATATTCTGCGTAAATTGTTGCGTGATTTGAGTTATTATTATGCGGACATAAGGGTGGCTATTATATGGAGCGATAAGGGAGGCTATTATAGGAGTGATAAGGGTGGCTATAGGAGCGATAAAGGTGGCTATAGGAGAGATAAGGGTGTCTATTGTCAAGGATTTTTATACGATGATGTGGGGTTATTGTGTTGGTAATTTTCATGAGATGTTGTGTTTTTCCTTGTGTTTGTTTTTATATCTTGTGCAACTTGTCTTGCTGTTTCGATAATCTTGATAATAGTCTGATCAATGTTGAAAATGTGAGCCTATGACTATTGCCGGGCGGATTATGTTATTGGCACGTGAACTGTCCTTACAGATGTGATATGAAATGTAGGCACGAGGTGCTGGAAAAAATATGATGATTTTGATATTGGCACGTGAACTGCCCGTGCAGTTATGATATGAGATATGTGCACGAAGTGCCGTGAGTAAATGATAATTTTACTATTTTTGCGTGAGTTATCCGTGCAGCTATGATAGAAATATGGGCACGAGGTGCCGTAGAAATATGAAAGTAGGCTGAGACCCGTATTTTATGATTATGAAAGGAGGTATCACAGGGTGACTTTTATTTGAAATAATTATATTCGAAAGATATTTATTTGAAGGAATTATATCTGAAAGACATTTATTTAAAAGAATTATATGTGAAAAATTTATATTTGAAGGACTTACATTTGATAGACGTATATTTGAAGGACTTGATTAATTGGTTGTACTTGTGTTTCTTATTCGTTTGAGCAATATTTATGGTGTTCTTGTTTCCTTGTTGTTCATATCCCTGGTTGATTATTATTGTTATCGTTGCTAGTTGTTTTCCAATATTATTGCATACTGTTATATTGCACAGGTTATTTGACTAGTGAGTGTCTTGACTGTACCTCGTCACTACTCTACCGAGGTTAGTCTTGATACTTACTGGGTATGACTGTGGTGTACTCGTACTACACTTCTGCATATTTTTGTGTAGAGCCATATATTGGAGATATCGAATTCGGACAAGGTTAGAGTGTGATCTGCAAGGATTCAAGGTAGAGCTGCTTGGTCATCGAAGTCCCTTGGAGTCTTTCTATTTTATTGTACTGTCAACTCTTACTCGAACATTATTGTATATTCGATCCTTGAGATTATTGCATGTATTCAGTTAGAGTTCGTAATTCTGTATTACCAGTTTTGGGAGGTTGTTATAATTATTTTCGTTGTTGGTTTCGACACCTGTATTAAATTATCTATTTCAAAAAAGAAAAGGCTGGAATTGTAATTAAAATCGGTTTACTTAGTCTTAGAGACTAAGTGACATCACGACGCCTATGGTGGGATTTTGGGTCATGACAGCTCCCTTTTTTGGTTTTGGAATCGTCTGTTGTTCCTCTCCAACTAGATATCTTATACTACAACTGCAAATACAACTCCTGGGATTACGTTCTTTGGATTCTTGTTGTTGACCTTGGCTCAAAACCAAGCTATCTCTTGAGTCCCAGCTAGTTATATTTCTCTGGATTTTAATCCATACAAGCATTTCCTGCCATACGCATGCAGAGTAATGGCATTCAAAGAACAGATGGCCATGAGTTTCTTTTGTATCCTCGTCACACAATACATAATATTTAGGCACCTGAATATGCTATCTTGCGAGTCTGTCCACAATGGTTAGTCATTATTGAACAACCATCCAGAGTATAAACTGATGTTTAGGTATAATTTTTTCGTCATGATCAGTTATTTCCATGGTACTGGGAAAGGTTGGAAGAGAAGAGATGTAGGCCTTTTTATGCTGAATTTTCCATTAGAGATGAATGAATCAAGCACTATTAGATAAGGTGTCCACCAATCTCTAGCAGAGAAGATCTTCCTCATTAACCAACTAGCCTGTTTTGGCATTGCCATAGTAGCAATATCCTTGTTCTTTATGTACTGGATGTGGATCCATAAAATCCGTAGCTTGTCTTTCTTTGATGTTATGGACCACAGTAGCCTTTTACCATAGAGCATAATTCATGATGTTGAGTCCTCCAGCTACTCTAAGTTGACAAAGAATTTTCCAAGCAACAGGAGCCCTATGAGCATTGTCATTGGTAATCCACAGGATTTTCCTACATATTCCATTGACTAGTTTGATTACCTTCTTTGTTACTAGAAATACTTGGGGCCAATAGGTTTGCATCTCAAAGACTACACTCTTAATGAGTTGCAATCTTCCAGCACAAGAAAAGAATCTTGAGGTCCAGCTTCTTACCCTATCCACTATCTTGTCTACTAGTGGCATGCACTGGTAGACTGCGAGCTTCTTTGAGGACAAAGTTACTCCTAGGTACTTAAATAGAACAGTACCTCCTTGAAGTCTAGTGGCAACCCTGCTATGTATAATAAGCTTTTCTCTAGATTTGCCTTGAGGCCAAATACAACAAAAAAAATATTCAAGGCTCCCATCATTAGTTTCATAGACATCTCATCTGCCCTATAACACATCAGGAGGTCGTCAACAAAACATACGTGTAATATTTTCAGTCTTGCATGCTTAGGGTAAAAATTGAAGTCAGGTCAGTGTGAGTGTGTTTAGTGGTCTATTCAAGTACTCCATTGAGAGTACAAATAAGTAGGGAGACATTGGGTCTCCCTGTCTTAAACCTTTATTAGCTTCAAACCTGGTGGTCAGACCACTATTAATCAACAGTGTGTAGCTGATAGTTGTTACATATTCCATTATCAGGTTCACCATTTTATATGGAATGCCATACTCCAGCAGTAGCATCCTTAGGAAGCTCCCTTCTACAGTCGTATGCTTTCATGATGTCTACCTTAATCATGCACCTAGGTGACACTGTTTTTTGGATATATCATTTATTCAACTCATGTACCATAATGACATTATCAAGGATATTTCTCCCCTCTATGAATGCAGACTGGGAAGGTCCTACCAATAGGTTAACAACTAGTTTGAGTCTAGTTGTTAATATCTTGGCAATGATCTTGTATAATATTGAGCCATAGGCAATAGTTCTGAATTCCTTTATATATGTTGGGCTATGAACTTTTGGGATCAATGGGACTGTAGTACAATTGACCTCTTTCAGGAGTTTACCAGTTTTAAAGAATTGCAATACAACCTTTGTGACATCAATACCAATATCTAGCCAGAATTGTTTGAAGAATTCAACAGGGTAACCATCAATTCCTGCTGCTTTATCACTAGGAAGGGACTAAACAAATTGGAATATTTCCTCTGGAGTTACAGACATTAGAAGTTGTTGTTGCTGATTGAGTGTCGTGCAAGGTCCATTTTCAACAATGTTGATATCAATTCCAGGGGGTTCATATGTTGCTTCACCAAGTAGCTTTTGAAAGAATTGGGTGAATTCCTCTTATATCTGCTTGGGATCTGACAGTTTAACATGTTGTTCAGTGTAGATACAAGATACTTTGTTTCGTGCTTGCCTGGCTCTCATGTAGGCATGAAAGTACTTGGAGTTGCAGTCTCCTAGCTCAATCCAAGTGGCCCTGGATTTCTGTCTCAAAACTTGCTCCTGGACTGCATCCCATTTTTCAATTAGGACTAGAATATTCCTTTCTTCTCCAATTAGTTGCATATTAAAAATGGCCATCATTAAGTTTGTCTTGCACCTCCTTGAGTGAATCCCTCAGTTGTTTTCTTTTCTTAATTGAACTGTGCAATGTTTGTATAGGTCTCTTGAATGAACTTCCAGTATCTTCAGTTTTCTCCATATTGAGTACATAAAAAAACGTTGAATATGTTACCTCCAAGTAGACTGTACCATAGCTTTGTATTCTTGGAGTTGCATCAACGTGGAAAGCAACCAGGATGGTCTTCTCACTTTCACCTTAGTGGTGAATGGTCCGAACATCCTGGCAACATATATACACCCTCTATCCCACTGTGGTCATGAAACCACTCTGCATTCCCAAAAGCCCAGTCAATATGGCTGTAAATTCTAGTGTTTGCATCCCTCTTGTTACTCCAAACCTGCAATCTCTTTGGTTATTTGCCTTGCACCAATGTCACCAATACATTGTTGAAAATCTTCTATTTCTGTTTGATGGACTAGTGCCCCATTCATTCTATCCTCCACATGGAGAATAGTGTTGAAATCGCCTATTGTAATCCAAGAACCATTGGCTTGCACACTCCTCATCCTATCCCATAGTGGAACTCTATCTTGAACAGTGAAGTCCATAGACAAAGGTTATGTAACTGGAAAATGCGGAATTTCTATATTTAACAAAGCAGCACATCATTTGGTCTGAGCTTTCCATCACATTCACATCTATATTAGCCCCTTTTTATCCTGTCCAGATTCTACCATTTGGTGCATAGGCATAGTTAGTGCTAAATTGCCAGCCAGCCCCAATCTTCCTCTATATATGTTTTTCTTTATGTTGTTTAACTCTGGTCTCAAAACAAGCTATCAGATCAACCTTATTCAACAACAAAAACAATTTGAATTCTCTTTGCTTGAAGGACTTGTTCAGTACTCCAATGTTCCAAGCAGTAATGATCATGGTGGATTTTGTGGTATGGAACTGATGCCTTCTACTGCAATTTGAGCATTATCTCTTATAAGAGGAGGCACCTGTGTGACGACCCAAAGGGTCATCACCGGTTTTCTCCCTTTTTCCGTGCTTCCGAGGCCTTGAAAACCTCACCTTTAGTGCCTTGATTTGCGTGCGCAGTCCGGGCGCGTAGCCGAAAAAGTTTATGTGTTAAATTATGTGAAATTTGATAAATTGTGGCTTTAAAATGGTTAAAGTTGACTTTGGACAATATTTTGGGTAAATGGACCCGGACCCGTGATTTGACGGTCCCGGAGGGTCCGTAGAAAAATATGGGACTCGGGCGTATGCCCGAAATCGAAATCCGAGGTCCCGAGCCCGAGAAATGAATTTTTAAAAGAAATTGTTTTTCTGAAATTTATTTGGAAATTTGAAATGAAAATGGATTAGAAAGCGTTGGTATCGGGCCCGTATTTTGGTTCCGGCGCCCGGTACAGGTCTTATATGTGGTTTAAGCGCCTCCTGTGGAATTTGGTTGAAATCGGACATCATTTGACGTGTTTCGGGCCTAAAACTCTAAGTTTGAAAGTTTATGAAGTTTGATAAAAAAAAAGATGATTTTGAGGCTTGATTCATTGATTTTGATGTTATTTTGGCGATTTGATCGCTCGAGTAAGTTCGTAGGATGTTATTGAGTTAGTGTGTGTGTTTGGTTAGGAGCCCCGAGGGCTCGGGGGTGATTCGGAGGCGGTTCGGGGTGTTTTTGGCCTTAGGAAGTGTTGCAGAATTTCTGCAGTCAGTGCCCAGTCATTTTCTTCTATGCGATCGCATAGGTATGTCTGCGATCGCGTAGAGTTATTTTGGAGTCGCCCAGTTTTGTTCTATACGATCGCGTTATAGGCCATGCGATCGCGTACCTCTGCAAACTCATTCTATGCGATCGCACACTCCCTTCTGCGATCGCAATTCACAAAAGGCCCAGCCCCGCTTTGACCCTCTATACGATCGCACTCGTCATCCCGCGATCGCAGTGACCAGCCTACCTTACCCTATGCAATCGCATTCCCTTTCCCGCGATCGCATAGGGCAATTCCGCCCAGTTATTTTAAAAGTCCAAAACAGACCCATTACGGGAGTTCTACCATTTTTCATAAAACTTGTCTTCTCCAAGCTCTAGGGGCGATTTTTGAAGCTCTTCTTCATTTGGTCTTTTGGGTAAGTAATTTCCCACCTATTTCCTTCACTCTTCTTCATTAATTACTGAAATTCTAAACCTAAATCATAAAATCAAAGTAGAAATTAGGGGTTTTGGGTAGAGTTAGGTTTTTGGGAATTTTGAGTGATTCAACCTCAATTTGGGGTCGGATCTTAAAATAAATTATATATTTGAACTCGTGGGGTTATGGGTAATCGGGTTTTGGTCCGAGCCTCGTGTTTGGACCATGTGGGCCCGAGGTCAAATTTTGGTATTTTTGGAAGAATGCTAGGAACTTCATATCTAAGCTATGGGATTTCGTTATCGAGTCTTTAATGATATTATTGAATTAATTATGCCTATATATCGTTGTTTCGGAGTCGGATTATAAAGGAAAGGCGGTATTTGAGGGTTGATTGTTATTCTTTGGACCGAGGTAAGTGTTTGTTCTAACTTTGGCTTGAGGGAATAGGATTAGATTGTTGTTTGCTATTTGCTAATTGTTGAGTACGGTGTATAGGCATGGTGACGAGTATCTACACACCGGAGTCTAGTATGACCGTGAGTCTTATTTGTGTTTATTCGGATTTTGTGATACCTCTTCCTTGTTAAATTGATAAATTTCATATAATGTGAAGAGTTTGAGGAAGAATTATGATTTGTACATTCTTGGAGCATTGGCTCGAGTATATCATAAAGCGTGAAAGTATATGAATTGATTGAACCCCTTTGGAGCGTTGGCTCAGGTGGTAAAGTGAGATAAGAGGTAAAAGTGAAAGAAAGAGAAAGAATTATTGAATTGCTCCCTTGCCAGGATGCTTGTTGCTTTGTTGACTATCTCCCTTGCCGGGATGCTGAGATTATTGATATTGTTCCTTTGCCGGGTTTTTAACTGCTTAATTATGCTCCCTTGCCGGGAGTTAGTTGTTTATTTGTATTCCCTTGCCGGGATTTCTATCATTATTTGTCTACTCCCTTGCCCCTTGTTTGTGATTGTTCCTTGGGTGAGGAAAAGTGATAAAGCACGAAGGATAATGTCGTGCATTGTTTGCTATTGTGAGGAAAGAGTGTAAAGCACGAAGGGTGATGTCGTGCCACACGATGTACCATTCCGTGCCGATTTTATTGGTTATATGGTGAGGAAAGAGAGTAAAAGCACGAAGGGTGATGCCGTGCATATTTCATTTATATGATTGCTTTGGTGAGGACGAAAGCGTAAAACACGAAGGGTGATGCCGTGTATTTGTTGCTTTCTGATTCTTTGTTGATATCCGAGTTATGTTGTTTCTTTCATTACTTGTTCTTACTTGATTTACTTCGAGGTTATAGATTTCCTTACCCTATTTGCCTTGTGATTGTTGTTTGGGTGAGGAAGAGCGTAAAGCACGAAGGGTGATGTCGTGTATTGTTTTGGTGAGGACGAGAGTAAAAGCACGAAGGGTGATGCCGTGCAAATTGTTGACTTTTGATTCTTGTTGACATTCTGGCTTTGTTACTTCTTCTGTTATTGAGGATTTCTATTTGAAACTGTTAGCTCCCCACAGCATGCTCCCCCCTCCCCCTCTTAGCTGTTTAAATTCTGTATATTTCCTTTTATTGCATATATCTGCACAGGTTATTTTTGGTAGGTCCTGTCTAGCCTCGTCGCTACTTCGCCGAGGTTAGGCCAGGCACTTACCAGCACATGGGGTCGGTTGTGCTGATGCTACACTCTGTGCATCTTTTTGCACAGATCCAGGAGCAGCTTTTGGACCTCAGCAGTAGGATTTGATCGGGAGCTGACTTCAGTCCAGAGACACCGAGGTAGCCTTGCTGACGTCCGCAGGCCCGGAGTCTCTCTCTCTTTATTCAGTTTGTTATCTTTTGTACCGAAACAAACAGTTTATAATTTTCTTTCAGACGATTGTATTTAGTAAATCTTAGAAGTTCGTGAGCATTGTGACACCAATCTTGGGTAGAGGATTATGTTAAACTTTCCGCATTTCTATTCAGTTTTTATATAAGTTAAGACTTCCGCTTGAAATTTTAATTATGTTGCCTTAATTACATGTTGATAATTATGGAAAAGAATGTGTGTTAAACGGAAGGTAATTTAAGTTGGCTTGCCTAGCTCCTATTAGTAGGCGCCATCACGACCCCGAGGGTGGGAAATCCGGGTCGTGACAACCTGTTTCCTGGTGGTTGAAGGCCCCCTCTTGAATTGTCAATGGGGCAAACTGGTTTCTCCTAGCTAGCTCCTCATAGTCAATGTTAGTATATGGTCTTTCTTAGCAGCAGATCCCTGCAAAACTACAGCCTGTTTGCGTTGGTTGTTCACCTGTATTTATACTGGCTCATGCGGGGGTTCCTCTTGGGGAATATCAGTAGTTGTGGTATTTTATACATCAACAGGCTTTGGTTTCCATTCCCATTTTGTCTTCTTATTTCTCTTCCTCTTGTTTTGCCTCTTAAATTTAATTTGTTGTACAGATTGTTCATAAGCACCTGTATCATCTCTACTTATACTCCCATCTGGTTTTCTCAATAGACAACTTATATGGGAAAGGTTGCATGATATCCATCTCTATCAATACCTTGGCATAAGAGATTCTCTCACAGTGGGCTGTGATAACTTTGAGTTTATCAGTGCATATTGATTTCCTAACAGACTGGCAATTCTTCCTAGGTTTTCCTCATCCCAACACTGAATAGGTAGCCTTGTGAGATTAACCCATGCAAGGCATTTTGAATCTGGAAGTCGGGATCCCACTCCTTCAACACCATAGGTCTATTACTGAAGGTATAAGATCCGTTTTGTATGATTTGAGCTTTATTGTCAATTGATTCAAAACGAAATATGAAGTAGCCATCGTCATGGAGAAATACCTTCGAGGTGATCACTGAATTCCAAACTCCATAGACGAATTTCAGCATTTCTTTGAACAGTGGATTTCCCCCAATTACACACCCTATTAGGGCAGTTTTCCAGCGTTTGCACTGCTCTTCCATTTATGTTGGGTTCAGTTTTGGCCACTTTCACTCCGTCCTTAATAACTGGAGGATAGAAGTTCAGTTGCGTGCCATGTATTTGTGTTCTGTTACCCTTAACCACATCATCATGGTCTGCTTTGTACTCTGAGACCCACCTGAGTAGGTTAATTTTCTTGCCGCTATCATCTGTCCAGTCTTGATAGGCCGTTCTTCCTCTTTCTCCACCAGAGCTTGCATGACCGTAGGGGCACTACCCATACCTGGCAACCAATGTAACAATTGTATTGTAGTCAATTTATGTGAAATATCAGTATGGGGCGTAACCATTCGATTCCTATTTTCTAGAATAGTGGGCAAGTTTGCAGGGAGGAGAAAATGGTTTTTCCGGTGGGTCATCGTCAACGGTGTGTGTTAGCTAACCTTTCTTAACGTGCGCCTATAGCTCTCTACATCCTCTTATATATCTACCAAACTCTATGGTAACCTGGCACAAAAATTATCTTACCGTGCTCTAACTATCACAATAATCACTTTGACCGTATTTTATAAAACTCACATAAAAGTCTATTATGCCCTTGAAATTATAAGTTCTCTCATTTATACCTTCTATATTATATATTATATAATATATTTTTATCTATGTACTTTACTTATAATTAAAATAATTTAATATTATTTTATTCATTATTTTTAAAATATATGTGTACATTTAATTTTTCCTTAACGTTAATTTTCAAGATATATATGTAGTATTATTAAATTTTTCATTAATATTACTGTGGACAACTCTCAAGTCAACGTTCTCAACCATACCCAATGAAATATATTTAATTGAAATTATAAAATCAAAGCTCACATATTTGTCAGCCAAGACATATTCGTTAATCCAATAAATAAAATACCCACATTTATCATGCTAACACATCAGACTGATACTTTTAAATAAATAATATTAACAGATATTAAAAAATTTAATATTAAACACAATATGTTTAATTTTTGTAAAAGTTTTACTGACTATAAAAAACTATCATTTGTTAACAAATCTATTTTTATTATTTCAAATAAATATTAAAAAATAAAATTTTTTTTTCATTTTTATTTTAAAATATGTTCATTTTTGAATATGATTAAACAAATAGAGTGCCATGGGAAATATAAATTTATGGAAATATTATAAAAATAATAAATAAAATAATATAAAGTTATTTTAACTATAAATAAAATACCTAGGTAAAAATATATTATATACTATATAACATGAAAGGTATAACATAAGTGGAGGATTTATAATGTCAAGGGCATAATAGACTTTTCAAGTAAAAGTAATGTAAAATATAGCCAAGGACTTTTGTGATAGTTAGAGCAAGTAAAATGAATTTTGTGTAACAAACGAAAGAAAAGTGATTTTTGAGTAATGAACATAAAGTTAAATTACTTTTATGTAACAAAAAATAGAAAAGTATTTTTTGGGTAATGAATTTAAAGTTGAATGACCACCAATAAAATTTACTCACTGTTTTCCAACAACAACAATAGTTACGCCTTAGTCTCAAACAAGTTGGGGTCGCCGATATGAATACTCATTCCTTTTATTAAGCATGTGACCCCTTCTTCTTCTTCTTTTTTTTTTTTTGGTGAAACGGATTAGAGGAATTTATTAATTAAAGGTTAGTGTGGTAAGTAAAAAAGATACAAATCAGGGAAGCAAAACGCAAAGAAATCCTGTATAGTTATTACGGAAAAGGGTTCAAAATGCCCTTAACCTGTTGGAAAAGGTTTAAAAATGCCCTTCATCCACCTATTGGGCTAAAAATACCCCTCCATCCACCTTTTTGGTTCACTTATGCCCTTTGACCGTTAGGTCAATGCTGAACTAAAAATAATTACTTAAAACAAATATTTTGCAAAATATTTTTAAATATACTGAATGAATAACAATTTTTTCTGTTTTTACAAAAAAAAAAAAAATCAATTTTTACAAAAAAAGTGCTTTAAAAAACTGAAAAAAATATTTATTTTGTAAAAATTGAATTGTTTTTTTGTAAAAACAGAAAAAAGAAGAAGAAGACTTTATTAAGGGCATTGAAAAAATATTTTTTTTCCAGTTTTTTTAAAGCATTTTTTGTAAAAATTGAAAAAAAATTGTAAAAACAGAAAAAAATTGTTTTAAATAAAAAATTTCGTTTTTGAAAAATATATTCTTTTTCAGTTTTTTTAAAGGATTTTTTTTGTAAAAACTGGATATGATATGGTATAAAAAACGTAGCATGTTCAAGAACATAAGAACAATTTCATCAATCAAAACTAACTTAAATGCACTCATTAGCAAAAAAGTTCATATTTTGGGTAGATATTAGCAAAGAACTAACTACTCCTAGGCTCTTTACTCTAAGAGTAACTTTGGAAAGAAGAAATTAATTCTTTCTTGATATCTGAAAAAATCAAAGATTGTGGACTCAAAAACAATATTGTAAAACTAGAAAAAATTAGTAAAACTGAAAAAACATAATTTCGTTTTTAACAAAATGTTTTTGTTTTTTAAAAACTGAAAAAATATTTTCGTTTTTTAACAAAATATTTTCGTTTTTTAACACAATAAATTTGATTTACGAAAAAATCCTTTAAAAAAACTGGATTTTTTTTTTCAAAAACGAAAATATTTTGTTGAAAATATTTTATTTAAAACAATTTTTTCTGTTTTTACAAAAAAAATCCTTTAAAAAAACTGAAAAAAACGTTTTCAAAAACGAAAATATTTTATTTAAAAATATTTTGCAAAATATTTTTTTTAAGTAATTATTTTTAATTCAGCATTGACCTAACGGTCAAAGGGCATAAATGAACCAAAAAGGTGGATGGAGAGGTATTTTTAGCCCAATAGGTGGATGAAGGGCATTTTTAAACCTTTTTTCAATAGGTTAAGGGCATTTTGAACCCTTTTCCGTAGTTATTATTAACTGGTCTTTTCATGTGTATATCCTGTTTACGTTTTTTTTCCTTTTCGTGCCTTATTTGTTGGTTAACATCATATTTCACATTTTTTTAATGAGATAAACTATTACCTCAATCTTATTGTTGTTGGGGTTTTATGTATTTAAGTATATTAAATACTTAAAAGAGGGTGAATGGAAAATGGAGGGAAATAAAATTTTTGAGTGAAATTTTAAGATTCCCCCTTGACAGAGGGACATTGTCCCATATTGAAAGAGGAAGAGGTTTTTTATGGGTATATAAGCAATTGCACTTCTTCTAGCTCTTAAAGAGTTGAAAAGAAGGCAAGCCTCGCGCCGTCGTCGTCGTCGCTCGCTCGGCCTGGCTTCGGCTTCAGTCAAATGATAAATATTTGTTTTAATAACAAAATATTAATATTAAATCCTCCAATTCGTTTTTCAGTTGTGTAACTGAAAATTAAACTACCCTCTTTATTTTCCCTTTTTATTGTTAAGTAAATAGCCATTTATATTATGACATTTATACTGTGGCCGTTTTGCATAAACAGCCATTCTGAAGAGTTGCACCTCTTCAGATTTCAGCCCAACTTTGGCTATAAATACAAGACTATTCTGCTAAGAATTTCTATACGGTTTTCTGAGTTTCTCCTCCTTCTTCTGCATTGTTTTAACTTCAAAGAAAGCAACAGTAAGTGTGATTTGCTACCGAACTTTGTGTTCGTTGAAACACTGGGGTTTGAAGTACCACTACACTAGTGTGTAATTCATTCTATCCCGGGAGGAAATAATCCACAACTTTGGGTACTAGGAGGGGATTAATTTCCTTAACGAAACACTATGAATTCAGTGGGCTCGGATTAAAATCATGTTTCTGTTTTTCATTTCTGTTTATGTTCATTTATATTTTCCAGAATTATTTTACAAATACAGTTTACTAACAAGCTTAAGGAATTTAATATATTTTCTGTATTTGTACTCGCTGTTTCTGGAGAGTAAAACCTTTGTGGTTTTGTACTCTATTAAAATCTACGTGATTTTAACGTTTGTGTCATTCTTTTACAGAAATGACTAATGATAATATGAACCAAGTTGTTCCAATGGTGACTGCCAATGCCTCAACGAGCCGAACAACACCGGCAGCATTGGCACCGGCGGAGAAACCCGAAAATTTTTTCGGGATTGATTTCAAGCGCTGGTTGCAAAAGATGTTCTTATACTTGACTACTCTAAGTCTCCAGAAGTTCATCAAGGAAGATGTTCCTGTGCTGTCCGATGAAACTCCAGAGACTGAACTCTTTCTCGTGATTAAGGCGTGGAAGCATTAAAATTTTTGTGCAAAAATTATATTCTAAGCGGGCTGGAGGATGCTTTGTATAACGTCTATAGTGGCGTGGAAACGTCAAAAGAACTATGGACTGTGTTTGAAAATAAATATAAAATCGAAGATGCCGGGCTGAAGAAGTTCGTTGCTGCAAAGTTTTTGGACTACAAATGGTAGTAGCAAGTCTGTTATTACCCAAGTCCAGGAAATTCAAGTGATTATTCACGATCTCCTTGCTGAAGGTATAAATCAAATTAATATTGATGTTGAAAATAGTAATCTTAGTATTTTTACTAACAGAAATTTTATTGAAGGTCTTGTCATCAATGAAGCATTCCAAGTAGCAGCGATGATTGAGAAGTTGCCTCCTTTATGGAAGGACTTCAAAAACTACTTGAAACACAAACGCAAGGAGATGTCCCTTGAAGATCTCATTGTTCGGTTGAGAATCGAAAAGGACAACAAAGCTGCTGAAAAGAGAGGCCGTAGAAACTCAACAATAATGGGAGCAAATATTGTTGAAGAGAACAAAAAGAGGAAGAAGGCTTCTGGACCGAAATACAACCCAAGTAAGAAGCGGTTCAGTGGAAATTGCTACAACTGTGGAAAAGTCGGACACAAATCTACGGAGTGTCATGCTCCGAAGAAATACAAGAAGAAGGGTCAAGCAAACATGGTTGAAAAGCATGATGATGTTGATGACTTATGTGCCATGCTTTCCGAATGTAACTTGGTGGGCAATCCTAAAAAGTGGTGGATTGATTCTGGAGCCACTCGCCATGTTTGAGCTGTTAGAGAATCTTTTGCTACTTATGCTCCTGTTGGACCCGATGAGATGCTTTCTATGGGAAATTCTGCAAAGGCCAAGGTTTAAGGATGTGGGAAGATATCTCTCAAAATGACTTCCGGCAAAGTGGTGACTTTAAACAACGTCCTTCATGTTCCCGAGATTAGGAAGAATTTAGTCTCTGTTGGACTTCTTGTTAAGAATGGTTTTAAATGTGTTTTTGTTTCCGATAAGGTTGTAATAAGTAAGAACGAAATGTTTATAGGAAAAGGATACCTCACTAAGGGCCTTTTCAAGCTGAATGTAATGGTTGTTGAAAATAATAATAAAATTTCAGCTTCGTCTTACTTACTTGAGTTAAATGAATTATGGCATATACGTTTAGGTCATGTCAATTATAAAACCTTGAGAAAAATAATAAATTTGGAAGTATTGCCTAAGTTTGAATGTGACAAATCAAAATGTCAAGTATGTGTGGAATCTAAGTATGTTAAATATCCTTATAAGTCAGTTGAAAGGAATTCAAATCCTTTAGACTTAATTCACACAGATATTTGTGACATGAAGTCAATATCATCTCACGGTAGAAAAAAGTATTTCATAACTTCTATTGACGATAGTACTCGATATTGCTATGTTTACTTACTTAATGGTAAAGATAAAGCAATAGATGCATTCAAGCAATACAAAAATGAAGTTGAAACGCAACTTAACAAGAAAATCAAAATGATAAGAAGTGATAGGGATGGTGAATATGAATCTCCTTTTGAACAAATATGTTTAGAATATGGAATTATTCATCAAACAATGGCCCCTTCCTTACCCGCCCCAATCCAATGGGATTGCAGAAAGAAAGAATCGTTCATTAAAAGAGATGATGAACGCATTATTGATAAGTTCTAGTTTGCCACAGAACTTGTGGAGGGAAGTCGTTCTTATGGCTAGCCGAATACTAAATCGAGTACCCCATAGCAAAATGCAATCCATTCCATATGAAAAATGAAAAGGAAGGAAGTCCAACTTGAATTATTTTAAAGTATGGGGGTGTTTGGCAAAAGTGCAAGTTCCTAAACCCAAAAGGGTAAAAATAGGACCGAAAACCGTTGATTGTGTTTTCATAGGATATGTGACTAATAATAAAGCATATCGATTTCTGGTTCATAAATCAGAAAATCCCGACATTCATAATAATACAGTTATAGAATCAGATAATGCTGAGTTCTTTGAAAATATATATATGTATAAAAAGGAATGTGAGTCGATTGGTGAAGGATCTAAACGACCTCGGGAAGAAACAAAAGAAAGTACACTTAACCAGGAGGATCCAAGACGTAGTAAACGTCAAAGAACGTCTACTTCATTTGGACCAGATTTTATGACTTTCTTATTGAAATGAGCCTCAAACATTTAAAGAAGCTTTGTCTTCTTCGGAATCATTGTTTTGAAAAGAGACAGTCAATAGTGAAATAGAATCCATACTGAACAACCATACATGGGAATTGGTTGATCTTCCTCCTGGAAATAAACCGTTGGGTTCTAAATGGATCTTTAAGAGGAAAATAAAAGATGATGGCACTATTGACAAATTTAAGGCAAGACTTGTGGTCAAAGGGTATAGACAATGAGAAGGTCTTGACTATTTCGATACATACTCTCCAGTTACAAGAATTACGTCCATACTGTGAGCACGTGATTTTTGCCTTACGAAAAACTGCTCCAAAATAAATCAAAATAAATTTCTTTTACTGTGTAATTTCTGAATTTGCGTGGTGTTAAATATTTGTTTATGTCCGTAAAATGTTTGCTTTGTTATAATTAAACAAAATTAAAATAAAAATACATGTTTCGTCTAGGATTTAAGTATGCATTTAATTAAGTTAATTTAAATAAAATTACAAAAATATGCGTTTGTTCTAATTTTAATGTTTCACTATGTGATTAATATTTTTGTCTATGTGTTAAATTGTTAAAGGTTGATTAATATTTTGAAGGAGTAATTTTTTTTATTTTAATAATTGAAGAATTAAATTGGAAATTAAAAAGAGTGGAATTAAATGGGCAAAAACGGATCTGGGCCAAATTTTCTAAACAAAATCAGGCCCAATCCAAATGACCATGTCCGGTCCAATTCAAAACAGAATCAAACGACGTCGTTTGGTTACCCCTTATCAAGGGCCGTTGGATTAAATCCAACCAACGGCCAAGATCTCATCACCCTAACCCAAGACCCTTACCCGATCCGATACCCGGTTCAACCCGTCCCCCTAACCTAAACCAAACGACACCGTTTGGTTAAGTGAGTAGATCTCAGCCATCCATTCTACTTGATCCAACGGACGATACCAGTCCACCCCACCCCTATATAAATCCCAAGCCTCTACCCAGCCCCTAACTGAACACCCCCCCCCCTCTCCGCTCCTGTTCATCATCGTTCTAAACAGACCCCTAACCCTAGCCGCCCCTATTCCCCTTCGCCTGAAACCCGGCGGCATCAACGCCGCCGGTCACCAACTTAACACCCTAGGACCTCCTGAACCTCCCCTACACGAATCCAACCTTAGTTTCCTTCGAATCAGGCCCCAACTCTTCGAATCTTAAATCGAAGGTTGGCCTGAAAACTTGATCTAAACCAATCAGCCCCAAATTAACACCATGACTTCCCCTAACAACCCTTGTTATGGATCTGAAGTTAGTTTGGTTCGAATCAACTCTGAACTTCTCGAATCTTCTTTTGAAGATTCGGACCAAACAAGGACGAACTCAGATCCGTTTCAAACTAACACCAAATGACCCCTAGGCTACCCTCACCATTGTGTCATGTTTGGTTCTTCTCGAATCTGACCAGAAATGGTTAAATCCCAAATCGAGTTTTTAAGAACCCTAAAAATACCAAACTTCCGGATTCGGTTCAGATTATGATGAAGATTGAGGTTTAATCGACCTTAGTCGAAGTATTTTCAGTGGAAAATACTTCGACTAAGGTCAGTTTGATTTCAAACAAAAAATTCGAAATCCAAGTTGAGTTCGAGTCGGAATAAAATTAAAATTCAGAGGTATTTTTCTATTTATTTTGTGTATTCTACGTGTATTGTTGTCTGTATTAATAGCTTGTTAATTTTTTATATTTGTGTTTTGATTAATTCTGTCATTTCTGTTTCTTACCTATCTACTTGATCAGAATGTGAATTGTTTCTATTGGTTGTGATTGTTTACAATGTGTGTAATCGACTCGATTAAGTTCGTCGATTAGTTATATTACGAATTTTCATTTCTGAAAATGTTGACTGAAACAGTCTGCTTCTATTGTTTAGACTAATTATTGACAAATGTTGTAAATAGTCAATTGATTAGTATTCGTCAATTAAATCATGTTTGTTTATGAATTAGTGAATTCAAATGTATGCTGTATTGTTGTTTTCTAAACGGGACATTGTCAGTATATTGACAATGCTCCTGTATTTGTTTGCTTTTAATTCAGTTTTGAATTCCAGTTGAAATAATCCTGCATGTTCTGTATAATGTTAAGGTTGTTTTTATTCAGTTGAGAATTCCCTGTTTAAATTCAGTTTTTGTCAATCAGCCATTAGAAATGTAATATACTGTCTCAAAATCATAGGATTGGTTATAGCTGTAAATCAGAAAGATAGTTAAGTCTATACAGATTGTAGAATCTGTTTTACAGTGGGTTCTGATTTTTCAAGTAATAACAGTAGGTCAGGGGCATTTCTGGGAATGAAACAGTAAAAAACAGGGTGTTAATGCTAGTGTATTATAATGTAATGTTAATGGCTATATTTAAGTAATAAAGGGGGAACAAGGGATAATGGGGCTGCTGAAAATCATGTTAGGATCACATAAAGTATTAAAAAGAAGTTTCAATGGAAACTTTCTGGTTGTTAAAGGGATAAAGGGTCCCTCTAATACTAATTGGTATAGAACCAGCCCTGTATAAATACAGGAGCTGGACAAACCTTAAGGGGCAGTAGTCTTTATCAGTTTTTAAGACAAAGAGAGACCTTAAGGCAGACTGGGTCAGAGAAGATTTTAAGAAAGAAAAAGAAAAGGAGAAGTAAGAGATTTTTAGGATTAATATTCTGAAGAAAGGAAAGAACTCAGATTTTGTTTAAAAGGAAAGAGAGGAAGAAAATAGAAAGAAAAATAGAAAAGAGAACATTCACACACACACACAATTTGAAACAGAAAAATCAGAAATAAGGAATCCGCAACAGAAAGAAACTGAAATCTGAAATGCATTCTTTCTGGAATCTGTCCGTTGTTTGCCTCTGAATGTTATTCAGAAAATCTGAAATTTCCTTAAGTCTCTGTCACTGTGCATCTGGGTTCCTCGGGTCCTGTTTTTGTGGCTCAAATCTGTGGAAATACTGATATATTTTGCTGCTTTGCTGCTGTTGTCACTGCTGAAATTCATTTCTTCTACCTCCATTTTCAGGTACATGTCTTTTAAATTTTAAGTTGGAAAGAGATTCAACATGACTCATCAATGAAGTTCGAATTGAAATTCTGTTTTTATTTGTCCAAGTTCATCAATTTAAATTTCATTTTTATTTTATGTTAGTTAATTAGTAGTGAATTCAATTTGATAGCTATGACCTAATTGTCTTGCTGTGAAAGTTCGTATAAAGATTTGTAATAACATTAGCTCATTATCTCATTAGTTCAATCATATTAAATTGTCGAAGTAGGGAATATGGTATGAATGTTGGTCATTATTTAAATTTTGTTGTTGGTTAAGTAAGAAGTGATGTAGAAGTGCCAAGATAATTATAGTAGCGATATTTATTGTTACATAAGGTAAAGATGGTGATGTTGATAAGATAATAGATGTGTGTATAAAAGTGGGCGAAAGGCGATATGATGTAGCTTATTACAATACGTTATGAATACGATATACAGTTAAGTTGCATGTAAGGTAATTTTATTGAATTAACTTGTATAATAATTCGGCCATTATAGCTCGGGGTCTATCTACCTTCATAAAACAAATTAACCAAGTGATTAGGCCTATTAGATTAAAAGCAAGCATATAAGAATGAAAAGAGATGTATAAGTATAAATTGCCACACTTCATACCAATGATAATTAGAAGTAGAATTTGCATTAAGTAAATAATGAAAATTCTCGGAAAATATTTCCTTCCTTTATGAATCATTTATTTTCAGTTCCATATGCAATTTATTCTTTGGCATATATATATATATGTCATATTTGTTTAAAATAGTATTAATCATATTTTTATTCCGTTCTTTGAATTTGAATAGTCTTGGATAAACATGTTATATGCGGAAATTATAATCAATGGGCAACATTCAATAAATTGTGAATTCTTTTTCAAGAATTAAGGATATCTTAAAGGAAAATTCCTCATAATATAATAAACATTTTATGGAAAAAACCGTAATATCATTACAAATATGTCGCGCGATTAGGGATACGTTCGCGTACCCTGATTATATTTTTAAAAGCAAAAAATTCGGATTACGCGTACGCGCAATTTCGAACGAATATTTGATAAAAGGATTTTTCCAAAGGCGTTAAATCAATTTCATAAAAAACCGAGATGTACGGTTCACTATTCAAGAAAAACAAATATTCTTGATTCGACACAATTTCGAAAAAGGATTGCTCAATAAATATATTATCAAAAGTTATTGTGTACACGTACGCGTGACACAATTCCGCATTTTTTTTAACACGAATATACGTACGCGTAATTCGATTCAAAGAAGGTTTCTTAACCACAATAAGTAAAAGCGGTAGAAAAATCATGTAACAAAAAGTATTTAATAAAAATCAAGATAATTAAGCCAATAATAAAAACAATTAAGCGACCGTGCTAGAACCACAGAATTCGGAAATGCCTAACACCTTCTTCCGAATTAACAGAATTCCTTACTCAGGATTTCTGGTTCGCAGAATAATAAACAGAGTCATATTCTCCTCGATTCAGGGATTATAATTGGTGACTTGGGACGCCTTAAAATTCCCAGGTGGCGACTCTAAAACAAATAAACAAATCCCGTTTCGACTGTCCTTCAATTGGAGAAACTCCCCACGCGCCCCGCGGGCACGGAGAAAAGGAGGTGCGACAGCTCTGGCGACTCTGCTGGGGACCAACTTTTGTTACTATAACCCAGAACCATTGGTTCAGGGTTTAAAGAATTCGAGCTTAAAATATCTGTTTTTCTTTTGTCTTTATTTACTATATAATTTTCAACTGTTTATATGCTAATATGCTAAATGTTTTTTTTACCGCTTTAATATTATTTGAATTGTGAATATATACAACTGCTACGAAACCCCCTTTCTTTCTGAGTCTTCTGAATTTATGGTGTACACGTGCGCGTGACCCACCTTTTTGTTAAAGTCATACCAAATAAGACGGAGTTGGGACAAGTAACTAGGCCGGGCAGACTTTCGTGCTCCCGGTACATTACCCCCGCTTCGGCTCAAACTGTCCGTTTGGGTAAGCCAGGTTTAGAACAATCAACCTAAGGTTTTACACTTAGAATAACTTAGCCATGTACCGGATCCCTAGTAGGAACGAATATTTGCATCATATGCATTTGGCCTTGGAGACTCAACACAGGGGTTGGGTCTGTCTAGGATAGGTGAACCCCAAAATTAAAAGCTCATCATGATGCATCTTACTTGTTATTTGTGCATTCATTCGCCTCGAACATGCTTGTTGACCAGCTTAAATAAAATCTTTGTAAGAAGAAAGGAATAAAATGGGTTGCTTTAAAAATTTCGAAAAAGTATAGTTTTAAATTTTTTCAATAAATAAAAGAAAAATTTCGAAAATGATTTTAGCATAAATTTTTCCAAAATAAATTTTGACTTTATTAAAATTAACTTTCAGATACAAAATGAGCACTACACAAAGCCCCTCATCCACAAGTACGGAGGAATTTCTATGTCAGCTTCAAATGTGGTGGTATGATTTGGGCAAAGACGGTCAAAAATGGGTCGTCAAGAATTTGGGAAATCTCACGGACATTATGAAAGTTGAGCCTCGGGATGATCTGATTACGACATTAGTAACTTTCTGGGATCCTGTTCACAATGTTTTTCGTTTCTCTGACTTCGAGCTTACTCCTACATTAGAGAAGATAGCTGGATATGTTGGTTTTGACGGAAGTTTAAGAAATCAAAGCTTGATATTCACAAAGGCTCCTTCAATACATCGATTCTTCGGTCTTCTGAACATCAGCAGTCAAATCAGGAAAAACAATGTCATCAATGGATGTTGTTCCTTCAATTTTTTGTATTCCAGGTTTGGAAAGTCAGATGGGTTCGAAATTCATGAGAAAGGCCTTACTAATAAGCAAAACAAAGACACTTGGCAGATGCACCGTCGATTTGCTTTCATGGTGGCTTTTCTAGGGGTCATGGTCTTCCCAAATAAAGAGCGAACAATTGATATTCGCACCGCAAAAGTTGTGCAAATCCTCACCACTAAAGAAAATCACACCCTTGTCCCCATCATTCTATCAGATATTTATCGGGCTTTGACTTTATGCAAATCAGGAGCGAAAGTTTTCGAAGGATGCAAAATTTTGTTGCAAATGTGGGTGATTGAACATCTCCAACAACAACCCAAAATCATACAGTATGGGTCGAACAAAGCTAATTGCATCGAGAGCTATGAGGAAAGAACAAAAAATTATCAAGCTCCAGAAGGGATAGAAGCATGGGTATCTCATCTAAAGGCTTTAACGGCAAATCAAATTGAATGGACTCTGGGATGGCTCCCGATGAGAGAAGTAATACATATGGCAACCTCAAATAGTTATCTACTACTATTGGGATTGAGAAGCATTCAGCCGTATGCACCACTAAGAGTCCTAAGGCAACTAGGGAGATATCAAATAGTTCCTGATGAGGAAGATTTGAGTACGCAAGTAATCGAATTACACCCAGAAGCCACTATTCCCGAAGCTTTACTTCAGCAAATGTGGAATGGGTGCCGATACTTGAAAAGTGATACTCAAGTCCTAGACACTACCAAGGGTGAGATAAATCCTGGATATGCAAGGTGGTTCGAAAAGCGGTCTCGCGTGGATGATGTACCAGAACCTGAGCTAAAAAGGCCAACAAAAAGACCCCACGTTCAAAACTTCAATGATAAAATCCAAGAGCGGTTGATCTGGGGAGAAAAAGAAAAAGGGTACAAAGCAACTATCCATGCCCTAAAAGAAAATCTAAGAAGCCTCAGTTTGGAGAAAGATTTGCAAGAACAAGAAGCCAAAGGCGAGAAAAAGAGTCTAGTTTGTGAGAATGAAAATCTTCATGCTCGATTCCAAAAAATGAAAAGAGTCTCTGAAACGCCAAAGAGGAGCTGGAAGGATCAAAAAACCATCGCCAATCTCTTCGAAAAAATGCAAGATTATGATTCCATGCTTGCGGAAAACGAAAGGGCATTGAGCAAAGCAAAAGAAAGGATCCAACAATTAAACGAAGAAGCCAGATCTAACAAAGAACGCCAAGATAGGCAATCCAAAAAAGACAAGGCTCAATTCAAGAAGGAAAAAGATTATTGGATGCGATCAGAAGACCAGCTTCGTGCACAACTAGAAGAGGCAAGAAGATGCAACAGAGAATATCAACAAGCAGACCTCGACAGGGAAAGATCGCAAGCAAGATTAGAGCAGGCCAGACTCCGAGCTCTATTAGAATCAGCTTTAGATCGTGAAAACCGTGTCAGAGACATAGCCACCACTCGTCAGCAGCAATTGCAAGACCAAGACCAACGTCTCCAAGGTTTCAGGGCACAGATCCACGACCTGGCAGTCTTCACATCTCAAAGTTATGTAAACTGCCAAGGAATGGATTATGAAAGGTTTACAGAACATGCGCCCACTTTTGCTCGTCATCTAGCAATGGAGTTGGAAAGGATGTATCGTACGCTGGGAGGCCATCCAGGTCAAGCCCCACATTGAGCAGATAATCCAATATTAGAGAACAAAAGTGGAAAGTGGGCCATGTTGTGAAATGTTATGAATTGTATCTTTTATTTTGATTTAAGTGTGTGTGTTTCAAGCTATTTTCTTAAAGTTTTCAAATGTAATTCCATCTTTGTGTAATAAATAAACGTGATTGACTTTAGTCCAAACTACGCAGGGTCTGATTCATGTTTGGCATGATACGTAGGCAATCTCTAAGATTCGACCACCACGATAAAGAATATATAAAAATAAATAACAACAAAATTTCAAGAAAAGCTGGGACGACACAAGCAGCCGAGCAAATACATAATAGAAAGGGATTATTTGTCTAGGAGCATTGCATCTCAACGTGTGATTATATGTGTGTTAAACTCTCAAAACTAACAAGTTTGTCCATTTTCAGAATTCAAGCAGTTAGTTCCTCTAAAGAGTATACTGGCATATTATCACTATCACACAAGATCAAAAGGACCGATACCCGAAAGTATGTCTATCCCAGATGTTGACACAGGTATGGAGATAGAAGAGATGGATGTCGGGAAAATGAAAGAAGAGATGCTTAAGCTCAAGCAGCAAATGGCTGAGATGTACCAAGCTTGGTCTACAGGACAGTTACCCCCATCTTACCCAAATAACCCTGCTCCATCAATGACCCAAACTCAGGATAATATCACCACCGAATTATCCCCAAGTTTCCCCATTTATCAGCACTACCGAGGCACCACCTCTCAGACACCACAGTCTCCACCTCCAAAACCAGTTCCGTACTTTCCTCCACCTATGACTCCTGTTTTCGTAGCACCTCCTCCTGCTACATTTCACAAATCTCCTAGTGAGCCTACATTTCAGGCCCAAGACAACCAATATTACCCCCGGAGCCCACCTTCAAAGCCTCCGAAATCAATTCAACTACTCCTCGGTTTGATCTCCCAACCGAAATTGACAAGCCAGTCAAAAATGTTGAACAAGAAGAGATGTTCAGGAAGGTCAAAAGTCTAGAACAATCGTTCCGAGACATGCGAGGATTAGGTGGACAAGTCAGTGTAGCCTACAAAGATTTATGCTTATTCCCTAATGTACAATTGCCAGTTGGCTTCAAGATGCCCAAATTTGACCTATACAGCGGGCACGGCGACCCAGTAGCCCACTTAAGGGGTTTCTGTAGCAAGATGCGAGGAGCTGGGGGAAAGGATGAATTATTAATGGCATACTTCAGTCAAAGTCTAAGCGGATCAGCTTTGGAGTGGTATACACGCCAGGACCATGGAAGATGGTACACCTGGGATGACCTGGCACAGGCATTCGCATACCATTTCCAATACAATCTGGAAATCATCCCAGATCGATTATCTTTGACCAAATTTGAGAAGAAACACAATGAAAGTTTCAGAGAGTATGGTTTTCGGTGGAGAGAACAGGCAGCAAGAGTGGATCCTCCTATGAAGGAGAGCGAAATGGTAGACTACTTCCTCCAAGCCTTGGAACCAACTTACTATGCCCACTTGGTTTCAGCGGTTGGAAAATCATTCAACGAGGTAGTAAAGATGGGAGGTATGGTGGAAGAAGGCCTCAAGACAAATAAAATCATGAGCTATTCAGCAATTAAGGCAACCACTCAAGCTATTCAAGGCGGGGTAGGAGGAATCGGAAGAAAGAAGAGAGAGGAAGCAACCGTAGTTGATTCAGGAATTTGGCCGGGACCCAGGGGTTCACCACTTTACTATAATCAGCAACGACCTCGCCAATCAGCTTACCACCATGATTCATCCCAACACTACTATCACCCTTCAGAGCCTCATTTTGCCATTAACCATGCTCAAGCATACAATCAGCCACCTGTTCACACCAATTGGCGTGCTCCTGTCACACCAAATACTTACCCCCGAGCTTATCCCGGACCAGGTTTCAAGCCTAGGCCAGCATTCAGGGGAGAAAGGGAACAGAAAAAGAAAACTTACACTCCATTGGGAGAATCTTACACTAGTCTGTTCCACAGGTTGAGACAGCTAGACATGCTGAGACCAATACAATCCAAACTACCCAATCCTCCACCAAAGAATCTGGATTACACCATTAGCTGTGAATATTGCTCCGGTGCACTAGGCCATGATACGGAGAAATGTTGGCATTTGAAAAATGCAATACAAGAGCTGATTGATACTAATAAAATCGAGGTTCAAACCCCCGAAACTCCAAATATCAATAGAAATCCAATGCCAGCCCATCAAGAGGCTAACATGATAGAAATCATACAAGCTGATGGAGAAACAAAGAAGCCGTCACAAACTGTCATGATGATCAAGACTCATGAAACCAAGCCAGATAAGCAGTTAATGGAGGAGAAGCCGGTGTCTAAGCAGCACAAAAATGGTGATAAACCGTCTATGATAGTCAATGAGGCATCATCGAGCAAAGTTGCCGCAAAACAAGAAAGGCCGAAAGTGGTAGTACCAAGGGTTGCTAACAAACTCATTATATTCGTGGAAGGAGCCCGTACAGATCAGGTTATTATTGCACCTGTAATCCAGCTACCGGTCATCAACAACAAAGCCATCCCATGGAACTATGAACGGGTGACTGTGATGTACAAGGGCAAAGAAATCAAGGAAGAAGTGTGTGAGGTGCAAGGCTTGACACGTTCGGGAAGATGTTTTATTCCCGAAGAGCTGAGAAAAACTAAAAACAATCCAATGCCAACAAAGAGAGCTGTGACGGAAGAAGAGGCGGAGGAGTTTTTAAGAAAAATGAAACTCCATGATTATTCTGTTGTGGATCAATTAAAGAAGACCCCCGCTCAAATTTCATTGTTGTCATTACTGATCCATTCAGAGGAACACCGTCTGGCGTTGATGAAAATTCTGAATGAAGCTCATGTTCCTGAAAAGATCTCTGTAAATCATTTGGGCAAAATAGCCAACAAAATCTTTGAGACAAACAGAATTACATTTGCTGATGATGAATTACCTGTGGAAGGTACCGAGCACAACAGAGCTCTCTACCTCACCGTTGAAATGTGAAAACTCCGTAGTAACCCGGGTATTGGTTGACAATGGGTCCAGTGCAAACATATGCCCTCTCTCCACTTTAAACAAATTAAAAATTAAAGAGGAGAGGATCCAGAAAAATAGTATCTGCGTACGAGGATTTGACGGGGGAAGCAGAGATTCATTTGGCGACATAGTGTTGGAGCTAACTATAGGGCCAGTTGAATTCACAATGGAATTCCAAGTGTTGGACATATCTGTTTCTTACAACTTGTTATTGGGTCGACCATGGATCCATGCTGCTAAAGCAGTCCCGTCAACACTACATCAGGCTGTCAAGTTTGAATGGGATCATCAAGAAGTAGTCGTGTATGGAGAAGAAAGCTTAAATGCTCACAGCAGTACCATTGTACCGGTCGAGGGAACAGAAAATGACCAGGGACCATGGGTATACCAAGTGACAAACACAGTGTCGATAGAGAAAATTCCAGAAGGGAAATACCTTCCGAATCCAAGGATATCCTCTGCATCAGTCATGATAGCTTATGAAATGTTAAAGAATGGCTTTATACCCGGCAAAGGTCTAGGCTTATTTTTGCAGGGAATTGTGCAACCAGTATCTTTCCCCGAGAACTGGGGAACATTCGGTTTAGGGTTCACACCCACCGCCAACGACGTAATAAAGGCCAGGAAGTTGAAACACCAAGCATGGGTTCTTCCAAAACCAGTACCACATCTGTCAAAGTCTTTTGTCAAGACCGGCGCTAAAAATCGCCCGATAACAACAATTCCTAAATCCCAGGTTAATCCTGAGGAGGAATTAATTGAAAGGTTCGAGAAATTGTTTAGTGATGTGAATATGTTGGAAAGCGGAGAAGGGTGTAGTAACGTAGAAGTTCAATTCGTTGGACCGAAAACAAAGCTCAATAATTGGAAAGCCACTCCTCTCCCAATTCGAAAGGAGTCTTGGTAGTTTATTTTGATTTTCTTTCAGTTTTGGGTTATTTCAAGGTTGTAATCCCAAAGTTTATCTTACAGTTGGTTTGAAGTGTGCAAAACCTTGTTATCTTTCATCATCCAATAAAAAGCAGTTTCCTTTTTATTATCATTCCTAATAGCTTTCTTTTCTTTTTCTTCTTTTCTGTACAGTTCTTTTTACGCTGGCTCTAGTGATATGGCATGCATGAGGAATCTTCAGCCCAGTCTTAAAAATCAATCTGGTTCCGAAATATTAATTCAAGAAACATATTGTGATTATGAATCAGAATATGATGAAGATGAGGTTTTTGAAGAGATTAGTAAAGAGTTAATTCACTTTGAGGAGAAAATCAAACCTAACTTGAATGATACCGAGGACGTCAATATAGGGGACACGAGTAATGTCCGGGAAACTAAAATAAGTGTCCATCTCGAGCCAAAAATCTGAGAAGAGTTAATTAAAGCACTCATAGAATTCAAAGATGTTTTTGCATGGTCGTATGACGACATGCCGGGCTTGAGCACTGATTTAGTGGTCCACAAATTGCCCACCGATCCAATGATGCCTCCTGTCAAGCAGAGGCTGAGAAAATTCAAGCCTGATATGAGTATGAGAATTAAAGAAGAAATCACCAAACAATTGGAAGCAAAGGTCATTCGAGTCACTCGATATCCTGTTTGGTTAGCTAATGTCGTTCCTGTACCAAAGAAAGACGGCAAAATTAGAGTATGCGTCGACTATCGCAATCTCAACAAAGCAAGTCCAAAGGATAATTTCCCATTACCCAATATCCATATTTTGATCGACAATTGTGCCAAGCATGATATAGGGTCTTTCGTGGATTGTTATGCCGGATATCATCAAATTCTAATGGATGAAGAAGATGCAGAAAAGACGGCATTCATCACACCATGGGGAACTTATTGCTACCGGGTAATGCCATTCGGTTTAAAAAATGCCGGAGCGACCTATATGAGAGCAATGACCACAGTGTTTCATGATATGATACACAAGGAGATCGAGGTATACGTGGACGATGTGATCATAAAATCAAAACATCAGGCCAACCACGTTGGGGATTTGAGGAAGTTCTTCTTAAGACTTCGCAGGTACAACCTCAAACTTAACCCTGCCAAGTGTGCATTTGGAGTTCCATCTGGAAAGTTATTAGGATTCATAGTCAGTCGACGAGGCATCGAGCTAGACCCATCAAAGATCAAAGCCATCCAAGAACTACCACCCCCAAGAAACAAAACTGAAGTAATGAGTTTGTTGGGAAGGTTAAATTATATCAGCAGGTTTATTGCTCAGCTCACAACAACCTGTGAGCCAATTTTCAAATTGTTAAAAAAGGATGTTGCAGTCAAATGGACCGATGAGTGTCAAGAAGCGTTCGATGAAATAAAAAGGTATTTGTCAAACCCACCCGTGTTGGTCCCGCCAGAGCCAGGAAGACCGTTGATTCTTTACTTAACGGTTTTGGAAAATTCATTTGGTTGTGTATTGGGGCAACATGACCCCACTGGCAGAAAAGAACAGGCCATCTACTACCTTAGCAAGAAGTTCACAGCTTATGAGGTTAAGTATACTCATCTGGAAAAGACATGTTGTGCCCTAACATGGGTAGCTCAAAAATTGAAACACTATTTGTCATCCTACACTACTTACCTCATTTCTCGGTTGGATCCATTGAAATACATTTTTCAAAAGCCTATGCCAACAGGAAGACTTGCGAAGTGGCAGATATTGCTCACAGAATTCGACATCATCTATGTGACTCGAACTGCAATGAAGGCTCAAGCACTGGCCGATCATTTAGCCGAAAACCCGGTCGATGAGGAATATGAGCCGTTGAAGACTTATTTTCCTGATGAGGAAACAATGCATATCGACGAGGTGAAGCAAATTGAAAAACCTGGTTGGAAACTTTTCTTTGATGGAGCTGCTAACATGAAAGGAGTCGGAATAGGAGCTGTAATCATTTCTGAAACAGGGCATCACTATCCTGTTACGGCTCAACTACGATTTTATTGCACCAATAATATGGCTGAATATGAAGCTTGCATTTTGGGGTTAAGGCTAGCCGCCAATATGGGTATCCGAGAAATCTTAGTCATGGGAGATTCAGATCTTTTGGTACATCAAATTCAAGGAGAATGGGAAACCCGAGACTTGAAGCTCATACCATACCGACAATGTTTACATGATCTTTGTCAGCAGTTTCAATCAGGGGAATTCCAACATATTCCAAGAATCCATAGTGAGGTTGCCGATGCATTGGCTACCCTAGCATCAATGCTGCACCATCCGGACAAAGCTTATGTAGATCCAATACATATTCAAGTCCATGATCAACACGCTTATTGCAATATGGTTGAAGAAGAATTTGATGGTGAACCATGGTTCCACGACATCAAGGAGTATATCAGAATGGGGATATATCCCACACAAGCCACAGGAGATCAAAAGAGGACCATTAGGCGATTAGCAAATGGATTCTTCTTGAGCGGAGGAGTTTTATATAAAAGAACACCAGATCTTGGATTATTAAGATGCATAGATGCCAGACAAGCTACAGCTGTCATGTCTGAAGTACATTCAGGAGTTTGCAGACCCCACATGAGTGGATATGTGTTGGCAAAGAAAATCCTCCGAGCTGGTTACTATTGGCTTACCATGGAGCGAGATTGTATCAGTTTTGTACGCAAGTGTCATCAATGCCAAATACACGGAGATTTGATTCATTCTCCACCATCCGAGTTGCACACAATGTCGGCACCATGGCCTTTCGTTGCTTGGGGCATGGATGTGATTGGACCAATTGAGCCGGCAGCATTCAATGGACACAGATTCATTCTGGTAGCTATTGATTATTTTACCAAATGGGTTGAGGCCAAGACATTCAAATCAGTGACCAAGAAAGCTGTGGTCGATTTTGTCCACTCAAATATCATATGTCGATTCGGAATCCCGAAGGTGATCATCACAGATAACAGTGCTAATCTTAACAGCAACTTAATGAAAGAAGTATGTCAACAATTTAAGATTACACATCGTAACTCTACCCCATATCGGCCCAAGGCGAATGGAGCAGTAGAAGCAGCCAACAAAAACATAAAGAAGATACTGCGGAAAATGGTAGAAGGTTCAAAACAATGGCATGAAAAATTACCATTTGCATTATTGGGATACCGCACTACCGTTCGCACTTCAGTAGGAGCAACTCCTTATTTGTTGGTATACGGCACTGAAGCGGTAATTCCTGCAGAAGTTGAGATTCCTTCCCTTCGGATCATCGCCGAAGCAAAGATTGATGATGATGAATGGGTCAAAACCCGTCTAGAACAGTTAAACTTAATTGATGAAAAACGATTGGCCGCGGTATGTCATGGTCAATTATATCAAAGAAGAATAGCAAGAGCATACAACAAAAAGGTGCGTCCCCGGAAGTTTGAAGTAGGTCAGCATGTGCTGAAACGTATTCTTCCACATCAGGTTGAAGCAAAAGGCAAATTTGCCCCAAATTGGCAAGGACCATTCATTGTGACCAGAGTATTATCGAATGGTGCACTATGTTTAACAGATATCGAAGGCAAATGCATAGATATGGCGATCAATTCTGACGCGGTAAAGAGATATTATGCATAACCTTTTGAATGTTTGTATTTAGCACTATTTCGAAGATTGAAATGACAAAGGCAATTTGTTCTGCTATCCAAACACTATACCATTTGCTTCCCCTTTTGAGCCATACTTGTTTTTTCCTACCCTCTCTTGGA
Source organism: Nicotiana tabacum (assembly GCF_000715075.1). NCBI lineage: Eukaryota > Viridiplantae > Streptophyta > Magnoliopsida > Solanales > Solanaceae > Nicotiana > Nicotiana tabacum. The sequence goes on along the minus strand of NC_134090.1, from coordinate 38,915,323 downwards.
ATCAATGAAAAAAAAAATCTTCACTATTATGTAGTGAACTACGTTTGACCTGATTCCTCAAAGAAGGATACGTAGGCGCCTCACGGCTCGGTCATAGGGTGCACAACATGCACAATGTGCACAGAAAAGAAATATTAAGAGACCCCAATCAAGAAACTGGGGCAGGAATTGTATTGGAAATAAGAAAGGATTCCAAGAGTTGTAATTTTAAACCCATACCAAAGCTATTTAGCTTTTAATACCTTTTTCATTCCTAACCTTATACCAAAAGACCTTTTGATCAATCTTAGAAAAATGCTGAGGCAAGCAAATGAAGTGGTTCATAACACTCTGGTACAAACAAGGAAAGAAAGTAAAAATGAGAGAGTCTTATAGGTGAAAACCCACACGGGCACCATAAGACGAAGAAAGTTGAGAGAAAAGTAAAATGAGAGAGTCTTATAGGTGAAAACCCACACAGGCACCATAAGGCGAAAAGGAAGTGAAGAAGTGAAAAATGAGGAAAATTTATCGGTGAAAACTCCTTGAGACAAATTGAGAGGAGATTGATTAAAAGACTGGGTTGATTAATCCGAAATGCATACCCTGATCATTGGTGCCAGTAATTCCAATCAGATAAGTCCTTTATTCCTTTTCCAACAGTCATCCAAAAATTGGATTTTTCTTTTCATTCTATAATTGTCGAAATCAGCGTATTTCGTTGCTAATAATCTTACTTTCTCCAAGCTTTGAGATAAGTTTTATTCCAAACAAATAAGAAGGAATGTCAAGGTATATTACCAAGATTCAAGGTTACAAAATACAGCCACGAAAGGTGGGAGATAAAATACGGGTGTAAGAAAGATGAAATAAAAAGTGGATCAGCAAAGTCAAAAGAGGCACATGATTACAGTTGAAAGGTTTTGAAGGAAAAAGACACAGAGGGGAATCCTATAGTCAAGGATCAATTACAAAGACAAAACAGTCTTTTCAATCATTCCAAGGCAATAAAGAGAGACAAAGAAAAACATCACCATCTGCAAGAATACCACAGCCAACCACCCTACTTTAAACTAACGAAGTTTTCTTTGATTTAAAACAGGGGAAAAAATAGTATTTGTGTTAGCAAATACCTGGTAAAGAAGAAATCAGGCGTCCACCTGGAGAATGAGGATAAAGAAATTGAAGAAGTCAGGCGTCCACCTGGAGAATGAGGACAAAGAATTGAAGAAGTCAGGCGTCCACATGGAGAATAAGGATGAAGAATTAAAGAAATCAGGCGTCCACCTGGAGAATAAGGATGAAGAATTAAAGAAATCAGGCGTCCACCTAGAGAATAAGGATGAAGAAAAGAAGAAGTCAGGCGTCCACCTGGAGAATGAGGATGAAGAAAAGAAGAAGTCAGGCGTCCACCTGGAGAATGAGGATGAGAAAAAGAAGAAGTCAGGCGTCCACCTGGAGAATGAGGATGAGAAATTGAAGAAGTCAGGCGTCCACCTGGAGAATAAGGATGAAGAATTAAAGAAGTCAGGCGTCCACCTGGAGAATGAGGATAAAGAAAAAAAAGAAGTCAGGCGTCCACCTGGAGAATGAGGATAAAGAAATTGAAGAAGTCAGGCATCCACCTGGAGAATGAGGATGAAGAAAAGAAGAAGTCAGGCGTCCACCTGGAGAATGAGGACAAAGAATTGAAGAAGTCAGGCGTCCACCTGGAGAATAAGGATGAAGAATTAAAGAAATCAGGCGTCCACCTGGAGAATAAGGATGAAGAATTAAAGAAATCAGGCGTCCACCTGGAGAATGAGGATGAGAAATTGAAGAAGTCAGGCGTCCACCTGGAGAATAAGGATGAAGAATTAAAGAAGTCAGGCGTCCACCTGGAGAATGAGGATAAAGAAAAAAAGAAGTCAGGCGTCCACCTGGAGAATGAGGATAAAGAAATTGAAGAAGTCAGGCGTCCACCTGGAGAATGAGGATGAAGAAAAGAAGAAGTCAGGCGTCCACCTGGAGAATGAGGACAAAGAATTGAAGAAGTCAGGCGTCCACCTGGAGAATAAGGATGAAGAATTAAAGAAATCAGGCGTCCACCTGGAGAATAAGGATGAAGAATTAAAGAAATCAGGCGTCCACCTGGAGAATAAGGATGAAGAAATTAAAGAAGTCAGGCGTCCACCTGGAGAATGAGGATGAGAAAAAGAAGAAGTCAGGCGTCCACTTGGAGAATGAGGACAAAGAAGAGAAGAAGTCAGGCGTCCACCTGGAGAATGAGGTTGAAAAAAGAAAAGAAGCAGTCAAGGCACCCACCTGAAGAACGAGGGAATGAAATTGAAGTGTTGAAATCAAAAAGCCCGCTCATATGAGAAAGGAGCACATTTAGGATCAATAATGCAGAGGAGCCCAACAGAATCCCCAGCAAGAAACAACAAGAGTTCCAAGAGGAATACGAAATAAGCCAAATGCCCAAGATTCACCAAGATATCAAGACAACAAGAAACGCAAGGGCATGATCTAGATAAGATTTTTATAATTCCTGTACTATAATCTAGCTTAATTTTGTATTTCCTTTAAAGTAGTGTGTAATAAGGAGGTCAGCAAGCAGTAAAAACAGCACGAAGCAGCAGTAACATCACAGTCCCATGGTAGTCCCAGCTACCAAAAAATTCCCGAACTACATTGACCTGATTCCTTTATAGCCAAGGATATGTAGGAAACCTTCGAAGCAGAGGTTCGGTCAAATCTTTCAAAAAATGCTTCCCACGGAGTATTAGAACGGGCAAAAATCGCTCGTGTCCGCTCACTTTATCTTTGTACGAAAACTCTTCGAGTTTCCGCACAAAGAGGGGCAGCTGTGAGCACGTGATTTTTGCCTTACGAAAAACTGCTCCAAAATAAATCAAAATAAATTTCTTTTACTGTGTAATTTCTGAATTTGCGTGGTGTTAAATATTTGTTTATGTCCGTAAAATGTTTGCTTTGTTATAATTAAACAAAATAAAAATAAAAATACATGTTTCGTCTAGGATTTAAGTATGCATTTAATTAAGTTAATTTAAATAAAATTACAAAAATATGCGTTTGTTCTAATTTTAATGTTTCACTATGTGATTAATATTTTTGTCTATGTGTTAAATTGTTAAAGGTTGATTAATATTTTGAAGGATTAATTTTTTTTATTTTAATAATTGAAGAATTAAATTGGAAATTAAAAAGAGTGGAATTAAATGGGCAAAAACGGATCTGGGCCAAATTTTCTAAACAAAATCAGGCCCAATCCAAATGACCATGTCCGGTCCAATTCAAAACAGAATCAAACGACGTCGTTTGGTTACCCCTTATCAAGGGCCGTTGGATTAAATCCAACCAACGGCCAAGATCTCATCACCCTAACCCAAGACCCTTACCCGATCCGATACCCGGTTCAACCCGTCCCCCTAACCTAAACCAAACGACACCGTTTGGTTAAGTGAGTAGATCTCAGCCATCCATTCTACTTGATCCAACGGACCATTAGAAATGTAATATACTGTCTCAAAATCATAGGATTGGTTATAGCTGTAAATCAGAAAGATAGTTAAGTCTATACAGATTGTAGAATCTGTTTTACAGTGGGTTCTGATTTTTCAAGTAATAACAGTAGGTCAGGGGCATTTCTGGGAATGAAACAGTAAAAAACAGGGTGTTAATGCTAGTGTATTATAATGTAATGTTAATGGCTATATTTAAGTAATAAAGGGGGAACAAGGGATAATGGGGCTGCTGAAAATCATGTTAGGATCACATAAAGTATTAAAAAGAAGTTTCAATGGAAACTTTCTGGTTGTTAAAGGGATAAAGGGTCCCTCCAATACTAATTGGTATAGAACCAGCCCTGTATAAATACAGGAGCTGGACAAACCTTAAGGGGCAGTAGTCTTTATCAGTTTTTAAGACAAAGAGAGACCTTAAGGCAGACTGGGTCAGAGAAGATTTTAAGAAAGAAAAAGAAAAGGAGAAGTAAGAGATTTTTAGGATTAATATTCTGAAGAAAGGAAAGAACTCAGATTTTGTTTAAAAGGAAAGAGAGGAAGAAAATAGAAAGAAAAATAGAAAAGAGAACATTCACACACACACACAATTTGAAACAGAAAAATCAGAAATAAGGAATCCGCAACAGAAAGAAACTGAAATCTGAAATGCATTCTTTCTGGAATCTGTCCGTTGTTTGCCTCTGAATGTTATTCAGAAAATCTGAAATTTCCTTAAGTCTCTGTCACTGTGCATCTGGGTTCCTCGGGTCCTGTTTTTGTGGGTCAAATCTGTGGAAATACTGATATATTTTGCTGCTTTGCTGCTGTTGTCACTGCTGAAATTCATTTCTTCTACCTCCATTTTCAGGTACATGTCTTTTAAATTTTAAGTTGGAAAGAGATTCAACATGACTCATCAATGAAGTTCGAATTAAAATTCTGTTTTTATTTGTCCAAGTTCATCAATTTAAATTTCATTTTTATTTTATGTTAGTTAATTAGTAGTGAATTCAATTTGATAGCTATGAGCTAATTGTCTTGCTGTGAAAGTTCGTATAAAGATTTGTAATAACATTAGCTCATTATCTCATTAGTTCAATCATATTAAATTGTCGAAGTAGGGAATATGGTATGAATGTTGGTCATTATTTAAATTTTGTTGTTGGTTAAGTAAGAAGTGATGTAGAAGTGCCAAGATAATTATAGTAGCGATATTTATTGTTACATAAGGTAAAGATGGTGATGTTGATAAGATAATAGATGTGTGTATAAAAGTGGGCGAAAGGCGATATGATGTAGCTTATTACAATACGTTATGCATACGATATACAGTTAAGTTGCATGTAAGGTAATTTTATTGAATTAACTTGTATAATAATTCGGCCATTATAGCTCGGGGTCTATCTACCTTCATAAAACAAATTAACCAAGTGATTAGGCCTATTAGATTAAAAGCAAGCATATAAGAATGAAAAGAGATGTATAAGTATAAATTGCCACACTTCATACCAATGATAATTAGAAGTAGAATTTGCATTAAGTAAATAATGAAAATTCTCGGAAAATATTTCCTTCCTTTATGAATCATTTATTTTCAGTTCCATATGCAATTTATTCTTTGGCATATATATATATGTCATATTTGTTTAAAATAGTATTAATCATATTTTTATTCCGTTCTTTGAATTTGAATAGTCTTGGATAAACATGTTATATGCGGAAATTATAATCAATGGGCAACATTCAATAAATTGTGAATTCTTTTTCAAGAATTAAGGATATCTTAAAGGAAAATTCCTCATAATATAATAAACATTTTATGGAAAAAACCGTAATATCATTACAAATATGTCGCGCGATTAGGGATACGTTCGCGTACCCTGATTATATTTTTAAAAGCAAAAAATTCGGATTACGCGTACGCGCAATTTCGAACGAATATTTGATAAAAGGATTTTTCCAAAGGCGTTAAATCAATTTCATAAAAAACCGAGATGTACGGTTCACTATTCAAGAAAAACAAATATTCTTGATTCGACACAATTTCGAAAAAGGATTGCTCAATAAATATATTATCAAAAGTTATTGTGTACACGTACACGTGACACAATTCCGCATTTTTTTTAACACGAATATACGTACGCGTAATTCGATTCAAAGAAGGTTTCTTAACCACAATAAGTAAAAGCGGTAGAAAAATCATGTAACAAAAAGTATTTAATAAAAATCAAGATAATTAAGCCAATAATAAAAACAATTAAGCGACCGTGCTAGAACCACGGAATTCGGAAATGCCTAACACCTTCTTCCGAATTAACAGAATTCCTTACTCAGGATTTCTGGTTCGCAGAATAATAAACAGAGTCATATTCTCCTCGATTTAGGGATTATAATTGGTGACTTGGGACGCCTTAAAATTCCCAGGTGGCGACTCTAAAACAAATAAACAAATCCCGTTTCGACTGTCCTTCAATTGGAGAAACTCCCCACGCGCCCCGCGGGCGCGGAGAAAAGGAGGTGTGACACATACGAACGTTAGTAGCATTAGCTGCAGTTTATGATCTTGAAATTCATCAAATGGATGTTAAGACAGCCTTCTTAAATGGAGAGTTGGAGGAAGAAATTTACATAGAATAACCTGAAGGGTTTGTGGTTCCAGAGGTATGTAGACTTTTTAAGTCCCTTTACGGACTAAAACAAGCACCCAAACAATGGCATGCGAAATTTGACCAAACAATGTTGTCAAATGGTTTTAAAATAAATGAATGTGATAAGTGTGTGTACATTAAAAATGTTCCAAATCACGTAGCCATTATTTGCTTATATGTGGATGATATGTTGATGATGAGTAATGACATTACCAACATAAATGCTACTAAACGTATGTTAACTAGCAAGTTTGATATGAAAGACTTGGGAGTTGCTGATTTAATTCTGGGGATTAAGATCCATAAGACTCCTCAAGGTCTGGCATTATTACAATCTCATTATATTAAGACAGTACTTGAAAAGTTCAAGCACTTAGGGTTTAAAGTTGCAAAGATTCCAATTGATGTGAATCTTGTATTAGTAAAGAACAAAGGTCAAAGCATATCACAATTGGATTATGCTCGTGTGTTGGGATGCTTAATGTACATCATGAATTGTACACGACCAGACATAGCTTGTGCTATAAGTAAATTGAGTCGATACACGAGCAATCCAGGTCAATCTCATTGGATGGCAATGAAACGAATTTCGGGATATTTAGTACATACCCAGGACTTTTCTTTGCACTACAGTAAATATCCTACAGTCATTGAGGGATACTGTGATACAAATTGGATCACCGGTTCAACTGATTCCAAGTCCACAAATGGATATGTATTCACTATTGGTGGAGGAGCGGTATCTTGGAAGTCGTCCAAACAAACTTGTATTGCCCGCTCTACGATGGAGGCTGAATTTATAGCCTTAGATAAAGCCGGTGAAGAAGCTGAATGGCTCCGGAATTTCTTGGAAGATATTCCATTTTGGCCCAAACTGTGGGCACCAATATGCATACATTACGATAGTCAAGTGGCAATTGGAAGGGCTGGGAGCGTTATGTATTACGGTAAATCTCGTCATATACGACGAAGACATAAAACTGTTAGACAATTACTCTCTAGAGGAATTATCACGATTGACTATGTGAAGTCAAGTGATAATGTGTCGGATCCACTTACAAAAGGCCTAACTAGAGAGGTAGTTGAGAAATTATCAAGGGGAATGGGACTGTGGGCGAGAACAAGCCATAGTGGCGGTATACCTAGAAGGCTGGAGATCCCAAGATCTAGGTTCAAGGAGATCAAACAAAGTCATTAATGACGGTTCAACATTGTCAACTAAACTTTTGGTCCATTCTTGTGATGAGACAATGTTCAGTGCCAAGGATAAACATTAAGGCTTTTTAATGATTTCTAAATTTGATACGGGGTATATCAAATAGTGTATCTACGGGATGACACATTTAGGAATCACCTATGTAAGTGTGAAGTATTAGCCGCTTCAAGGAGAATCTTGCAAGGCCAGTTCTCTATGCACTTATGAAACCAGGCGGTGTTCATGGCTGAGACGAACACAACAATGAGAACCAAAGACTTTTAAGGGAATTGTGTGACTTGTGGCTGTCTAGGTATACACCAAAGTTCGACGGTTCAAAGATATCAAATCTATCGATTGATCGAGTATATCCGACATAAGTTCACTACTGAAAGTTCAAAGGGAAACCTACTTATCCAGATGCAATTATTCCTTGCTTGCGAATCACACAGTTTTTCATGCATGTTTCTGTGATATAGCCATTCCCCATTCATGTGGGGGATTGTTGGGGTTTTATGTATTTAAGTATATTAAATACTTAAAAGAGCGTGAATGGGAAATGGAGGGAAATGGAATTTTTGAGTGATATTTAAGTTTCCCCCTTGTCAAAGGGACACTGTCCCATATTGGAAGAGGGAGATGTTTTTTATGAGTATATAAGTAATTGCTCTTCTTCTAGCTCTTAAAGTGTTGAGAAGAAGGCAAGCCTCGCGCCGTCGTCGTCGTCGGTCGCTCGGCTCGGCTTCGGCTTCGGCTTCGGCTTCGGCTTCGGATTCGGATCGATTGATTAATTAATTTTTTGGACCAAATTTATTTGGTAATAGTAAAATATTAACAGAAATATTATTAAATATTCACTTTTAATAACAAATAAAATAAATATTAATATTAAATCCTCCAATCCATTTTTTAGTTGTGTAACTGAAAATTAAATAACCCTCTTTATTTTCCCTCTTTATTGTTGAGTAAATAGCCATTTATGTTCTGACATTTATGTTGTGGCCATTTTGCATAAACAACCATTCTGAAGAGTTGCACCTCTTCAGATTTAAGCCCAATGTTGGCTATAAATACAAGACTATTCTGCTCAGAATATCTATACGATTTTTTGAGTTTCTCCTCCTTCTTTTGCATTGTTTTAACTTCAAAGAAAGCAACAGTAAATGTGATTTGCTACCAACTTTGTGTTCGCTAAAACACTGGGGTTTGAAGTACCACTACACCAGTGTGTAAATCGTTCTATCCTGGGAGGAAATAATCCACAACCTTGGGTACTAGGAGGGGATTAAATTCCTTAAGGAAACACTGTAAATTTAGTGGGCTTGAATTAAAATTCTGTTTCTGTTTTTCATTTCTATTTATGTTCATTTATATTTTTCAAAATTATTTTACAAATACAATTTACTAACAATTGTATACGGTCAAAATCATACGCCTCTGATTTTGCAGGCCCGAGAGGTCGCATCGAGGGCAAAAGTTCGATATAGACCAAGATCGGGCTCGAATGCTCGAGGGCTTAAGTGTTCGAGGAACGTCGGAGGCAAGTACAACCGACTCCGAGACAGTGCCATTATGAGTTTGTTACAGAAGGACAAGATTCCTGCCACGTCCCCAAGATCGTGGCGTAAATCCCGGAATAGATTTGTACGAGCTAGTACTAATCCGTACCAGGCGGTTAGACAACTGTCCCAATAAGATTCCTTACTGTAAATAGAAACTTATTTTAGGGTTCCCCTCTTATATAAAGGGGACAATCATTTGTAAAGATCCATCCAATCATTAGCAAAGAATAAACTCTCTACTTTTCGCTCATTATTCATCAGAATTGTCCTTTAGCTTTATTATTCTTGCTTTATTGTTCTTGACCAATCTCGAGGACACTTGGACTTGAGGTCGAGACTGACTTATCTACTGGTTTGGTCTTACTTAATTCCTTCATCTATACTTCATATTTTTTTTATTATTAATTGGTATTGAACTAAATCACGTATCTTTAAAACCACAAATCAAATTTAATTATTCCTCGTATTTTTGAGGTAAATAGTTTGGCACCCACCGTGGGGCTAAATATAATAGTGTTTATTTCGATACTGATTCTAATAACACACGTTATTTTTCACACTTGTTCTTGTCAAAGATTCTTTGATTTCAGGATAAAACATGTCAAACTCACAGAATGCGCCCGTACACGGTGATGATGGTCTTGGGTTCCACGGAGAAAATGACAACATAATTGCTTTAGGGGTCGATGTACCACCGATAAACCCTGGGGAAGTGCCAAATGCTGAACCAGTAGATGTTAGTTCACATATTGCTTTGAATGTGGATCTAGGCGCAGACCCCAGAGCAAGTGTACGCATGGAAGTCACATGTGGTGGCCAAAGAATACATGGTGTAGGAGATGGAGGAATCAGCCTCCAAATGATATTCGAGATGCTACAAGCTGAATAGATTGCCATCGCTCAACTTCAAGGTCAGAATAAAACTTCAAGTATAGTCGAACCAGGATACACTCGACATACTGAACTGGTGCCAGAAAGATCAAACGAGAACGACTTGGGGACTGACCCCACAATAATAAGGATGCTCGAAGAACACACCAAGAGGATTGTGTCCTGGGAAAAGAAGATTGAGGATAATGACAAAAAGGTGGAGACTTATAACTCCCATGTTGAGCAAATACCGGGGGCAACCCCGGTTTTGAATGGTTTGGATGCCAAAAAGTTCAAACAAAAGCCGTTCCCTCCGAGCGCAACTCCAATGCCTATCCCCAAGAAGTTTCGTATGCCCGATATACCAAAATACAATGGAACAACCGATCCCAACGAACATATTACCTCGTATACTTGCATGATTAAAGTAAACGACTTGAATAATGATGAGATAGAATCAGTTTTGTTGAAAAAGTTTGGAGAAACCTTGTCTAAGGGAGCCATGATTTGGTATCACAATTTGCCCCCGAACTCTATCGATTCGCTCGCTATGTTAGTAGATGCATTCGTAAAAGCACACGTCGGGGCCATAAAGGTGGTAACAAGGAAATCAGACATTTTTAAGATAAGGCAGAAGAACAATGAGATACTAAGGGAGTTCGTATCCCGGTTTCATATGGAGCGGATGGAATTGCCACCAGTCTCGGACGATTGGGTAGTACAAGCTTTTATGCAGGGTCTAATGTCACGACCCGAATTTTCCCACCCTTGGGAGTCGTGATGGCGCCTACTAATGAGAGCTAGGCAAGCCAACCCTTAACTACCTTTTTCATTAACCAATTACTTCTTTTAACAATTATTAGTGATAGCATGAAAACAACAAAATTAAATAAATAAGCGGAAAACCTAAATTAAATAAGCTGAACAATGATGCGAAAGTCAACATATGCCTCTACCCAAAAACTGGTGTCACATCACTCACGAACTACTAAGATTACTAAATACAACCGTTTGAAAGAAATATAATACCGTTTGTCTCGAATACATGAGATAACAGAATGAAATATAAGATAGAGGAGACGTCGGGCCTGCAGACGCCTGCAAGGCTACCTCGGTGTCTCGGTGGACTGAAGGCTAGCTCTCGCGCTACTGCTGCTGTCCAATACCTGGATCTGTACAAAAGAGCACAGACTATAGTATCAGCACAACCGACCCCATGTGCTGGTAAGTGTCTAGCCTAACCTCAACGAAATAGTGACGAGGCTAGGACCAGACTACCAAATAAACCTGTGCAATTTATTTATATACAGCGGAAAGGAAAATGCAGAAATAACCAGTAAATGTGGGAAGGGGAAAACATGTTGTGTGTGTGTGAGGGGGGATAACGGTTCCGAATAGAAAGCATCAAGTAAGGAAAGTAACAACATAACTAGAATATCATCAAGAATCAGAAATCAACAATTTGCACGGCATCACCCTTCGTGCTTTTACTCTCGTCCTCACCAAATCAATCATATAATAACAATATGCACGGCATCACCCTTCGTGCTTTACACTTTTTCTCACAATAACAAAAGTGTACACGGCATCACCCTTCGTGCTTTTACTCTCTTTCCTCACCATATAGTCAATGATAATCGATACGGAATGTTATATCGTACGGCACGACATCACCCTTCGTGTTTTACACTCTTTCCTCAAAACAGCAAACAATGCACAACATCACCCTTCGTGCTTTAACGCTCTTCCTCACCCAAACAACAATCACAAACAAAGGGGCAAGGAAGTAAACAAATAATAATAGAAATCCCGGCAAGGGAACACAATTAAACAGTTAAATCCTGGAAAGGGAACAATATCAATAATCTCAGCATCCCTGCAAGGGAGATAATCAACAAAGCAACAAACATCCAGGCAAGAGAGTAATTTAATAACTCTTTCTCTTTCTTTTACTTTTACTTCTTAACTCACTTTACCACTTGAGCCAACGCTCCAAAGGGTTCAATCATTTCATATACTTTCACACTTGGTAATATAACTCGAGTCAATGCTCCTCGAAGTTCAAAGATCACAATTTCTTTCACATGCTTTTTACAACATATAGAAATCATTATTAAGGCATGAAAGATACAACAAAATCAGAATATCTGCAATATAAAGACTCATGGTCATGCTAGACACCAACGTATAGATACTCGTCACCATGCCTATACGTCATACTCGACAATTAGCACGTAGCAAATAAGACTCAACTCATAATCCCTCAAACTAAGGTTAGACCAAACACTTACCTCAAACTTCCACAGCCAAATCAATCCCCAATTACCGCTTTTCCTCTCGAATTTGGCTCCAAATCGATTGTATATATACAATAATGACTTCAATACATCAATAAATGCTAAACAATGCGAACCCAATGCCTAATTATAGCTTTCCAAGCATTCTTCCCAAAATCCCAAAAATTGACCCCGGGCCCGCTTGGTCAAAACATGATGTTCGGACCAAAATCAAATCACCCATTCACCCACGAGCCCGAATATATAATTTGTTTTCAAATTCGACCCCAGAACGAGGTCTAAATCAAGAAAAATCAAAAAGCCCTAACTTTACCTAATTCCCTAATTTCTACACTTAATTACATGTTTTAGGCCTAGAATTTCAATAGATGTTGATGAAAAATGAAGGAAACGAGTTAAAGATTACTCACCCACGAGTAAATGGTGAAAAAATGCTTCAAAAGTCGCCCTAGAACTTTGGAGAAGAAGGAGTTTGTGAAGTTTTGGGAAAATCCCGTAATGGTTCTGTTTTGGGGTTTTAAAATAACTGGGCAAAATTGCCCTTCGCGTTCGCGATGATCCATGTCTGAAGACCTTCGCGTTCGTGACATAGGGGCTCGCGTTCGCGGAGAGTAATCTCCTCGAGCCTCGCGTTCGCGTTGAACATATTTGGTGGCCCTTCCCCCTGTACCCTACGCATTCGCGAGAGAAGGGACACATTCGTGAAGGGTCTACCCCCCTCAGCTTCATGTTCGCGTTCGCGAAGAAGAAGATGAACTTTTGGGAATTTTGCCTTATGCGTTCGCGAGTGAGTCCACGCGAACGCGAAGAACAAATTCCCTGTGCACAACAACAGAAAATCTGCAACACTTCTAAGGCCAAAAACCATTCCGAAACACCTCCGAAACACTCCCGAGCCCTCGGGGCTCCTAACCAAACACATGCACTAGCTCAACAACATCATACGAACTTATCCATGCGATCAAATTGCCAAACTAACCTCAAAACAATGAATCAAACCTCAAAATCAAGAGTTTTTCCAAAAACTTCATCAAGTTCAAATTTAAGATTTCAAGTCCGAAACACGTCAAACGACGTCCGATTTTAACCAAACTTTACAGAAACATCTTAAATCATATATAAGACCTGTATCGGGCACCAGAACCAAAATACGGGCCCAATACCAATACGTTCCAATCAAATTTCATTTCAATTTTCCTTAACAATTTCAGAAAAACAATTTCCTTTAAAAAATTCACTTCTCGAGCTCGGGACCTCGGAATTCGATTCCGGGCATACGCTCGAGTTCCATATTTTCTTACGGACCCTCAGGGACCGTCAAATCATGGTTCTGGGTCCGTTTACCCAAAATATTGACCGAAGTCAAATTTATTCATTTTAAACTCAAAACTTAGCAATTTTCACAGAATTTCATATTTAAGCTTTCCGGCTATGTGCCCGGACTGCACACGCAAATTTAGGCAACTCTAAATGAGATTTTCAAGGCATCGGAAGCATAGAATGGATAAGAAAACAGGTGATGACCCTTTGGGTCGTCACATATGAACGAGCGGAGTTCGATCACGTCTCGACAATTGAAGTAGAACCTGATCGAGTATCTAGTTGTGACGAGGTCGGATGTACATAATCATTACCAATCAAAGATCAGGGTCGAGGACGACTAGTCGAGAGCCCCCTCGGGTTCAGTTCATCCTAATAGATTGGCAGCTAAGCCCCCGAGGGATACAGACAGCGAATCAAGATCAAACAAGGAACGATACCAGCCGTATGTCAATTAGAGAAACAGCAGTTCGGGGCACAACGCTCCTCGGAACGATCGAAGAAATAACCGAGGTCAGAGCTCTTGGGGACTCATGAGTAAGAATGGATTTGATAAACATACCAATCTCGTGGAAGCACCTCGATTGTCAGAGTATAATTTCAGTATAGATGCATCGGGGATCGTATCAGATATTGGAAGAATCAAGGAAACCAAGTGGCCCAAGCCTATACAAACTGATCATTCTCAAAGGAATCCAAACTTGATGTGTAAGTATCATGGCACACATGGTCATAGGACCGAAGACTGCAGGCAGCTGAGAGAAGAAGTAGCTCGATTGTTCAACGAGGGTCATATTCGAGAATTTCTTAGTGATCGAGCTAAGAACCACTTCAGGGAAAGAAATGCAAACAGGAAAAATGAGCAGGAAGAACTGCAACATGTAATTCATATGATCGTAGGCGGCATCGATGTTCCACAAGGGCCTATATTCAAATGCACCAAGGTGTCGATCACCAGAGAAAAATGGACTCGGAGCTACGTGCCCAAGGGCATCCTATCATTCAATGACGAGGAAGCGGAAGGCATATCTCAGACACATAATGACGCCCTGGTAATTTCTATTTTGTTAAATAAAATTCAAGTTAAATGTGTTCTAGTGGATCTAGGTAGCTCAGCAAACATAACCAGATCGAGGGTCGTAGAGCAGCTCGGCCTACAGGATCAAATTATAGCTGCATCCCGAGTCCTAAATGCCTTCAACATGGCAAGCAAAACAACAAATGGGGAGATCATCCTACCAGTGAATGTGGTCGGAACCATTCAAGATACGAAATTACATGTCATCGAAGGCGACATGAGGTATAATGCACTTCTCGGAAGGAGTGAAAACGGTCTATGGAGAACAACATGCCGCAAAGGAAATGTTTGCAGTCAATGAAGTGACACCGATACCAACTCCTTCGACCTTGAAAAAATCGAGGGCCAAAGATAAGCAAGCGGCCAAATAGCAATCACCGATCCCAGTCCCGATCAAGCCGGAGGAATAGGTAATCAAAGAGGAAGAAGAGGATTTCCTTACTCCTCGAACCTTCGTTGTTCCCAAAGAGTAGGACGCAACCAAATCAACGGTCGAGGAACTGGAACAGGTCACACTGATCGAGCACATGCCCGAGAAAAAGGTATACCTTGGAACGAGGTTAACCCCCGAACTCAGGAAAAAATTCATTCAATTTGTTATCGATAATATGGATTGTTTTGCTTGGTCCCATCTAGATATGACAGGGATCCCATTAGAAATAACAACACACCGGCTAAGCATCGACCCCAGGTTTAAACCGGTTAAGTAAAAGAGAAGGCCCCAATTTGAGGTGAAGCATGCATTTATAAAGGATGAGGTAACCAAACTTCTTAAAATAGGGTCTATTTGGGAAGTAAAGTACCCTGAGTGGTTAGCCAATGTGGTCATAGTTCCTAAAAAGGGAAACAAACTTAGAATGTCCGTGGATTATAAAAATTTAAACAAGGCATTCCCTAAGGACTCCTTTCCATTGCCTAACATCGATCACATGATCGATGCTACGGCCGACCACGAGAACATAATCTTTCTCGACGCCTACTCTGGGTATAATCAAATTCAAATGAACTCAGAGGACCATGAGAAGACCTCGTTTATCACTAAGTTTGGAACATACTGTTACAATGTAATGCCCTTCGGGCCAAAAAATGCTGGAGCTACATATAAATGCCTAGTTAACAAGATGTTTGGGGAACAGATAGGTAAATCGATGGAAGTTTACATTGACGATATGTTAGTTAAGTCCCTGCGCGCAGAGGACCATTTAACTCATTTGCAGGAAACATTCGAAATCTTGAGGAAGTACAACATGAAGCTTAACCCGGAAAAATGTGCCTTCGGGGTTGGCTCGGGCAAGTTCCTTGGCTTCATGGTATCTAATCGAGGAATCAAGATCAACCCCGATAAGATAAATGCCATCGAGGATATCACCATCGTGGATAGTGTAAAAGTCATGCAAAGGCTAACAGGACGAATAGCCGCCTTGGGTCGATTCATTTCGAGGTCATCAGATTGAAGTCATAGGTTCTTTTCCTTGCTCAAAAAGAAAAAGGATTTCGCATGGACCTCGGAATGCGGGCAAGCCTTAGAAGAATTGAAGCGATACTTATCGAGCCCACCTTTGCTTCATACCCCGAAGGCAGATGAAAAGCTTTATTTATATTTGGCAGTGTCCGAGATGGCGGTAAGTGAAGTACTAGTTCGAGAAGAGCAAGATACGCAATTCCCTATTTATTATGTAAGTCGAACCCTATGAGATGCTGAAACTAGATAACCTCACTTAGAAAAATTTAGCACTTGCATTGATAAGCGCATCTAGAAAGTAAAAGCCATATTTTCAATGTCACCCCATATGTGTATTAACTACTTATCCTCTCCGAAATGTTTTGCATAAGCCTGAATTATTAGGCCGATTGGCCAAATGGGCAGTCGAACTTGGTGGTTACGATATCGAGTATCAACCCCAAACGGCTATCAAGTCCCAAATCTTGGCTGACTTCGTGGCCGATTTTACGCCAATCCTCATACCCGAAGTAGAAAAAGAACTTCTGCTAGGATTGGGTACATCATCGAGGGTATGAACCCTTTTCATGGACGGTGCCTCGAATGTGAAAGGGTCCGAGCTCGGAATTATTTTGAAGCCACCCATGGGAAGTACTATCAAACAATCTATCAAAACTTCTAGTTTAACTAACAATGAGGCCGAGTATGAGGCCATGATTGCAGGTCTCGAGCTAGCTAAGAGCTTGGGGCAGAAGTCATCGAAGCCAAATGCGACTCCCTATTGGTGGTGAACCAAGTGAACAAAAGCTTCGAAGTTCAGGAGGATAGAATGCAGAGATACTTGGACAAATTATAGGTGACGTTGCGCCGCTTCAAGGAATGGACCTTGGATCACGTGCCTCGAGAGCAAAACAGTGAGGCCGATGCGCTTGCAAATCTAGGATCATCGGTCGAAGAAGACGACATTGTCCCAGAGACTATCGTCCAGTTATCGAGATTCGTGGTTGAAGAGGGTCATGCCGAAATAAATTCTACGAGCTTGAATTGGGATTGGAGAAATAAGTATATCGATTATTTGAAAAATGGAAAGCTCTCATCGGATCACAAAGAATCGAGGGCTCTACAAACCAAGGCTGCTAGGTTCACATTAGATGAAGATGGAACATTATATAGAAAAACGTTCGATGGACCATTGCCGGTATATTTAGGGCCGGGGATACCAATTATGTTCTACAAGAAATTCACGAAGGCACTTGTGGGAATCACTCTGGCACCGAGTCTTTGATTCGCAAAATTGTCAGAGCAAGGTATTACTAGGATAGCATGGAAAAAGACACGAAGGAGTTCGTTAAAAAGTGTGATAAATGCCAAAGGTTCGCACCGATGATTCATCAGCCCGGAGAGCAACTACACTTAGTCTTGTCCCTGTGGCCTTTCATGAAATGGTGAATGGACATAGTCGGCCCTCAACCAACGGCCCCAGTAAAGCTAAATTCATTTTGTTTATGACTGATTATTTTTCTAAATGGGTGGAAGCATAGGCCTTCGAGAAGGTCAGAGAAAAGGAAGTTATTGACTTCATTTGGGACCATATCGTGTGTCGATTCGGGATACATGCCGAAATCGTATGCGACAACGACAAGCAATTCATCGGCAACAAGGTAACAAAGTTCCTCGAAGCACACAAAATAAAGAGGATTCTATCAACACCATATCATCCGACCGGGAACGGGCAGGCCGAGTCAACAAACAAAACCATCATTCAAAACTTGAAGAAGAGGTTGGACGATGCAAAAGGAAAATGGAGAGAAGTTCTACCTGAGGTCCTTTGGGCATATCGAACAACATCAAAGTCTAGCACGGGGGTTACTCCATTCTCTTTAGTAAATGGCTTTGAGGACTTAATCCCGGTCGAGGTCGGAGAACCCAGCTCCAGGTTTCAACATGCATCGGATGAGTCAAATCACGAGGCTATGAACACTAGCCTCAAGCTGTTAGATGAAAAATGAGAAGATGCGCTTGTTCGTATGGCGGCGCAGAAACAAAGAATCGAGATATATTATAATAGAAGGACTAACCTTCGACACTTTAGAATTGGGGGCTTAGTTCTACGGAAAGTCACCCTCAATACTCGAGACCCAAATGAAGGGAAGCTAGGCCCGAATTGGGAAGGACCGTACCAAGTCATCGGAGTTGTCGGTAAAGGATATTACAAACTCGGCACGACGGAGGGCGAACAATTGCTGAATAATTGGAATGTATCACTACTCAATCGATACTACTGCTAAGGTACGACTTTCTCCTTTGTCCATTTGAATTAACCCACTGCAGGTGTTCGATCGAAGATATCGAGGGCACATTTTTACATGAAGACCTTAGGTTTTAAAGCACGTGTTGCACTCTTTTTTCTTAGATTGGATTTTATCCCAAATGGGTTTTACCGACGAGGTTTTTAACGAGGCAACAACTATGTGCTACCTAAGGAGAACTCAACAATATCCAAGGTTTCTTTTCAATCAACCTCGAATACTGGGGGGCATCACCCTCGAAGGATATATTTTCAAGGAAAATACTTCACGCCAAAGAGGGCCTCGATAGAAGAACTTTGTAATGGGCCAAACGGTCAGATGAACCGCGTCAATATAGAATAGTCGAGACCCGACGGCAAAACATGTACACATGTATCAATTATTCAAAGAAGCATTCTTTCCATATCAAAACACTTTGTGTCTCAAAGAAGTCTACTATTATATGAGCTTTACACTTATAATTCTACGAGAAACGGGCTAAGGGCCAGAACACAAATACATCTCGAATACTCGGGGACTGTCATCGACAGTCAACACATTCGAGTCATCGAAAACTCAAATTCATAAGACCTCAAAGAGGCATCCCCTCGATATAAAGGCCGAGGTCATCATACTCGGGGACTAACCTTTTGAACAAGTTCGAAAGGTTATCGGGAAACAAGTCCAAGAGACATACCCGAAGGCTACGGCCATATTGAAGACTACAGTCATATAAAAAGGCTACGGCCGAAATAATGCAGCTTGGAGACGTCCGACTTCCGCCATAAGTTAAAGGCCTTCTAATACTTTGGAAAAACCGGTTAAATCAGGCTACCCTCAGAAAAAGCAAATAAAAAAAGGGCTTCGATAAAATCAGCCCTCGAAGGCTTCGATAACATCAGCCTTCGAAAAAACCTCAAGAGGTATTTAATTATCGTAACCCAAATAGATTATGAATAAGGTTTCGATCGATTGAACTTTCGAAAAGCCCAACGGGTACAAAAACACATGCTAAGGCATAAATAAATTTTTACTAAGTCTTTTAGCCAAAAAGAGGGAAATATTATAGCCGTCTTAGAGGCCGAATTGGCCTAATTTGAAGAGCCTAAGGGCCAACCTAAAAGAGCCAAAGGTCCAATACAAAAAGAGCCTAAGGGCCGAAACATGTAGAGTTCGAGACCTTGCTCTCACTCAACTCGGACTCAAGAGTCCCATCATCTCGGACTCACATCAAATTAATTTGAGCATCGCTCGTGGGTTAACCAAAAAACCTTAAGAGGTATTCTATTATTATAAGTTCAAAAATCGCCCACTGATCACTAAAAACCTAAGGGTTTATTCTGAGTCCGAGCCAAAGCTCACTTGATCATTGAAATTGTAACATCAAAGCTTTTCACAAATAAAAGCGAAGCAGAAATCAATACAAATCGAAGGTAAAGTGAAAAGAAAGGGAACTTCTTATATTCGTAGAAAATATTTACAATGCCCACAAAGGCTTTACACAAAAACAAAACAAAAGAACCTAATCTACTTCGGGGCCACATCTCCGGAAACCGCATCATCGGGAGCCGCATCTTCGAGAGCCTCCCCCTCGGGGACTTCTCCCTCATCTCCTCCACTCTCGGAGCCACTAGCGTAATCCTCGTCATTGAAGAGCAAAGCGACTACCTCTTCCTCCAAATTTTTTGCTCTTTCAATATTAGATGAGAGGTCAAAGCCACGAGTGTGTACCTCCTCAAGAGTTTCTCTCTGGGTCTGTCACCTGGCATGGTCGAGAGCACATGATAACTTAACTTCAGCCGCAATGGAGATCTCATTTGCCCGAGTGTTAGCAGCTTCGGCGTCAGCTCGGTACGAGGACACAAATGCTTCTTGATCGGGTCCAAGCCTACACTACTATAGAGTAGCAAGGATGGTCGATGCAGTTTTACCCGACAAAGGTCGGGATCGAATCCATAGGGAGTTAATTAGTTTGGAGTTATGTTTATATCCGAGTAGAGATGCGGGTTTTGCTCTAAATTGCACTTCCACAAATGGTTGGTTTTGTTTACTACTTCTATTTCTAGTCTATAACATGCAGTAATTGAAACTAAGTATTATGTTTTTGTTGATTGTTTTCAAGGATTAAAAGGGACTAGGGTGACTTCCGCCTAGGTGGATATCTAACGGGTAGCAAGAATCTAGGGCAATCATGTGATAATTGGGGTCTTGATATAGCTATCACACTCCGATACTCACTCTATACCTCTCGATAGTTTGAGTGATTTTGCCCATTTTGGCTTTCTCAAATCCAAATGGGTATTCATGCAATTCAAGTGATTTTAGCTCAAGTCGGGTATTGCTATCTCTAGGTTTAACCCTTCAATTGGGGATATCAATTTCTTGAGTTCACCCCAATTCTTTATTAGCCTAGTTTTTCTAGACTTAGTCCCTCTTTCTCAAGTAGAGACTAAGTCATAAAGTTAATAATCAGTGTTTGCAACCACTAATTCAATAGTTCAAGCAAGAACTAGGCTAAAAATCACTAACCCATACACATTTAAGCCCTAAAATTTAAGACCCATTAAATACCAACACTAGGGTTGGCTGACAACCCTAGCTATGGATTTAGCTACTCATAATAAAATCAGAAATCAAAGATAAAGAGAAGCTAAAAGCCATAATACTAAATTAAAAGATAAAAATCTGAAGTTATAAGGTAAGTCTTGTACAAAATTGCCCAAAAAGGTAAAACTAGCCGTCTCACGTGTTCAGCAAAACATAAATTAACCTAAAAATATGAAAAAGATCTATTTATACTAGGCTAAAATTCCCGAACAAAAATGTCCCTGCGAAGAATTCGCAGACGCGTAATTCTGACTACGTCCGCGCTTGAGCTTTCGTGGCCGCGTAATAATGACCGCAGTCCGCGTTTCTCCATATTTGAATCTGGACTGGGGCTTATTTCATGGACATCCTAAAATCCACCGCGTTTGCGTGAGCTTAATTCGCGGCCGTGTAATTTGGATGCGGACCGCGTTCTTCAGTCTAACTTAACTTGCAAGGCCTCTAAACCTCGAAATACGCTCCCAGCGAAAATACCATCGCGGTCGCGCCAAATATTCTGTAGCCGCGCTTTTCCATCGCGGTCAGCGATCAATATTGTGCCCAAAACAGCCTCTCTGAATCTCAATTTCGCGGGTCGCGTATTTGTGGCTGCCTCAGCGGTAGTCCTTATGCGGCCGCTCTTTTCTGCCGCTGTCAGCGCTCCAGTCCCAGCCTTGAATTTGTGCAAGTTTGACTCCTTCATGAGCTGATTATGGCTTCTTTGCCTCATTTTGACCAAACCCTGCAAACAAGCACATTAAGTCAGTTTTCAGGAATACCTTTACGCATTTTCGACCCAAAACCTAAGCAATAGAGAGCAAATAATAGGCTAAAATCCCTAGTTATCAACTCCCCCAAATTTAAACTTTTGCTTGTCCTCAAGCAATAAAGTAATTCCCACCTCCACAAGAGAAAGAAAGGAAAATTTTAGTTGTCCTAAGGTGACTTCATCAAGCATCAATTGGGACTAACAATTACCCTCAACGCAAATGCATTATCAACAACACACAACCTTTTGAGTACCATAGTTCTAATGCAATACTAGAGCATCAAGAGTTGACTGAATTCACCAAGGAAGCCCGCTCTATTACGTAGGTCATTGTGGAACCCAAACTCTTTCTTATCTACTCTTCATAAGCAAATCTCACTTAAGAATTGAAGCACTCAAAACAAGGATTGTGAAGAAGTACACTCATCTCTCACAAGGGAATGTCACAAGCTAGCTTTAACACCATAAGCTTGCCCCTTATGTGAATCACCACTAATGTAAGCTCACTCAACTCGAAATCCTATAGGGCTTTTGTGGGAATGTAATGAAGGCTTTTGGATCAAGGTAGGATATATCAGTCTATGAAGGTTTCATCTTTCCTGAAGCACTTCATTTTCTCATTTCGGCTCACACTTTCTTGACTCTTTGAGTCATTTTCTTCTTCCTTAGGGGAACTAGAGAGACACATTGTCACTCTTCCTTGTTCATGACAATCATTTTTCTCCTTTTCTAATCATTCCAAGCCTTTCATCATTGCTTTCATTGAATCTCTTTATTTTTCTATTCTGTTCACTTTCTTTTTGACCTTTTTTTGGCTTTTCTTTCTTTTCTTTTGCCTTCCCTTTTCTCCATTTTGTATCTTTTATCACTTTCACATTCCTCATATCTCCCCCCAAACTTATGTTTTTGCCAATTGTGTTAAGGAAAGATTGGGTGTCAAGAGAGGGTCATTATAGAATGGATAAAGGCTTGTATCATGGTTATTGAAAGAACAAGGGCTTCGGCTCAACGGGGTTGACTAGGGATATCATATTTGGTGGGCTATGGATGCTTTCAAGTTTCAAGTTGGATCAAGAAGAGCCTATATTCATTTCTCAAGTCGAGCTACACTTAGAATTTCGCCTAGACAAACATTCAAGGCAAGTTCTACACTTATTGGCACGGGACTTGGACTTACAAATCAATACCTCACCTCACAAGCTGTTGGATTGCTAAAGAGAACAGAGTCAAGGGCCCACAACAACCCTAGCTAATATTGAGCAACACAAAGGGCTTCAAGAAGACACTCGATGATTGTTGAGTCAACAAAAGAGTATAAAGGTCACAACTAGAACTATTCTTTACCAATCAACTTGTTTCCAACCATAAGGTTAAAGATAAATGTGTTAGGCCCAAGTGAAGCTTGCTTGAGACACTTTTATTCATTACTACTATTTACACAAAAACATAAAGAAAACAGACTCAAACCCTTAAGAAGGTTGTCACGCGATCCACCATCGGGAAGAGCCACCCGGTTCACACAACATCCACCTTTGGAAAGAACCATGGCATTAAGAAAATCAAAGGCTTATTGATCATGAAGCTAAGAACTCAAAAAGAATCTATTAAAGGAAGTAAAAATCTAAGCTATTAAGGAAAAAGAACACAAGAAGTTATAAAGTAAACTATGGAAAGTAAAATGAATATGTACAATAATGGAAAAAAACGAATATATACAAAATGGGAATGAATATATACATGGAATGGTAAATTTATATACATATCAAAAGTGAAAAATAACGATAAGTAAAAATAAAGAAAAATAGTATTATAATTATTACATGCCAGTCATCAAATCAAAATAGAACCACCCCCCAAATAAAAGCTATCATTGTCCTCAATGCTAAAAGCAAAAATAAGATCAGGGAAGGGATAGAGAGTAAAGAAAACTCCATATGTGGTCTCTGTCTGCATGGAGTCCTCAGCTCCCTCTGGATCCTCCAACTGTATCTCTAAGTCCTCGAACTGGGGCACCACAAATCCTCTAACAAGCTCTCTATCAGCCTCCTGTTCTGGTGTCTGTGCTGCTGGAACAGTCGACTCCATGAGTAGGTCAAGTGGAAGATCTCCGGCAGAAGTGAGCTTGGCAACATCCTCCTTCAAGCTCTCCATTGCCTCCTTTGTGGCCTGAGTCTTTTTCAGCTTCTTGACCTGCTTACCCAGCTCCTTGATCACCTTCCCATGAGTATCCAAAGTCACCAGGATTTTCTGTTGGTTGTCCATGAGCTTCTTCTGATTATCCGGAAACTCCTTCAATAAATCTTCCACTGATGGGGATGATTGTTGCTATGTTGGAGCGGCATGTGTTGCGACTGCACTGGATAAGGCAGATAGCTTTGATGTAGCCACCTGCATCCAGTTGTTGATGTTGGATAAAGTCTAATTGACCCGCAGTGCAATCTGAAGGTAAGCTGAGAAGGAAGGCACAGACACTAGGGCAGAGACAAAAGGCCCGGATGATGGAGGTGGCATAACAATAGAAGAACCTTCGGTTGTGGAAGGCTCAGACCCAATAGACACTACCCTTGGCTCTTCAAACTGGCCAATGGAGGTAGTGGCTTTGCCTTTGGACTTGCTCACTGAAGGATGTACCATGAGAAGGGCCTTTTCGGCTTCACTTTTGCATCAAAATCCCTCCCTTGTACCTCTTGGTCCTCTAAATACATGGTGAGGAAATTGGGATAGGGGTATGATCTTTAATTCTTCCCGATAGCCTTGGTGATGTTTCTTGACATGAGATTTCCCACATTTATCGGGTACCCCGCCATAATAAAAGCAACAACAATTGCCCGGGAGACTAGGATATCACTGTCATGCTGGGATGGGTCTAGCCGGCTGCAGACAAATGTACACCACCCTTTCATTTCAAAGCTTAGAGTGGTTCTAGCTATTTGGACCCCAGGTGTAAGCCAAGTCGGTATTGTCCCGAGGATGGCTATCACCTCCGCAAGCCATGGACGGGTCGCCTAATCTAAAGACACCTTCTCCAAGTATAGGGATTCATCCTCATCATCAAACCCGACATATGTGTTCAGTGTCTTGCCATCAAATCTGATCTTCCTATTCCGTACCTTAGTCACATAGGTGCCCTTTCTGATGTGGGAAATATTGGCGTAGAATTCTTTGACTAAGTGCTCATTGGCCTCCGGCATCTTGCTAGTGAAGAATTTCCGCCCCACTCTTTCATCAAATTGCCTCTTCACATTGGAATTGTGGCATAGAAGGTCTCTTTCTATGAATTGCCTCTCGAGGGTGAGCGACCTTTGTGGCCACCACTCCCGGAATTTGTGGTAGGCTTTTTCAATGACAAATCAAAGCTGCCACACTTCCGGTTTTCTTGACCTTTCCAAACCCCCAACAATAGTATCACCCCTCTCCCATCATCCGGGACCTCGGCATCATCAACATCAATAGGGGCAGGGGCAGCTGGTGAGGCCGGAGTTGCAGCGGTTGGGGAAGATGATCCCGAAGCCTCACTACCTTCCTCTGAGCCATCAGACAACTTAGGAGAGGAGGCTGTTTCATCTCTTAACGGGTACTTCTCTAGGAAATCTGTGGGCACATAGTCTCCTTCCGAAGCTTCTCGGGAAGGGACGTACTCACTCATATCTGAGTGGTCCGCTACTCTATCCGCAGCTTTTATGGCAGCTCGCATCTTCCCAATGGACTTTTAGACTGCGAGTGGTAACTTGGTCCTTCCTTTTCCCCTTCCTCGGGAGGATTCTACCCTCCCTTTAGGTTTATCGCTTCCACCTCTGGACTGGACCATTATCTGCACATATAATTAGTGAAAGATCATTAGAATAGGGTGCAATGTATCATTAAAGAAATGCAGTTAAAAGGCCCAGTGGTTCCCAACACAGTGCACCGCGGACCCCAAAAAAATGTACGCGATCGCGAAAAGGCCATCGCGGTCTGCATAAAAAGAAGCACGGCCGCGAAAGAGTTGGGATCAGACTACCAACTCTTTGAAGATGGACTTCTGCGGACCGCGAAATAATGGTCGCGGCCGCAAAACATTGAATACGGACCGCGTAAAATAGAACGCGATCACGAAAGCTATTTGCACACTTCCTGAAGTTCATTAATGCGAATCGCATAATAATGGACGCGGCCGCGTAAAGCCAACCGCGGACTGTGGAAAAATCCCCGCGTCCGTGAACTTGCAAGCAATTCAGTCCTCACAAAACGTGAACATGGACAGCGTAATTTGGACCGATGTCCGCAAAAATCAAACCAGATGGGCACTAATGAGATCTTAGACCTAGGGTTTCACTGAGTGCAAAAATCTAAGCAATTACTAGGCATAGTGAACAACCATATCCCCCATTAGGCATGCAAAACAAGTATCCACATGAATTTTTAGCATCAATTAAGCATGATTATGATTCTGGCATGTATAAATTCTAATTTAAAAGAACAAGTAAAACTAAATAAAAGAAAAGAATGAAATAAAATTAACACAAAAATTTGAACATGCCAGTTGTGTGATTTGTGGTAGAAATTAACTCTTGCTTAACGATACGAGATTGAAGTTCAAAGTAAAAGAGGGTGAACAGTTTGTTTTGAGAGTTCGAGGGTCGAAAAGGGTAACAGTGCTTAGGATGTTCTATTTATACCAACAAAATAGGGACCCACAACTTACCTGAACGCGGACGCAAAATTCTACCGCGGTCCGCGTTCTTTTACCTAATGAAGAGCCTTTTCAGAACATGTCCGCTGACAGCGGAAAAATGGGTGTGGACGCGTAAGATCAACGCGGACCACGAAATAACGACCGCGGACACGAATACAACTTTAGAGAGTTGATATTCTGGAATTTTCAAGTTCGCGTCCACTGACAAATTGTGCCCCCCGCGAAAAGCTCTCTCTAACCGCAAAATTTTGAGCGCGGGCATAGCGTAATTCCCCATACTTAGGCGAATTTTTCCAGCAATAGTCATGCACTGCACAAACAATGCCTACACAAACTTCACAACCAGTTAGTCCAAAATAAAGCCTAGACTAAGAATAAAATCAAAAAGAAAGAAAAACACATGGGTTGCCTCCCAAGAAGTGCCTGATTTAACGTCATTGGCACGACGCATGTTACCATCATTTACTTGAAATGGATCAATGCCACCATGTGGCTATCATTAAACTTGCCAAGATAGTGCTTCACTCGGTGCCTATTAACTCTGAAGATTTCACCATTTTTGTTTTTCAAATCAAGAGCACCAAACGGAGTTACATGCACCACTTCAAAAGGGTCACTCTATTTTGACTTGAGCTTTCCCGAAAACAGTCGTAACCGAGAGTTGTATAGAAGAACCAAGTCACCCTCCTTGATTCCTTATTTTGAGCATATTTGTCATGTAAGTACTTCATCTTGTCCTTATATAAGGACGAGCTAGAATAGGCATGAAAGCGGAACTCATCAAGTTCATTTAGTTGCTCTACCCGAAGATTTGCAGCTACATCTCATTCAAGGCTTAACTTCTTCAGCGCCCACATGGCCTTGTGCTTTAACTCAACCAGAAAATGGCATGCTTTCCCAAAGACCAACCGACACAGAGACATACCAAACGAAGTCTTATACACATTTCTGTAAGCCCACAAAGCATCATCAAGTTTCCTTGACCAATCAGTCTGGTTTACATTGACAGTTTTTTATATGCTCTTTATCTCCCTGTTGGAGACCTCAACTTGTCCACTAGCCTGGGGATTATAAGGGGTTGACACCTTATAATTGACACTATACTTGGAAAGTAAAGTATCGAAGGCCTTGTTACAAAAATGAGAACCCCCATCACTGATGATCACCTAGGAGTGCCAAACCTTGTGAAGATATTTTTCTTTAAAAACGCCACCACACTCTGTGCCTCACTGTTGGGCAAAGCCGCAGCTTCAACCCACTTGGAAACATAATCAACAGCAAGTTACTTCATGAACTCACAAATGGCCCCATGAAGTCGATGCCCCACATGTCAAAAATATTAACCTCAAGAATATTGGTGAGAGGCATTTCATCCTTCTTAGAAATTCCACCAGCTCTCTGACACTCTTCACATCTCTTAACAAGCCCACTAGCATCTTTATTGGGTAGGCCAATAAAATCCACAGTTGAGAACCTTTGAAGCAGTTCTCGCCCCACCATGATGACCACCGTAGGGCGAGGAGTGGCAAGCATCAAGAATACTCATTTGCTCCTCTTCCGGAACACATCTATGGATCACACCATCGGTACAAATCTTGAAAAGATAGGGCTTGTCCCAGTAATAATACAAGTTGTCTCGTTTAAGCTTCTTCCTTTGGTTAGAAGAGAGCTCACTCGGGATAATGCCGATCACAAGAAAGTTAGCCATATTGTCGAACCAAGGCATACTATTTAAAGACACGGAGAGGAGTTGTTCATCCGAAAATGAATCATTAATTTCAAGGCCATCATGGGGCCTCCCCTCCTCTTCCAAGCGGGACAAGTGGTCCGCCACTTGGTATTCACTCCCTTTTTCGATCAATGATTTCAAGATCAAACTCTTGAAGAAGAACCCATCTCATCAACCTAGCCTTAGAGTCCCTTTTTGTCATCAAGTAATGGAGTGTTGCGTGATCGGTGTGCACAATCACTTTGGTACCCATGAGATATGGCCTGAACTTTTCCATGGTGAAGACAATGGCTAGTAACTCTTTCTCGGTCACCGTAATTGACTTGGTCGTAATTCATCATTTTGATTGCATAATAGATCAGATGAAATATCTTGTTGATCCTTTGCCCCAAGAGCGCTCCTACCGCAACATCACTAGCATCACACATGAGCTCAAATAGTAAGCTCCAATTAGGTGCGGTGATGATGGGAGTGGTAGTCAATCTATACTTGAGAAGCTCAAAAACTTTCATGCAATCATCATTGAACACAAACTTTGCATCATTTTCCAACAACTTGCACAAGGGATTCACCACCTTTGAGATATCCTTGATAAACCGACGGTAGAACCCCGCATGCCCTAGAAAACTCCTAACTCCCTTAACGGAAGTGGGAGGAGGGAGTTTTGAAATCACTTCAACCTTTGTTTTGTCCACTTCGATACCGTTCTTTGAGATCTTATGGCCGAGGACAATGCCATCCTCGACCATAAAGTGGCACTTTTCCCAATTAAGCACTAGGTTGGTCTCTTCACATCGGGCTAATACTTTGTCAAGATTATTCAAGCATTATTCAAAAGAGTCACCCACAACACTAAAATCATCCATGAACACTTCGAGGAAGTCCTCCACCATATACGTAAATATTGCCATCATACACCGCTGAAAGGTCGCTGGTGCATTACACAAACCAAACAGCATCCGCGAGAATGCAAAGGTGCCATACGGACATGTGAAAGTGATTTTCTCTTGGTCTTCTGGTGCAATCAAAATTTGGTTGTAACCAGAGTACCCATCCAAAAAGTAATAGTAGGTACGCCCGGCAAGTCTATCCAACATTTGGTCAAGAAAGGGCAATGGAAAATGGTATTTGCGGGTCACTTTGTTCAGCTTCCGGTAATCCATGCATACCCTCCATCCGGTGATTGTCCTAGTGGGGATCAACTCATTTTTCTCATTTGTAACCTCAATCATACCCCCTTCTTCGGCATACATTGTACCGATGAAGTCTATGAACTATCCAAAATGGGGTACACGACCCCTACATCTAGCCACTTGATAATTTCCTTCTTGACGACCTCTTGCATGGCCTCATTCAACCTCCTTTGATGTTCCACAGAGGGTTTGGCATCATCCTCTAGTATAATTTTGTGAATGCAAAAGGCGGGGTTTATACCCCGAATGTCAGCCAAAGTCCATCCAATTGCCTTCTTCCTTCTTTAGAGCACCGCATGGGTGGCATCTACCTGCACGTTAGTTAAGCACGAAGAAAGAATAACAGGTAAAGTTGAACAAGGGCCCAAGAATTCATACCTGAGGTGTGAAGGCAAAGGCTTCAACTCCAATGTGGGAGGCTCCTTGATTGAGGGCTTTGTTGGTGGAGTCTTCCAATTCTCAAGGTCCAAGGAAAGTTTCCGGGGCTCTTATGACGCCCTTCATAGGCGAAACTCCAACCATATAGGAAACATCACGAACCTTCCAGTTCGCATAACTCTTCTGTCTGGACTGGGTTGTATGGAGTCTATCCTGAATCACCTTAACCTTCTCCAAAGCATCCTGAACCAAGTTTGTGCCCAATAATCTAGCCTCGCCCGGCTCGAACCAACCCTCCGGGGATCTACACCGCCTATCATATAAAGCTTCATACGGTGCCATCTGATGTATATGAACCCATTCCACGCAAAGCATTGACACATTCAACTAAGCCTTCATCCTCAGTCACATCATGGTTCAACAATACAGCTTCCAAAGGGTCCTCCACATTAATCACAGCACTGGTGTCTTCAACAATCACCTCGGTCACAAGATTCACAAATGAACATACTTTGTTGCTATTGGGCTGCCTCATTGACTTGTAGACATGGAACACAATTTTTCATCACCCACACGGAAGGTGAGATCCCCTACTTCCACATCAACTAAAGCCTTCCCTTTGGATAGGAAAGGTCTCCCTAATATGATCGGCACCTCATAGTCAACCTCGCAGTCAAGTATCACAAAGTTCGCGGGAAGTATGAACCTGTCAACCCGAACTAGCACATCATCAATGATCCCCCAATGGTCTCTTCATTGTTTTGTCCGCCATTTGTAACCTCATGGAAGTGGGCCTTGGTTGCCCAATCCCCAATGTCTTAAACACAGAATATGGCATCAAGTTAATGCTTGCCCCCAAGTC
The DNA here is from genome assembly GCF_000715075.1 of Nicotiana tabacum. NCBI lineage: Eukaryota > Viridiplantae > Streptophyta > Magnoliopsida > Solanales > Solanaceae > Nicotiana > Nicotiana tabacum. The sequence goes on along the minus strand of NC_134090.1, from coordinate 38,884,947 downwards.
GCACAAAGTTTTGGCGAAATCGGCACTACCAATAGTGCACGGGATTGTAAAAGCATCGGGGTCCTCTAGCTTTTGGGACATGGAGTATGCAATGACACTCACTTGATGCGTCATCTTGATCGTTTCACAATTAATGGATCTCTTCTTGGTTACCAAGTCTTTAATAAACTTGGCATATCCTGGCATTTGTTCTAGAGCTTCCACCAAAGGCACATTTATGGACAAACTTTTCATCATCTCAATAAATTTCTTGAACTGGTTCTCATTGTTTTGTTTTGAAAGCCTTTGTGGGTATGGTGGAGGAGGCCTTGGCAAAGGAGCCTTAGCTTTGGGCACTGCTGTTTACGGTATGTCTATCATATATTCCCTAGACTCACATCATTTTATGTCTCCTTCACGTTGTCATCAATGTCAATTCTCACTTCTTCATTCAGATTCTCATCACCCGCACATCACTGCTTGGCTCATCAGCATCTTGTACCAACACATTATCACTCACAACCTTTCTTGCATTAGAGGTACTAGCAACTCCACCTCTACTACTCCTTGTAGTCACCACCATAGCATGGCCCGTATTGTTCCCTCCCTTCGGGTTTACTACCGTGTCACTAGGTAGTGCCCCCTTAGGGCGAGTATTTAAAGCTTGAGAAATTTGGCCAAGTTGGACCTCCAATTGGGCATCAGAGTCGGCTTTTTTCTTTTTCATTTGCTCAAACATTGACTCAATCCGTCCCATCTCATTGTTGGACGATCTAGGACCTTGTGATGGATATGGAGGCATATTCTTTGGTTGTTGAAACATCGGAGGCCTTTGAAAGCCCGGCCCCCGATTCCCTTAATTATTATTCCAACCCCCTTGGTTGTTATTGCCTCCCCAGTTGCTATTGTTATTGCCACCCCAGTTGCCTTGGTTACCTTGGTTTCCCCAATTTTGATTGTTGTTCCCCCAGTTGCTTGTTGTTGCCACTGTTCCAATTTCCTTGTTGATTTTGATTTCCCCAATTTCCTTGGGATCTCCACTGTTGTTGTTGATTCAGAGCATTGCCCCGTTGTCCTTTGTAGTTGTTCACATGCTGAACCTCTTCACTTTGATCATCATACACATCATCTTGATTGTACCCACTACTACCTTGCTCAAATTGATCCGGATTTCCTTGACTTTGTTGACCTCTTTGCCTCCTCTTGTTGACCATCATATTTACTCTTTCTATGACATTCACTTGTTTCGGCCCTTGAACTTGTTGCAACTGAGCTTTGGCCAACTGGATCGTGGTTGTAGTTAACTCGGCTATTGCTTGGTTGTGGTCATGGAGCTCCTTGTGTAGGTGAATGACATTGGGATCACCTTGAGGCACATTAGATCGACTTTTCCATGCCAAGGAAGTATCTTCCATCTCATCAAGTATATCACACGCCTCAACATAAGGTGTGCTTATGAATTTTCCCCCGGCGAGTTGGTTAACTACACACTGGTTGGTAGTGTTGATGCCACGGTAGAATGTTTGTTGGATCATGGCTTCGGTCATGTCATTGTTCGGACACTCTTTAACCATCGTCTGATACCTTTCCCAAATCTCATGAAGCGGTTCATTTGGCTCTTGTTTAAAGGCAAGGATCTCATCTCTCAGCGCCGCTATATGTCCCGGCGAGAAGAACTTTGCTAAGAATTTCTCGGCCGACTCATCCCAAGTAGTGATGGAATAGTTGGGCAACCTTTCAAGCTAATCCAAAGCCTTCCCCCTTAGAGAAAATGGGAATAGCCTAAGTCTCAACACGTCCTCAGAAACGTTAGTTTGCTTGCTCCCCCAGCATGTATCAACAAAACCCTTGAGATGCTTGTAGGCATTTTGGTGTGGAGCTCCGGTGAAGAAACCCCTCTGTTCCAAGAGTGTCAGCATGACATTGGTTATTTGGAAATTGCACGTCCTAATCCAAGACAGGAATATTGCACTTGCGTACCCTTCATTGGGCAACACCCAGTGTGCTGCCCTTGCTGGAGGTGGGGGAGGGTTTGTGAACATTATCATGAGGTAGTCGGCCTCTCCTTTGCGCTTGAGGTTCGGGTTGAATCTCAGCAACATTGTCATCATCTACCTCCTCCCCCAATGGAAAATTTCCAGGAGCATCATTGTTAAGAGCCATTTTGTATCTAAAAGCAATTCGCAAACAAATTAGAAAAATGGAAAGAAAGAAAAACAAAACACACAAATACTTGGAGATATAGCTAAAACCGTTTAACTCCCCGGCAACGGCGCCAAAAATTGATCGGGTCCAAGCCTGCACTACTATAGAGTAGCGAGGATGGTCGATGCAGTTTTAACCAACAAAGGTCGGGATCGAATCCACATGGAGTTAATTAGTTTGGAGTTAGGTTTATATCCGAGTAGGGATGCGAGTTTTGCTCTAAATTTCACTTCCACAAATGGTTGGTTTTGTTTACTACTTCTATTTCTAGTCTATAGCATGCAGTAATTGAAACTAAGTACTATGTTTTTGTTGATTGTTTTCAAGGCTTAAAAGGGACTAGGGTAGTGACTTCCGCCTAGGTGGATATCTAACGGGAAGAAAGAATCTAGGGCAATCATGTGATTAATTGGGGTCGTGATATAGCTATCACACTCGGGTACTCACTCTATACCTCTCGGTAGTTTGAGTGATTTTGCCCATTTTAGCTTTCTCAAGTCCAAATGGGTATTCATGCAATTCAAGAGATTTTAACTCAAGTCGCGTATTATTATCTCTATGTTTAACCCTTAAATTGGGGCTATCAATTTCTTGAGTTCCCCCAATTCCTTGTGAGCCTAGTTTTCCTAGACTTAGTCCCTCTTACTCAAGTAGAGACTAAGTCATAAAGGCAATAATCAGTGTTTGCAACCACTAATTCAATAGTTCAAGCAAGAACTAGGCTAAAAATCACTAACCCATACATATTTAAGCCCTAAAATTCAAGACCCATTAAATACCCACACTAGGGTTGGGTCACAATAGCTATAGGTTTAGCTACTCATAATAAAAGCAGAAATCAAAGATAAAGAGAAGCTAAAAGCCATAATACTAAATTAAAAGATGAAAATCTGAAGTTATATGGTAAATCTTATACAAAACTGCCCAAAGAGGTAAAACTAGCCGTCTCACGTGTTCAGCAAAATATAACTTAACCTAAAAATGTAAAAAAGATCTATTTATACTAGGCTAAAATTCCCGAACAAAAATGTCCCTGCGGAGAATTCTCGGATGCGTAATTCTGACCGCGTCCGCGCTTGAGCTTCCCCGACCGTGTAATAATGATTGTGGTCCACGTTTCTCCATATTTGAATCTGGAATGGGACCTGTTTCGCGGATAGCATAAAATCCATTGCGTCCGCGTGAGCTTAATTCGCGGCCATGTAATTTGGACGTGGACCGCATTCTTCAGTCCAACTTAACTTTTAGGGCCTCTGAACCTCGAAATATGCTCTCAGCGAAAATACCATCACGGCCGCGCCAGATATTCTGCAGTCGTGCTTTTTCATCGCGGTCAACGGTCAATATTGTGCCCAAAACAGCCTCTCTGAATTTCACTTTCGCAGGCTGGCCGCCTCAGCGGTGGTCCTTACATGGCCACTCTTTTCTACCGTTGTCAGCGCTTCAGTCCCAGCCTTGGATTTGTGCAAGTTTGACTCCTTCATGAGTTGATTATGGCTTCTTTGCGTCATTTTGACCAAACCCTGCAAACAAGCACATTAAGTCAGTTTTTGGGAATACCTTTACGTATTTTCGACCCAAAACCTAAGCAAAAGAGAGAAAATAATAAGCTAAAATCCCTAGTTATCACTTCTGCCATGGATTTGGCCTTCGCAAGCTCAGCGGCTGATTTATCTTTTAGCTCCTCGATTTTGCGGCTCCGGGCCAAGCTTTCCTCCTTTGCATTTTGGAGCTGGCGTTCGATTGAAGTCAGCTGTTCCCGAAGTGCATCTTTCTCGGAGGCGAGACTGTCCATGTGTTTCTTCCACCCTAGGGTCTCGGCTTTTTTCGTGTAGAGCTCCTCTCGAAGCTGCTCCACAAGCTTGCCCTTCTGCTGGAACTGCGAAGTTGAAGTGTTAGTCGCCAAAACAAGCAAGTGCATAACAGACCCTCAAAATCTATATTACCTTTTCAATGAGCTCGGTCTGTTCTTAATGAGACTTCGCCAATTCTACTCGGAGATCGCTGATCTCCCCCTCTTTCTTGATGTAGAGGATCTTAAGGATGTCCCTCTCCTCTACGAGCTTCTTGAGTTCAGCTTTGCATCGGGCAAGCTCGGCCCAAGATTTGGTAAATGCTTGTCGGTGAAGCGACACAGTCTTCTCACAAAGAAAAGAAGTTAGACTTAGAAAGATGAGAATTAAACTCAAAGTATAATTATGAAGACAAAAACTTACTTGTTTGAGAAGCCTTTCGGCCTCATCAAAAATAAACAAGGCATCAAGATCGGGACCATCTTCGATCCTAGCAAGACACTCTCGAAAATTTTCGCTTCCTTCATGGGTCATTCCTGTATCAGGAGTCCCCATGACCTGGGCATCTCGGAATTGCCCTTCGGACAACACCGGGCCCTACGGCGAGTCATCCAAATTGATTACCCCAAGTGATTCACTTGGGATATTATCCTCTCTTTAGGGGGGGCTCGAAATTAGGTTCTTTAGGCTCACCCACCAAATGTTCCTCGGGACGAGGGGCACTTTTCCCACCTGATGGCTCGGGGACTTTTCTCGAGCTCCCCTCCGAAATTTCTTCGGCTCGAGATTGAACCGCATCTGCCACCATTGGTTCAGTAGCCTTCGGAACGTCAGAGCTTCCTCTTTTCCGAGATACCAAAAGGCAGTCGTCATTTTCTCCCTCTTTGTCCTCATCCCGAAGACGTTGGGCTGTTTCTGGAGATAGAGCCACGGTATCGGCCTTAGGCTTTCGAGCCTTGCTTTTTTCGGCTTCGGAGAACTTGTAGGTGACCCCCTTTTCCTTTTCTTTTCCTTCACAGGCTTTGGGATTTCTTCTGGGCAGGGGCGGCTATATAGTAACGGTGTCTCCGAGGTCTGCATAAGTATAAAGTGAGTATGTCACCAAGAAACCTAAGTGTGCGAACAAGAAAACTCACCATGGTTTATTGCCTTCCATCGGCCCTTGGCCAAGTCACCCTAATTGCGTTCTGCATATGTAGAAATGGAGGTTAGTTGCCGGACCCAACCTGCAAGGTCCGGGACCGCATCAGGAAACTAAGGAACAGATGCATCATCAGAAAGGGATTAGATCGAGTAAAGGATGAGATCGAGGAAGAAGTAGGGGAAGCAGAATATTAATTCATCATCGATAAGTCTGTACTTACGTTTCATGTTCCATTCATCGGGGAATGGCACCCTCTAAGTAGGAATCAGATCGGAGGTCCTGATTCGAACAAACCGGCTCATCCATCCTCGGTCCTTGTCCTCATCGATGCTGGAGAAAAGAGATTTTGAGGATCGATGTTGCAGCTTTATCAGACTACCCCGAAAAAGGCGAGGGTTGCATAGCCTGATCAAGTGGTCGAGAGTAAAAGGCATCCCCTCAACCAGGACCGAGAAATGTCTGATCGAGTTGACGATGCACCAGAAAGAAGGGTAGATCTGGCCAGGCATCACCTGGTATTGTTGGCAAAAATCAAGAATGACTGGGTCTACGAGGCCTAGTGATGGATCTACGGGACCCAATGTGAAAGGGTAAGTGTACACGCTTAAGTATCCTACCTTATGGGTGGTAATATCCTCTTCGGGGGAAGGGATCACAACATCCTTATTCTCCTAATTGCAATCCTTTTTCACCTGCTTGAGTTCATCTTTAGAGATCAAGTAGATGTATCGAGACATTGGCTCACACCGGCCTAGTGTTGACGCAGGTTTATCGATTTTAAAATCTGAAGTTATCTCGCATGGCCCGAGAGTGCACTCCTCGATATGAGGTGGCACCACTGTTATACCTCTGACCGGCCTCGATGATGAAGAAGCTTTCTCTTTCTGGGGAACGGTCTTAGATGTTTTATCCATTGTTGTTGAGAAATTCAAAAGAGAAGAAAGAGTACATGCTGTAGTAAGAGCAAATTAAGAAGAGGGTGAATTCAAAGAAGTTGAAGGATCCAAAGAGATTCTAAGAATGATTTGAAAAGTAAAGATTGCAAAAATTATGAAACTGGCCTATTTATAGAGGCCGCTTGAGCGTTTTGGCATTTTGAGGAAGTTCAAATAGCCGACCGTCAGTCGCCTCCAATTAATGACCTTGGGAAACTATGCAGACGTGACCTTTCAGTCACTTTAGTCGCTGATGTTAGGAGATTGGCATCATGATCGAGGCATCGAAGGGTCGAGAATCAAATCATTCCTTATCATTTTATTCTAAGAAACGCGGGGACTATCTGTATACGATCAAATGCCTCCAATTTTTCAGGCTCGAGAGGTCGCATCGAGGGCAAAAGTTCGATATAGACCAAGCTCGGGCTCGAAGGCTTGAGGGCCTAAGTGTTCGAGGAGCATCGGAACCAAGTACAACCGACTACAAGACAGTGTCGTTATGAGTTTGTTACAGAAGGACAAGATTCCTGCCACGTCCCCAAGATCGTGGCGTAAATCCCGGAATAGATTTGTACGAATTAGTACTAATCCGTACCAAGAAGTTAGACAGATGTCCCAATAAGATTCTTTACTGTAAATGGAAATGTACCTTATTTTAGGGTTCCCCTCTTATATAAAGGGGACCTCAATCATTTGTAAAGATCCATCCAATCATTGGCAAAGAATAAACTCTCTACGTTTCGCTCATTGTTCATCAGAATTGTCCTTTAGCTTTATTATTCTTGCTTTATTGTTCTTGACCAATCTCGAGGTCACTTGGACTCGAGGTCGAGAATGACTTATCTACTGGTTTGGTCTTACTTATTTCCTTCATCTATACTTCATATTTTTTTATTATTAATTGGTATTGAACTAAATCACGTATCTTTAAAACCACAAATCAAATTTAATTGTTACTCGTATTTTCGAGGTAAACACTTATGTTAATATTAAATGAAGTACTCAATCATTTTAAGGCGGTGAGAGTTGCGATATAGAAGCTTTGATCCAATTCGATCTCGCAGTCAAATAAAGATTAAATAAATCACTGGTGTAGCATGGCAATGTACTATCCAAGAGCACGAATGTGCAATTATTCCACACAAAACTCACTAACGAGTTTTTCTAATTTATCTTTGTATATGGTTCAAATCGGACCCGCCAAATTTTACTAATTAACCAGGACTAGGAGGATGGATCGAGGATCAGTCTCATGGCTTGACAGACCGAGATACGAGGATAAGGTACCAAGTTCAGGGTTCGAGATGCCTAACGAGATCGAGACCAGTAATAATCGAGATCGAATGGGATAAACATCGAACAAAACTGAAGATAGCATAATAACGAAAAGGCTAGATATCAGTGACATGTCGGGGATAATGGCATAAATCTCGGAACAGATCAAATTAAGGGCGGTTGTTTAGCTAATTATGGGATTTCCTTGTGTAATTAGAATTACACCATAAATAGGATTCCTCTACTATATAAAGAGGGTCTTAACCATTTTTAATTATCTTACATTCACGCATATCAAAGCAATACAAGACCCTTTTTCTCTTATACTCTCTTGTTCATTAGTTTATTTCATAACTATACCCTCACTCACTCAGTTCGAGGGCGACTTAACTCGAGGGCTGAATTGCATTTCAATACTGATTTGCTTTACTTTGTTGTTTATTTCTACTATTAATCATTATATTTATCAACCGGTACTAGGTGAAATTACGTATCCTTATAACCACCTATAAGTTTAATTGTTATCCGATTTTAAGGATAAATAGTTTGGCACCCTCCGTGGGGCTAAGGATAATAGTGATTGCCTGGTACATTTTTCGTAACACACGTTATTTTATGCTTGTTCTTTGAAGTGTCTTTGATTTCAGGATCAACATGTCAAACTCCCAAGTAGCACATACACACAAAGACAACGGCCTTGGTCTTCATGGCGAGAATGAAAACATAGCCGCCCCAGGAAACTGAATACCTCCAGTAAACCCCGATGGAGCTCCAGCTTGGACCCAATTGACGTCTGCTCCCATATTGCCATTAATGGGAATTTGGGCATCGACCCTGAGAATAGCATCCGCAGAGATGCTCGAACAGCCGATTAGAACACACAGAGCAGTGAAGAAGGCGGAATCAGCCTTCGAATGATATTCGAGATGTTGCAGACTCAACAAGCTGCGATAGCACAACTCCAAAATCAGAATCATGCACCAAGAAGGATCGAGCTCAAGCCATCATAAGAAGTTGTTCATAGAGCCGAATCGGTGTCAAAGAGATCAAACGAAGGAGAATCGGAGACTAATCCTGCTATTGTAAAAATGCTCGAGCAACTGACGAAGCGAATCGAGACAGGGGAAAAGAAGATCGAAGAAAATAATAAGAAGGTGGAAACTTATAACTCTAGGGTCGACCAAATCCCGAGGGTACCACCAGTATTGAAAGGACTTGATTCCAAAAAGTTTGTCCAAAAACCTTTCCCCCCGAGTGCAGCTCCGAAGCCAATCCCAAAGAAGTTCCGTATGCCCGAAATTTTGAAGTATAATGGGACGACAAATCCAAACGAACACTTCACCTCATATACGTTGGCCATTAAGGGAAATTAATTGGAAGATGATGGGATTGAATCCGTGTTGCTGAAGAAATTCGGAGAGACTCTATCAAAGGGTACCATGATATGGTACCATAATTTACCACCTAATTCTATTGATTCATTTGCTATGCTTGTAGATTCTTTCATAAAGGCACACGTTTGAGCCATTAAGGTTACAACTAGAAAGTCAGACCTATTCAAGGTAAGGCAAAAAGACAACGATATGCTTAGGGAATTCGTATCTCGATTTCAAATGATATGAATGGATTTGCCACCAGTCACCAACGATTAGGATGTTTAAGCCTTCACTCAAGGTCTCAACAAACGGAGTTCCATAGCTTTGCCACAACTAAAGTAGAATTTGATCAAATATCCAGCCGTCACTTGGTCCGATATACATAATCGATATCAGTCGAAGATTAGGGTCGAAGACGATCAATTGGGGGATCTAATTTACCCCAACCGGCCCGTGGACAGAGTTAAAAGGGATGTCGACCGGGAACCACGATTGAACAAGGACCGATATCAGCCATACAGGAGAGATCGGAAAAATAGTGAGTCTGGAAACAACCCTGTTCGAAATGATAGAAGGAATGATCGGTGTTAGAGATCCCGAGGGATCATGAGCAAGAGTGGTTTTGATAGGGATACCGGGTCTAAAGAAGCATCTCGATTGTCAGAATATAACTTCAGCGTAGGTGCTTCCCCCATAGTATCAGCCATTGGACGTATCAAAGATACCAGGTGGCCTCGACCTATGTAGACCAATCCGGCCTAGAGAAACCCAAACCAAATATGCAAGTATCATGGCACCTATGGACATAAAACAAAATATTGCAGACAACTAAGAGAGGAAGTTGCCTGATTGTTCAACGAAGGGCACCTTCAAGAATTCTTAAGTAATCGGGCCAAGAACCACTTCAAAAACAGAGATTCAAACAGACAGAACAAGCAAGAAGAGCCACAGAACGTGATTCACATGATCGTTTGAGGGGTCGATGTTCCCCAAAGACCCATATTCAAACGCAGCAAGGTGACAATCACAAGAGAAAAAGGGACTCGGGACTACTTACCTAAAGAGACTTGTCTTTCAACGACGATGATATAGAAGGGATCGAACAACCTCACAACGACGCACTAGTAATATCTATCCTTATGAATAAAATTCAAGTTAAACGTGTGTTGATTGTTCCAGGTAGCTCGGCCAACATTATTCGATCAAGGGTCGTAGAACAACTCGGTCTACAAGATCAAATTATGCCCGTAGCCCGGGTACTTAACGGCTTCAACATGGCAAGCGAGACCACCAAAGGTGAGATTATTTTGCCAGTAAACGTGGCGGGGACCATATAGGAGACTAAGTTCCATGTAATCTGGGGAGATATGAGATACAACGCCCTGCTCGGAAGGCCCTGGATCCATAACATGAGGGCAGTACCCTCGACCCTTCACCAAGTTCTGAAGTTCCCGACATCTGAGGGAATCAAAACAGTATATGGAGAGCAGCCCACCACCAAGGAGATGTTCGCAATCGATGAAGTGATATCGGTGTCAACACTTTCGTCAGCAAAGGATCGAATTCAAAGGGAAAGAAGGAAGTAAAATAGCAACCACAGTCATTAGCCTCGGCCAGATCGGAAGAGCAGGAAATTTTCGAGGATGATGATTATATGATACCTCAAACCTTCACAATCCCCGATGATTTTGACGCAACAAAGTCAACGGTCAAAGAGCTAGAAAAATCATACTGATCGAGCACTTGCCCGATCGAAAGGTATACCTGGGCACAGGGTTAACTCCCGAGCTCAGGAAAAAACTTATTCAATTCCTTTTAGATAACATAGATTGTTTTGCTTGGTTTCATATCAATATGACAGGGATCCCACCGGAGAATTGATAGCATCCTAGGAAGCTCAAATCTATTCAAGGACAAAGATGAAGCTTTGGAATCTCAAAGAGGGCCAACAAGATCTCAAGTTAAAAAGCTGCAAAACAAGGTCATTAGACTTCAGGAGCGATCAAAGAAGTTGTTAGTTAAGAGAAAGAGCTTAAGGATAAAGTATATGAGTTATCTAGGTGTTATAATTATTTTATGGCCCAAATTCATATCCAAGAAGAGGTGGATTAGATCCCAAGAAACATCCTCTGAAGAAAGTCCAAATCAGGCCACTATTGGACAATTTTGGCATCTAAAATGTGTCCAAACTTGCAGCCCATGAAGTCCTACATAAAACCACATTTTTAATAGCATAAAAAGGACTTACTTGATGTCCAAGAATGGTAAAATAGGTGTGCTAGATGTTGAGTGCAAGTTGGTGCCAAGTTGCTTGCAAATTTCCTTCAAGATTTCCAAGATTCTATCCAAGATTGGTTTGAGACTTATTCACATATATTTTAGGACTATATTTATTGCTTTCCTAGTTATTTAAGGTTATGTTTCTTTTCCTAAGATTTTTGGAATCACTTTCCAAGAATGACTTTGTTTTTGCTTCCTAGTATTTTTCTTTTCCTAAGGTAGTTGGACTTGTTGTCCAAATTAGTTTAGGACTTTATTTTCTTATTTTTTTAGCCTTAATTTCGTGACCCCCTCATACCTATATAAGGGGTATCTTCTTTATTTTTAGACTTGGATTATTCAGATTATTACCAATAAAAATTATGAGATTTTTCTTGCACTCTTGTGTGTGGCTACTCTTGGATTTATTCTTCAACCTTCAAGACTCAACTTAAGGTGGTAAGATTAAACCATTTTAGAAATCTTAGATCACTTCTAGGTATTCAAGAAAGGTGATAAGTTTAGGCTTATTGTTGTTCTTATTATTCTAAAGGGTCGGGTTTCACAATCTATCTCTTATTTTTAATTCTCTACCAAAGGCGATTAGTTTTTTGTTAGCTAATTGTTGTTGTTAGGATTCAATTTCAAAAATAGACTTCTTAAATTCAAGAAAACCCTTTCTTGAATTCAATCTATCTTTAATTTTCCGTCCTTTTTCGTTTCTTTATTTTCTTTTAGCTTCCGCACGTTTCATGATTTTCTTTAGTAATTCTTGAATCCCCTATCGTGTTGTTATCAAGAACACTACCCATCGATTAAGCTTGGACCCTAAGTTCCGTCCAGTAAAGAAAAAGAGAAGACCCCAGTCCAAGGTTAAGCATGCATTCATCAAGGACGAGGTAACCAAACTTCTCAAAATAGGGTCCATTCGGGAAGTAAAATACCCCGAATGGTTAGCAAACGTAGTGGTAGTCCCTAAGAAGGGAAATAAACTTAGAATGTGCATAGACTATAAGGACTTGAACAAGGCCTACCCTAAGGATTTTTTTCCTTCGCCAAGCATCGATCGCATGATCGATGCCACGGCCGGCCACGAGATTCTCAGTTTTCTCGATGCCTATTCCGGGTACAATCAAATACAGATGAACCCGGAGGATCAGGAAAAGACTTCGTTTATCACTAAATATAGCACCTATTGTTATAACATAATGTCGTTCGAACTAAAAAATGCTGGTGCAACTTATCAACGCCTAGTAAATCGAATGTTCGAAGAAAAAATAGGGAAATATATGAAAGTTTATATTGATAACATGCTAGTTAAGTTCCTGTGAGCAAAGGACCATTTAAAACATTTGCAGGAGACTTTCAATATACTAAGGAGGTACAACATGAAACTCAACCCAGAAAAGTGCGCATTCGGGGTCGGCTCGGTCAAGTTTCTCAGCTTCATGGTGTCCAATTTAGGGATCGAGATCAACCCCGATAAAATCAAAGCTATTGAGGATATCAAAGTCGTGGATAATGTGAAGGCTATGCAGAGGCTGACCGGGCGCATAGCCGCCCTAGGGTGATTCATCTCGAGGTCCTCAAATAGAAGTCACCGGTTCTTCTCACTACTTAAGAAGAAGAGTGATTTTGCATGGACCCAAGAATTCCAACAAGCCTTAGAAGAACTAAAACAATACTTGTTAATCCCTTCACTGCTTCACACCCTGAAAGCGTACGAGCAACTCTATTATACTTGGCAGTAGGGGTGTGCATTCGATTTATCGATTCGATTTTGACCCTTATCGATTGTCGATTTGTACCCTTATCGATATCATTATTGTTTCAATAAGGTTTCAATTTTTTTGATCTCGATTTACCGATTTTTGGGGCTTATTGATTCGGTTATCGGTTACACCAATAAGAAAATTTGCGTGATTCCACGGAAAGTATATCGCTATAAACACGCCTAACTAATATGGAGAAAAAGAAGCTAAAACAAGACGAATACCGTTTATAACATAAAAATTGTGTCAACAAGCACATGCAACGAAACTAAAGTAAGGGATCAAATGTATGCCACCAACACTCCAACGGTATAAAAAATACATCATCACGGCTAATTCTGTTTTCCATTAATTTGAACTTCATTCCCTTGAGCTTTAAATATGATCATTCCTTAAATGTGGTAGAGGAAATAATAGAGTTAGGGACTTAGGGTAAAGGGAAGGGTATTATAGAATAAGGGTAAAAAAAATTTAATTAATTTTTTTTTGTCTTTTTAGTATATCTTATCGGTTTATCAATAAACTGATAACCGAAGAGGACAAAATCGAAATCGAAATCGATAACTCGATAAGGAAAATTTCGAAATCGAAATTGATAAACCGATATCGATAAACCGATAATAAATAATCGATTCGATTTATCGATAAACCAATTCGAATGGACACCCCTACTTGGTGGTCTCAGAAATAGTGGTAAGTGTGGTCCTAGTTCGAGAAGAGCAAGGTATGCAATTCCCTATTTACTATGTTAGTCGGACCTTAGGTGAGGCTGAGACCCGATACCCCCACTTAGAAAAATTAGCGCTTGCTTTAATAAGCGCCTTTAGGAAATTAAAATCGAATTTTCAATTTCATCCCATATGTGTTGTAACAACTTATCCCCTTTGAAATATTTTGCATAAACCCGAACTTTCGGGGTCATTGGCCAAATGGGCCGTGGAACGCAGTGGGTACGATATTGAGTATCAACCCCAAACAGCCATCAAGTCCCAAATGTTAGCGGACTTTGTGGCTAACTTTACGCCAGCCCTCGTACCCGAGATCGAAAAGGAACTGTTATTAAAGTCGGGTACATCATCGGGGGTGTGGCTTCACGGACGGTGCTTCTAACGTGAAAGGGTCTAGGCTGGGCATCGTTTTGAGGCCACCTTCATGTAACATAATTAGACAATCTATCAAAACTCCTAAGTTAACTAACAATGAGGCCGAGTATGAGGTCATGATTGCAGGTCTCAAGGTGGCTAAAAGTTTGGGAGCAGAGGTCAACAAGGCCAAATGTGATTCCATACTTGTGGTAAACCAAGTCAAGAGGACTTTCGAAGTCCGAGAAGATCGGATGCAGAGGTACTTGGACAAGCTACAAGTAACTTTACATTGATTTAAAGAGTGGACCTTACAACACATACCTCGGGAACAAAATAGCGAGGCTGATGCCCTAGCAAACTTGGGGTCTTCGGTCGAAGATGATGAACTTAACTCGGGGACTGTGGCATAACTCTTGAGATCAGTAATCGAAGAAGGCCACATCGAAATAAACTCTACGAGTTTGACCTGGGATTGGAGGAACAAGTACATTGAATACCTAAAGAACGGGAAACTCCCATCGGATCCAAAGGAGTCAAGAACTCTACGCACCAAGGTAGCACGGTTCACTTTGGCCGAGGATGGAACTTTATTCAGAAGGACGTTGGATGGGCCATTGGCGATATGTTTGGGACCAAGAGACACTGACTACGTCCTGCGAGAAATTCACGAAGGCACTTGTGGGAACCAGTCTAGTGCCGAATCACTAGTTCACAAAGTCATCAGAGCAAGGTACTATTGGGCTGATATGGAAAAGGATACAAAAGAGTTCGCTGGAAAATGCGATATATGTCAAAGGTATGCGCCGATGATTCACTAGCCCGAGGAGCAACTCCATTCGGTCTTATCCCCATGGCCATTCATGAAATGGGGAATGGACATCGTCGGCCCTCTACAATCAGCCCCAGGTAAAGCTCAGTTTATTTTATTTATGATTGATTATTTTATTTAGTGGATTGAAGCACAGGCTTTCGAGAAAGTCACAGAAAAAGAAGTCATAGACTTCATTTGAGACCATATTATATGCCGATTCGGGATGCCTTCCGAGATCGTGTGTGATAACGGAAAGCAATTCATCGGCAGCAAAGTGACAAAATTTCTCGAGGATCACAAGATTAAAAGGATTCTATCAACGCCATACCATCCCAGCGGGAATAGACAAGCCGAATCAACCAACAAAACCATCACTCAAAATCTAAAGAAAAGATTGACCGACGCTAAGGGAAAATGGAGAGAGATATTGCCCGAGGTTCTTTGGGTGTACCGCACGACGACGAAGATCTTATCCCAGTCAAGGTCAAAGAACCTAGCCTCAGGTTTAGATATATGACAGAAGAATAAAATAACGAGGCAATGAACACGAGCCTAGAATTGTTGGATGAAAGACGCGAGGCCGTCGTCGTTTGATTGGCCGCACAAAAATAGCGGATCGAAAGGTACTACAACCAAAGAACAAATCTTCGACACTTTAAAATAGGGGACTTGGTGCTAAGAAAGGTCACCCTCAACACTCGAAACCCAAATGAAGGAAAACTGGGTCCGAATTGGGAAGGACCATATCAGGTCCTCGATATTATCGGAAAGGGATCCTACAAGCTCAGCACGATGAGCGGCGAGCAACTACCAAACAATTAGAACATATCACTCCTAAAGCGATACTACTGCTAAGGTACGACCCTCTCCATTTTCATTTATATTTTGAACTAACCAATTGCAGGTGTTCGATCAGGAACGGCGATGGATCCTTCAGCACGATGTCTTTAGGTCTAAAAGCACGCGTTGCACTCTTTTTCCCTTAAACCGGTTTTGTCCTAACTGGGTTTTCCGGCGAGGTTTTTACCGAGGCAACCATTGATCGTGCTAACTTAGAACAATTCAACAGTATCTGAGGCTTCTTTACAATCAACCTCGAATATTGGGGGGCATTACCCTCGAATGTCAACATTGTTGCAAGGAAATTACTTCGTAACAATGGGGTCTCGATAGGTAAATTTGTAAGGGCCAAATGGTCGAATGAACCGAGCCCGTATAGGTTACTCAAGCCCTAACATCAAACATGTATGCATGTATAATCATCTATTGAAAGAAGTATTTTTCCTTGTCGATATCTCATGCCTTAGAAATTTTTTAACAATTTCATACTCGATCTATTATGTAAACAAACTTAAGGGACGATCATAACGGAAGTTCAACTAACCCCACGCTCGGGGACTGCCGTCCAAAAAACAAACGAGATCAAATTATTAAAACTTCGAGATCATAAGACCTTAAAGGCGACCCTCGATTTTTTATAGGCCACAACCACCCCATTCGGGGACTGATACTTCTGGCAAGATCGAAGTGAAACGGGAAAATCGGCCTAAAAGGCAAGTCCCAAATAAAAAGGCTACGGTCGAATTAATACGGTTCAGAGAAGTCTGAATTTCGTAATAAAACATGCTTTCAAATATTATCAAAAACCGGTTAAAAAGGATACCCTCGGCAAAATCACAAAGGGCTTAGATAATATCAAGCCTCGAGAACCCTAAAGGGTACAAAATTGTTTGAACCCTCAAACAATTCCTTATTTCATGCTAAGGCATAACAAATTTTGTATAACTAACAATATACTTTTTAAGCTGAAAAGGGGAAAAGGCCAGTCCTTTTTTACAAAGGCCACATCGGCCTAATACAAAAGCCTAAGGGCCATCTTTTGTTTTGAGTTTGAGGAATCATCCTCACTCAATAAAAACCTAAGGGTTACCCTACTTCGAGTTTGAGCAAGTACTCACTCGACACTAGTTCGGTTTCAGTCCAAATTGCCTAAACCTTGAACCTATGAATGCAATTTCATAAGGCATAAATAAAATAAAGAAAAACAAGACTGAAAGGGAAAGAAAAGATCTTTTATATATCAAAAATCATTTACAAGGGTGGCATGGCCCGAACTCCTTACAAAGGCCAAAACAACCTTAAAAGAAACGCTACTAATCCTAAAGGCCTAGTCTTCTTCGGGAGCAGCTTCTTCGCCCTCAGAGTCTTCTCCACAGGATCCACTCACATCCTCAGAATCTTCATCGAAAAATGCTAACTTTCGAGCATTTGCTTCCTCAGCCTTGGTGATCTCAAGTTCAGCAGATATGTCGACACTTTGAGCAAGGACCCCCTCGAGAACCTCCCTTCGATCCTGCCACTTTGAATGATCAACCATGCCCCTGTCCTGCTTGAGGGTGTCTTCGGCATTGACTTTTTATCGATACGCATTAGCCTGGGCCTTAATATTGGTCGTGGCCACTTCAATCTGGAAACCTCGAGCTCCTTGGCCAGATTGGCTAAATTGGACTCGAGCTCCTCAACCTTCTTCGCCTGGACCGAGGCATTGTCCCTTGCATATCGAAGTTGTGACTTGGCGGAATCCAGTTCTGCTTGAACGGTATCCTTTTGTGCAGCCAAAATATCCATACATTCTTTGAAATGTTCGGCTTCGGCTCGCACTTTATCTATTTGCCCTTGGAGGCCCTTGATCTGTTCGAGTCTCTGTCGAACCTACAAAATGGGATTGTTAGTTGTTGTCTCCAACTCGTCCTTACTGTCATGAAGAACTCAGAATACCTGCTCTGCCATCTCTTTATGCGTATTTCGAGCCTCCACTAGATCCACCTGAAGCTTCTTACGGAGAAGCTTATAAGTATTGCATTTCTCACTGAGATGCTGGACTTCGACCTTGCATTCCTCTCGGATCCAAAGAAAGCCTCATGATGCAGCACTGAAGCCTACGAGAAAGGAAGAAATTGTTAGAGATACCTACAATTTAAAGCCATAAAAAGATAGCGGCCCTTGAACTTACCCGATTCAAAGCATGCTGGGCCTTGTTGAACAAATAAGCAACGTCCATTGCGTCCATTTTTGCTTGATCCTCTTCGATGACCAAGCACCGAAGATAGCTCGCCACCGCTACGGGGGCGGAGAAAATTGAGTATCTTTCCGGATCGAGATAATAAGAGGCCGATTACGATTGGGGTCGACGCTGGGGGTCGGGAATTGGTTGGTCAGTGTACAGCTCAAGGAAGCCTCATTCGAGCTCTTCCTTGGTATGTCTAAATCACCCAAACCAGTGACATCTTCCACATCAGTGATATAGCTACGAAAAAAATCTTCCTCTCCGTGGCCCTTCTCCGTGACAAGTCTCTGAACCTGAGCGTCACATATCATCGAATCCGAAACTGAAGGGAATGGGGAGGAGTCCCTGATCAATATTGCCCCAAGTGGGTATTTGGAGGCGTCATCTTCATTTCGGGGAGCCTCAAGCTCGGTTTCTAATCCAGCCTCGACCGCCACCTCGATGGCCTCCCCACCTCGAGGTGAGGCATCTTCAACTCTTTCCAGATCGGGCTCATCAGGTCGGGCGAAGCAGCTTTGGCTCCCGCCTGTCTAATGGTTCTTTGAACCTCGGTGCCAGCTCGCACACGAGGTACCAATCCAAAGTTTTATTCTTCTTCATCTTCGTCTTCGGTCTCATCTTCGTCTTCGGTAACATCCCCCTTAGGCTTACGGGGCCTTCAGGCCGGTCTTTTCTTTTCGGGGCTTGGGGAACTCGGAGCCTCCTTTCTTTTCCTCTCTTTACCCTGCTTCGGGGTAGACGGGGAAAGGAGTGCCTCTTCTTCAGCAGAGGGGGGCCTCATTGGCACGTCCTTCCCAAGGCCTACAAAATGGAAAAGATGAGTAAGTACAATAGCAAAGTACGAATGGAAACCTTGCTAAGGAAAAAAGATTACCATGGTTATGAGCCTCCCATCGGCCCCTTGACAACTCCATCCAAGCACGCTCAGAATAAGTTTTTTTGTGACACCAATCCCTCGACCCATTGCCTCAGGTCGGGTATCACTTCCGGCACAAAGGCCTTGTTTGCAATGCAAAAAACTTAGATGAGGGGAAAACAAGAAATTAGAACGGCAATAATAGATGTTCAAAAGGCCAAGCAGTACTTACATTTCATGTTCCACTTTTCAAGGAACGGCATGTCTTCGGCGGGGATTAGATCCGAAGTATTTATTCGGACAAACTTGCTCATCCAACCTCGGTCTCGAGTCTTATCTATGCTCGAGAACGGGGGTTTGGTGGCTCATCAATAAACTTTGATCATGCCTCGGTAAAGTCGGGGGCCGTAGAGGCACATGAGGTGATCGAGGGTAAAAGGATGCCCCTCGATCTTGCTTACAAAGAATCGGAGGAGGATCACGATCCTCCAAAACGATAGGTGGATTTGGCCCAGAGTGACATCGTACCTCTTGCAAAAGGCAATGATGATAGGGTCTAAGGAACTTATTGTGAAGGGGTAGGTATAGACACTCAGATACCCCTCCTTGTAAGTAGTGATAGATTCTTTGGGGCTAGGAACTACTACGTCCTTGCCTACCTAGTTGCACTCCTCTTTCACCTTCTCGAGGAGACGTTCGGTAATCGTATTACATGTACCTCGACATGGGTTCACATCGGCCCGACATCGAGGGTGTGTTCTCCACCTTGAAATCAGCAGTAGTGGCACACTTCATCGGAACGAAGTCTGCAAGGGGATGTTCGGTCACCGCGGCGGCGGACTTTCATGAAGAGGCAGTTTCTTTGTGAGGGACAATTTTAGAGGTCTTAGCCATTTTTGAAAACGAGGAAGAACAGGGATTAGGATATCTGGCATTTTAAGAAGAGGCTAGCGATGAGACTTCAAGATTTGCAGAAGAAGAACTTGAGAAATGCAAAGATCTTTGAAGATTAGAGCAGAAGAGATTAAAAGTAAAGTTTTAAAAAGTGAAAAAAGCCTATTTATGGATTTCACGGAGATAGTTCAAAGTTGTTAGTGGCCGACCAGTAATTGACGCGCCTTAAATGCTTGGAAAATTGAACCGATGGGACGTTTCGCTTACCTCTATCACTTGCACCACAATGTTACATCACGGTAAACCAAGACCCGGTCCGGAAACTTAATTTATTTCTTGTCATTATATTTCAAGAAATGAGAGGACTATCTATATACGGTTAAAACCGGGCCCACCCAATTTTACTAATTAACCAGGACTAGGAGGATGGATCGAGGATCAGTCCCATGGCTTGACAGATCGATATACGAGGATAAGATACCGAGTTCGAGGTTCGAGACGCCTAACGAGATCGAGACCAGTAATAATCGATATCAAACGGAATAGACATCGAACAAAATCGGAGATAGCATAATAACGGAAAGGTAAGATATTTGTGACTGGTCGGGGATAATGGCGAAAATCTCGGAACAGATCAAATCAAGAGCGGTTGTTTAGCTAATCATGGGATTTCCTTCTGTAATTAGAATTATACCATAAATAGGATTCCTCTACTATATAAAGAGGGTATAACCATTTGTAATCATCTTACATTCACGTATATCAAAGCAATACAATACTCTTTTTCTCTCACACTCTCTTGTTCATCAGTTTATTTTATAACTATACTCTCACTCACTCAGTTGGAGGACGACCTAGCTCAAGGGCTGAATTGCATTTCAATACTGGCTTGCTTCACTTTGTTGTTTATTTCTACTATTAATCATCATGTTTGTCAACTAGTGTTAGGTGAAATTATATATCCTTAAAACCACTTATAAGTTTAATTGTTATCCGATTTTAAGGGTAAACAATCTTTTATTTTTCATAGGAGAGAGAAAAGGGATCAAATTACTAAAACTAGAAATCAAATCATCTCTTACGTGATGAAGGTTTGTGAAGGAATATTAGTATGTTGATATTACATAACATAAGGTCGTTAGTTGAAACCATGGATTAGGCACGTTGAGACCTTTTGTATTTTAATGGTCTCATGATCTCTCAACTTGTAAACTTTTTTTTATCATTTTCATCTTTCAAGAGCAAAGAGATTTAGAAATATTCAACTTAAATTTGCGAGTCCAAACGCACATATAAGTATATGTAATCGACAAGTAATAAAGTGATAAGAAAGTATTATTCCCACAATGACTTATGATTAAGTATTAACTAAACTCACTAGTTACGAATTAATTGTTCAAATAATTTTCTAGAGGATGATTGTGATTTTACTTAACTAAGATCTATAAAATTAACAATTACGCAAAGAAACAATGATTCAAGTAGAGCACACGAATAACTTAGGAGTAACTCAATGAAATGGGATATTCCAGGGTTATGGGATTAGTACCTATCTCGTTGAGTTTTTCAGTTGTAAATGCTTAATCTATCTGATTTGCTGATTAACAGAGTTTATTTTGCTCACAATGCTCTTTGGATGCCTCACTTGTATATTCAAGCAATTCTAGTACCATATGTCTATACAATCAAAATTAAATATAACGCATGAGTGACTCCTAAAAAAATAACCAAATAATGCAATTAGCATATATCTATCCTAATTGCGAATTTATTCTCTGATGTCCGGATTCAAATCTTGCTATATTCAATACTCTATGCAATCTATAGTTTCCACCGTTGAGTCCAACTATAAATTCGTAGCTAGTATTCTATTGTTAGCTATGCAGTAAAATAATTTAGAATAATATTGGATAAACAAATCAATATGTATAGTCAAGCAATCTCAACAACGGTTTATATATCAACAATCAAGAACTACACATAACCTCTACAAGAAGGGTTCTAGCCACTCATAACCGTATGGACAATCACAAAAGTATGTTGAATCATAACTACAAATACTAGAGAAATGGGTGAATGATGTGATGATTCCGAACTCCAGTTGTATTAGTCTTTCTTGCCTCCAAAATATATCCAATCCATCCAAAACGAGTTTAGAGGGTTTTTGCAGGTAAAGTCAGAGTGTCTAAGTCCAAAATCAATAAAGAAATTAATTCTTCTCGGACACGGGGCCGTCAGTACGAAGCAGCATCTGGGGCGCTGCCTTTCCCTCGCTAGGTGTCGTTCGGCGCCTCGCGAGGCATCATGGGGCATGGCAAGGTTGGCGCCCTGGATGAAGTGCGTATGGGGCATCATCCTTTTTGTGTTTTGTGTCGATTTTTCTTTCGTGCTCTTCTTTCATATCTCAATGCCATTTTGTGAAACTTTCTTTCTATTTCGCGTTCAAAAGTTCCTACACATAAAACCAACTCAGTTAAACTCAAACGTCACATAATCTATCATTAAAATCTCAAATAAGACAAGTAATGTCATAAAATATTGAATTATAGTCAAACATCAGCAAGCATAAAAATCTTTATTTATTTATTTTGGTTTTTCATAAGATGTCTGCAGAGGCGGATCCAAAATTCCAATGGGTGCACTATTACAAAAAGGTGAAACTGAAATTTATATTTGACGGGTTCAATCTTTAGATTTTTATCATAAATTTATTACCATTTAGAATTTATAAGTTAAAATTTAAAAAAATTCTTGTAAGTTTAGTGATTTTTAACACCCACCCATACCCTCTCCCCTACACGTGTGTATATATATATAATTGAGATCATTCAACCACATCATCCGTTGTTATTAATTTTAATTATATAAATTTTGTGATGACAAAGGGATGCAAGGATTTCAATGTATTATATTTGGGGATTTTGAATGAATAAACCAAATAGAAAACAATACTTGATTAAAATACAAAAGGGGTCACTAGACATGGTTACAAAGTACAAATTGAGAAATGAACCTCTAACTTCACTTGTAAAGGTGCACTAAATAATTATTGAACCATAGGACTATTTGAGCTTTAGTGTACACATATATTTAAATATTTTTTGAAGAAATATAACATTATTATACATGGTATAGAGGGAGGACCATAGGTTTACGTGCCCCATGCTCCAACACATAGATACATCTCTGCATGTCCGTTACCCATATTAATGCTTGATTAATCTGGATTCACACAAAAAAATCTCATATTAGGGGATGAAACACTCCCTAACTTGCTAGCATGAAAATATCAACTTATTTAAAATTCCACCTTATTAATGCAAGTTCAATTAGCATATTTTATGTATGACAACAAATAATTTCCGAAACATTATTTTACGTTATGAACATTCTTTTTAATATTAATCCCTTGAGAATTATGTTTGTTGAAAAATATCCAAACACTTGCCAAAAACCATTGTTAGAACATTATTCATATATTATACTATATTTTATCTTATATTACTGTTACATGTGACTTATGTTTTTTGTACACCAAACTAAACACGGCAAAATAGTTAAAATATAATTTCTCGTAGTAAGAAATATTTTCTATGTAAGACGTCAACTTTTCTCTCTCTTGACAGCAATACCACCTTCAAACCTTCATGTAAGAGCTCATACAAAACCAAGACTCTGGGAAATTTCATCCCTCCAAGACCCCCCGATATAACTAGTGAATACGTTGGTGTAGAAGATCAAGATCAAATACCTTTATTCAAAGACAAACTCCTAGCTTACAAAATGATGGCAGATTCTGGGACAATATACCTCGAAAATAACGCCAACCCAGTTGATTCCCCACCCTCATGCTCAACCCAACCTATGGAGGAAGAAGAGATCTCTTCAGAAGATTTAATTACACTGAACACAAAAGGCATAAAACACATCCGATTAACCAATGAAGATCGAAACTGTATTATTAAACTAATAGGGAACCATAGACAATACCAATATCTAAAGGAGAAAATCATCAAATTATGGAAACCTACAAATTCATTCCCCTGATCGACCTAGGCCATGACTACTTTGTGATAACATTCACCAAGGAAGAAAATAATATCCAAGCCCTACAAAATGTTCTTTGGTTCATAAATGGTCACTACCTATCGGTTAAATAATGACAACCAAACTTTGTAGCAGGAAAAGAAAAATATATCTACACAATCGTATAGGTACGCCTACCACAACTACCTACCGAATTTTATGATGGAGTAATACTAAGTAAAATTGAAAATTTTATTGGAAAGTTGCTAAAGGTGGATGTATGCACCAGTGCAACACTAATAGGCCGCTATGCAAGACTATACGTGGAGATTCCACTGAAAAATTCGGTTCAACCTATTATTTTAATTGGGTCTCATCTCCAACAACTATCATACGAACGGAAATTTTTTTATACAAACAATATAGCCGGCTAGGACACACCAACACCTTCTACCCATATATCCCAAAAAGCCCAATAGCCATGGAAATTCAAAAGCCATACGACGAACAACCACTAACAAAAGATAAGTGGCACACTGTCTCCTTTACTAAGAGAAGAAACTCCAACAAATACTACAAGACAGAGAAGCTTCACTCAGTAAAAGAAGAACAAAGCCGTGATGCCCCCCAATTTCAAAAATATAGACGTAAAAATTTTTGATGCAGCATTAGGTAAGTACCTTAACACTCGAATTATTTTTTACAAATCAAAGAAATCTAATTTTAATGTTGTCTCTTCGTCTTCAGAGCCTCATTTAATTAATTACACTACCACCTCCTCTTCTCAAGGTTTTGAAAACCCAAAAGCCTTGGCTCACATGTCCACAATCATAAAGCATGCTCCCATAAAGGAGGAGGAAGAGTTTAATAGCATTCATATCTCTAATAAATTCTCCTATTTAATGGAGGAAGATAATAATTCTTACAACTCTAAATCCCTAACGGATAATCTCAGTGAAAAACATTCCCTCAAAACCACCTCTTTGTTACCCTTTAGGCAGTCCCTATCTCCAAAGAATACACAAGCCAATCTGATTTTGCCAAGTGGCATAGCAAAACCATACAACACACTAAACCCTAACCTATTGACACCTATGCTAAATACTACTACAATCCAATTGATCACCCAAATCTACAAACAACCCACAATCTAGACACACACTTGGCGAACCCACTGGCCAAGTGTCACCAAACCTTAAAGAACCAATCACCTTTAATCATTCTCCCCAAGGGTACCTCAAACTACATGCAAATACAATCTTCAACAAAAGATATCCAGTCATCAACTAACTCCACTCCTCACAACTCCATAAACGACTTTGACACTACTAAAAATCTCCCAACGGTTTCTAATGGAAAATCCACCAAACTTCTTGCTGCAAATACCATTCCACCCACCCACTTATGTATCACCACCACTCCCTCCGAACCAAGACCCAATGTCTTGAATCGAAGAAGGCCTTCGGGGACATGCGACCTCCTTCCCCATGACCATCAACGGCCAGGAAGTATGGATTGTTCTTCAAAATCTGAACTTCCTAGCCCAACTTATCTCCGAAGGAATAGCCCTTGCCATGGAGAACTATATCAACCACATGTAGATGGCCAACGTGCTAGATCCTCTAGCCCCCGCCATGGCTCCAGTACAGTTCAACAACATGAAAGCCCACTGGAACCTCCCATACTACTTCAACCCAGTCAACAGCATGAACTTAATCTACCAACTCCATACTTCACGCCCGAGGAGCAAGTAACGAACAACCCCATCTTTTTCCCATGGCAACTGATCCCACAATATCACCTAATACCATTCGACATCCATCACCAACAACCACACCCTCCCAATGAGCAAGAACAAGAGGAACTAGAGATAGAAGACGAGTTAATAGAGGAAATAATAGTTCTTCATCGTAGGGGATCGTTCACCGAAATTTCAAGCATTAGAGAAGCATCTCTCATGCTCTTTCAGGAGATGGAGGACAAGAAATATGTATTCAAATGGCCTCCCATCCTAGAAGCAACATGGAATTTTATAGTTGTTCTGAGTCCATCTCTAGGATACACACCCAGATACTACAAGAGGATCAACCACCCCCACCAATCTAGCTCACATGAATAGCCCTATCAGTTTAGTTGTCTAGAATATATGTGGTGCTAATAACGACGACTTTAGGAGAAATTTTCGAGAGCTCCTCCATATGCACAACCCTTGCATGGTTGCCCTACTGGAAACAAAAATAGCTAACCATGCAGAGCTTAGAGATATTTTTCACTTTACTGACATGCTTGAAGCCCCTGCTATTGGACTTGCTGGAGGCGTTATCATCCTTTGGTTTGGAAACCTTGTCAATGTTAATCTCATCAGCAAAGCACACCAGGAGATACAAGCCATGCTTCAGGTACACCCTGATCACACCCCTTGGCTTCTTAGCATTATTTATGTCAGCGCTACTATTAATAGTCGTAATACCCTATGGGATAACCTCTGGTCCATTGCCTCCAACTATTCTGGACCATGGCTAATGTGAGTGACTTTAACGAAGTCTTGTCCCATGGAGACAAGTGGGGCGGTAGACCCATCAACAATAACTGTATTTCTAACTTTTGGTCTTGTGTCAACCAATACCGACTAATGGACCTTGATTACAAAGGAGAAAAGTACACTTGGACAAACTGTAGGGTTAGAACTAATGGTTTAATCTTAGAAAGACTCAACAGATTCTTAGCTAATGACCAATGGGTAGAATAATATCCTAACGCATCTGTAACCCACTTACCTAGAACCCATTCGGGCCATATACCCCTCCTTATAAATGTTACCAGGAGAATCCCTCGGCAGGGTAACAAGACTTTAGGCTTGAAACCTTCTGGTGCCACCATCATAGTTTTGAAAATTTAGTTAAAAATAGCTGGCATAGAAAACCCTTAATGGAAGCTACTAATACCTTCCAACTTCTTGCTTCTGAATGGGCTAAAGTTACTTTTGGAGATACCCATAAAAAGAAACGACAAATTCTAGCAAAAATTAATGGAATTCAAGCATCCCCGCGCTACCCCACTAGCACATTCCTACAACTCTTAGAAAAGGGCCTCATTAACGAATACAATAACCTTTTCCGAATTGAGGAAGATTACTGGAAAATACGTTCTCGCATTAATTGGATTAATGACGGTGACGCCAATACAAAATTCTTTCATATTAGCATTGTCAACCAATGACGCACTAACAATATTGCGTTTTTTAAAAAACGTGAGGGTTCGTGGATAATGATCCGCAACAAATTCTAAACCATACCTTCACCCATTTCCAAAATGCTTTCACCTCCGAACACATAATCACTCCTCAGAAAAATATTTTCGACTCCCCTACTAGTTTTGATAACATTGACCTTACTTCGTTAGATTGCCCTCTGCAAAACTATGAAATTGTGTGTGCCAATTTTTCCTTCAAACCACTTAAAGCACCTGGCCCAGATGGCATCCACCTCTTTTTCTATCAAAATATTGGCACCTTGTTAAAGACTCGGTCATATCCTACTGTCATGAAGTTTTCGACACCCTTACTATTCCTGAAAACCTGAACTCGACCCACATTTGCCTAATTCCTAAATTTCCAAATGCTAATAACCTCAATAACTTTAGACCTATATGTCTATATAATATCATTTACAAGGTAATCACTAAAATCATTGTCAATCGGGTGAAATCTTTTCTGGATAAGCTTATCAGCCCCTACCAATCTAGCTTCCTAAAAGGAAGACGCACTAGTGACAGTGCCATCATTATTTAGGAAATCATGAACCATTTCCAAAAATTGAAGGGCCAACGGGGTAAGCTGCTTTTAAAATTGACCTCGAGAAAGCTTTCGATATACTAGAATGGTTCTTAATGAATCGAGCCCTTTTTTTTCTTCAAGTTCCCTCCACATATAACCAATCTCATCATGAGCCATGTCAGCATTTCTAGAATCGCAATCCTAGTAAATGGCTCTAGGACGGAGTTTTTTAACCCAACAAGAGGTATTAGAAATGCTAGTATGGAACTTGAATCGCAATCATAGTAAAGTACCTATTCATACTATGTATGGAACTTCTCTCCAAATACATTTGCCACCAGGTCAACATTGGCCAATGGGACCCCATTCAACTGAGTCAATCAGGGCCACCTCCCTATCACCTCTTTTATGCAAAGGATATCACACTAGCAGCAAATGCAAATGTTAAAACAGTTCAGACCATAAACCATTGTCTTGCATTCTTTAGCCAACTTTCGGGTCAAAAAATCAACTCTAGGAATTTCAAAATAATCTTCTAAAAAGCTGCGACTCTTTTACCCGAAACTGTCTTGCCAATATTCTCAATATTAATAGTAGTCATAGCTTTGGAAAATACCTAGGATTCTCAATCTTCCCGCATAAACCAAAAGCTACTAACCTCCAGTACATTATTGACAACATGAATTCCAGATTAGCCGGATGGAAAATAAACTTTCTATCCATTGCTGGTAAAACTACATTAGCCAAATCCATTCTCAATTCCATTCCAAACCACTCCATGCAATATATCCTTCTCCCTTCTTTCGTCCTTAAAAAAATTGACAAGATCCAGCATGACTTCATATGGGGTACTACAACAACCAGGAAGAAAATTCACTATGTTAATTGGGATATTGTTACTCAGTCTAAGCGAGACCTGGGTCTAGGTATAAAAAAGCAAAAGACCAAAACCTAGCTCTACTCTCCAGTATGTCTTGGCGCATCTTCACCAATCCTACCTCTATATGGGCCACCATTGTAATAAGTAAATATAGTCATAAAAGGAACCCCACATCCTATTCCTTCATCTGGTCTAATGTCCTAACGGGATGGAAGTATTGCTCAAAGGGCCTTTCCTGGATAATTGGACAAGGAAATATTAATTGTTGGTCATCAGCTTGGATTCCCAATCTCCCACCACTCAACTCCCTTGTCCAAAGACCTCTAACCCAACAGGACTCTATCCTTAAAATCAAATATCTGTGGTAAAATAATCAATGGGATTTATCTAAACTGTCCTTTCATCTCCCTCTTCACATCACCCAAAATATCCTCTCTATTACGATATCAAAATTACATGATGCAAAAGATATCCCTATTTGGGCTCTCACGTCAAATGGCTCTTTTACCACCAAAACAACCTATAAACTCATCTCCTCACAAAGAAACATTAACTACAAATTCCAGTGGATCTGGAAATTAAATACTCTTAACAAAATAGAATTCTTCTTATGGCAATGTTCTCATAATCGACTTCCCACAAATGTTTTTCTACATCACATAGGCTTAAATATCGACCCTATATGCTCAATTTGTAAAGGAGCTAACGAGTCTCTAACTCACATTCTCTTCGAATGCCCGATAGTCAAAGGCTTTTGGGAGGAAGTAAGCCCACAAAATCAAACTCCGAATTTCAACTTAGATCATTAGCTTATGAAGCTCAAATAGTGGATCATTAATGTGGACCATTTAAATGTCACTTGGAGTGAATTCTTCCCTTTTTCCATCTAGCACCTATGACTTAATAGAAATAATAACCATTTCAATAACATCTGCAAGCTTCTTGCCCTAAACCTTGTGATGATGTGTTGTAAGAAATACAAATACACCGCTTTATCTCCTACCAATTGTAAATATGTGATTTTTGACCCTCCCCGAAATTTCACCCATTTTAGCATGTAATATTTAGTTTAGGCCTAATATCGCTATTTCAGCTAATTTTGACTCTTTTACTTTATTTCATCACAAAAAATAAAAATTACAAAAAATATTTTAGTTTACGTATCTTTTATAAATTTAAATATAAAATATACAAAAATAGTACCTTATCTTTATTTTTATATAATCTTGAAAACACAAAAAATAGTTTCATGTTTTATAGTTTAGATCAATTAATTAAGATTAGTTTATATTTTTATATTATAAACTGTATATTTAGAAGGAAGAGTTAGTTTTGGGTTGGTTTATCCCATTTTAATCTTGTAGTCCATTTTTTTTTTGGGATTTTTACCTAGTTATACTATATTAGAAACTTATTTACATATGTTCTCTATGTTTTACAGTTTTTAATAAGTATCTAGGTTTTCCTTACAACTTGTATTTATTGCTCCTTAAAAAGCTCCCGCCATATTATTAGTGCATTCAATTAAGGGGTTAAATTACATCCTTTCCTTTTTTTTCCTTCTCCTCTTCTCTCTCCTTTTTTAAAAATCAAAATCCCTAAATCTATGTCCAGAATCTCCATCTTCTCTCTTCACTATTGCATGCATCTTTATATTATTAAAAAAATTCAGAAATTGTATGATAATTGTATCATAAATGTAGTTGAATTGTATCAGATACATCAATGCCTAAAACATAAAATGTATCATACTTGTATCACTGTTGTATCTAACTTGTATCTGGTACATTAATACCCAAAATAATATCTAATACAATACTAATAAATTAATATACAATTATCATATTTGTGATACAATTTGTGAAATTCGTCACAGATTCACAATTGCTCGTAACAATATACAATGAATATACAATTATCATACATTTGTAATACTATTCCTACAACATTATGATACATATACAATTAATACAATCGCGATACATTTCTGAAAAATTGTGATGCAATTATGATCTTTATTTTCCTCAAGTTTCAATCACAACTCTCCACTAAAAATTTCATATAATTGTACTAGTATTGTATCCACAACTTACCCACAACTTGATTGTAGAGCAAAATTTCGAATTTCTTCTTGAGATTTTGGATGATTGAAAGAGAAAAATCTGATATCAAAAGCTTTTGAAGAAGAAAGAATACGTAATTTTAGGGGGGTAACAGTGGATGATTGAAAGAGAGAAATCGGATATCAAAAGCTTTGGAAGAGGAGTGAGTAAGCGAGATTTTTGTGTTATAAAGATTTTGGGTATTAGTGAGTAAGGGAGAATTCTTACGGTGGGTAAGTACAAAATTGGAAGATATTTTGTAATCCTTTTGAAAAAGGAAGAGAATCTTAAATGTAGGGGGATTATGTGTAATTGATACGCTATATTTAAGGTATGTCGTATTTTCTCTTTTTTATGATTTTGTATAAAACTAGTAAATATAGGTATATAAAGTAATTAACAAGGAACTTAAATAAAGATAGTAAATAAGTTTCTACTATAGTATAACTAGATAAAAATCTCTTCCCTTGGCCCAATTTTAAGGCCCAATAATACCAAACTCATACCTTCTTAACCTAAAATCCATTTCTATATATAAAAATACACCCTAAGACTGTAATACCCTAGGCCCCTAAAGAGAGCTGAAACCCACCGTTCCCATCGGGGACACTGCAAAAATTCCGAAGGCTAATAAACGGCAGCACACCCCTCTACGGTGACTTCTTCAGTGGACTCTCTTGGAATTAATAATGGACCTAGAGGATGCAAACGAAAACACTCCTTTTATGTAATTCAACTGAGGCAGATCACTTTCAGATACGAAGCTTTTGTTTCCCACAACACTTCTCACCTCTGCTTGTGCTCTTTCCATTGCTTTTGGATTCATCAGCAGCTCACATTGCCCAATCCAATGTAATGAATGTTGAATCCGTTCCTGCAGCAGCAGTGTTTCTGCAATTACAGTAACAAAAATTACAACTGAGGTTTTTGCCTTTCACAGTCGTCCCCTCCCCAAGACAATCCTTCTTATTAATTACTCTTTGGATCTCATAGAGAAGCAACAGTTGTCTACTCCCCAAGCTTCAATCTCAAAGAAATTGAAAGAGAAAAAAAACGAAAAAAAACTTAAGAGGAGGAACGGACAGAATAGAGGGGAAGAGAACTGACGCTAGAAAAATGGATTAAATGTTCGAGTTTTCCGGTGTCGATTCGAGGTTCCAGATCGCAACTTCGGTATTTCAGTCCAAGGATTATTACTTTGTTTAGCCCGATTAATTTGCAATTTTCAACTTTGTTCATCAATATAAGATCTGATTCTTTCTTATCTTTTTGGTATTAACTTTATTATTTTTATTCTTTGTATTTTTTCCTCACTCTTGTTCATGAACATTTGAACTTAAATGATATTAGCTGTGTGTTAGCACTCTCTTATTTTAATTAGCTCCATGTATATAATAGTTAGGCGTGATATTTTGTTTTTGTCCCATTACTGTTCAATTATTTTTAGTGGATAAAATAAGCATGTGCTTATACCATTAAAGTAACTGATACATGAACTCAGTTTTAATTTGATAATTTAGTTCATTGGTTGGTTGGTTTCTACATTAAGCAGCAAATTTGTTTGGATTTGAACTTTGGATTCTTGGAAGTAATGACGTGACATGTGTTAGCCTTGAAAACCAATTTGTTATGATATACAGATAAAACAAGGATTTGGCTCATTAGTAGAATAAGAGATCTATTAACTATTTTTGATGAGTCACAGAGTCAGTATGAATTTTGCTTGGATGTGATTGAGACTTGTTTAAGAGTAATGATATACGTGTTCGGCTTTGTTGTATTGTCTGTGTTCTCGATTAATTTGTCGAAGTTCACTTGGGAACGAGTAAGTCGGCCTCTTCCTCACAATAATTTCTAGAATAATGCCTTGCAATAATCTAAAAACTTAGAAAAAATAACTCATGAACATCGTAGCTTGTTTTAGGTACGATTAATAAATCATTGTGGCTATGGGTACAGTACCCGTGGTATAGCCACGATACATAAATCCAAGTTCGGGTGTGTATTTCATGTGACCTGATCACCACTTCGAATAATAATAAAAATAAACATGCTAAAATCCGGGTGTACATTTCATGTGACCCAACTTCTAATTTCCAACAATGTTAAATAGAACGTGTCGTGAACTGCGGGTGCATTTCATGTAGCGTGGCTTACTATGTGTTTTAAATAACCTTGAAATTTCCTAAAATATTAAAAGCGACTAAAAGTTAAAAATGCACATAGGTTTAAAAGTGTTTTTAAAATCAAATAAATAGGCCAATAATAACAGTTGAGCGATCGTGCTAGAACCACGAAACCCGGGAATGCCTAACACCTTCTTCCAGGTTAACAGAATTTCTTACCCGGATTTCTGTATTCGCGGACTGGAAATAGAGTCAATCTTTCCTCGATTCGGGATTCTAAACCGGTGACTTGGGACACCATAAATTATCCCAAGTGGCGACTCTGATTTCTAAATAAATGATCTTGTTTCGATTGTCATGTAAATTGAAAAAAACTCCCTTGTACCCTTTCGGGTGTAGTAAAAATGAGGTGTGACAGCTCCGGCGACTCTGCTGGGGAGAAGAACCCAGAACCTTTAGTTCAGGGTTCAGAATTTGAGCTTAGAATAATTGTTATAATTGGCTTTTGTTTATTATCTGATTTTTATGTGTTTGAGCCTAACGTGCTAGATATTGATTTTTACCGCTTTGATATTGTTTGAACTGTATATAAATTGTTACGAAACCCTCCTCTCTCTGAGTCTTCTAAATTATTTGGGAAGTGTGCACTTCGTGTGACTTCTTTTCTGTTAGAGTCATATTCTAATTTTAGAACGAGGTTCGGACAAGTTGCAAAGCCGGTGAGGCTTCTGCATTCCCGGTACGCTGCCCTCTCCCCCCATCCCCCTCGGCTCGAGCTGTCCACTCGAGTAGCCCAGGTCTAGAACAAATAAACCCAGGTTTTTAAACCTAGAATACATAGCCTCATGCCGGATCCTTAGTAGGAATATTTGCTGCATCACGTGCATTTGACTTAGGAGACTCAATACAGGGGTTGGGTCCGTCTAGGACAAGTGTACCCAAAAAATAAAAGATCATCCTGATGCATTCTATGTGCTTACATGTAGCAATCTTCAAGGGTAAAATGGTCACTTGGCGGACCAATGATAATTAAGGGCAAAAGAAAAAAGAAGGAAAAAGAGTGTGAAGTGTAAAAATAAAGCAAGTAGGCCCAGTTATGTTTTCTTTCACATTTTTGTTAAGAAAAAAAAACATGAAAAATCCATAAAGATTTTGCATTTTCCCATCATTTTCCAGAAAAAAATTCAAAAAGAGTTTACATGTTTCATCATTTTTATAGAAAAAGATAAAAAAATATGTTTTCTTTAAATTAGTTGTTTTTTTAATTCTCGCCCGTATTCAATCTGCCCGAACTACGCGAACCTGATTCTCGTCTCTCGGGGCGTGATACGTAGGCAACCCACATAGGGTCCGATCTTCCTAGTGAGTCTTAGGTTCTTGGCTTCGCGAGGTCTTAGCCAAATCTTGCATTTTTAGCCACTTTTATCCACATAGGTTAATTTTAAAAAATAGTCACAATTATGTCTTGCATGTGTCTAGGGGTGTTCATGGTTCGGTTTGGATCGGTTTTTCTCTAAAATGAAACCAAACCAAGTAAGTTGATTTTTCAAATATTAGAACCAAACCAAACCAACTAAATCGGTTTTTCTCGATTCGGTTTATGTCGATTTTTCGGTTTTTTTTTGTTATTTGTCGGTTTTTTCTTAAATATAAGACATGCACTACCAAACACATATTCCGGCGACCACATTTTCAATGTAACACTATCAAATCAATTACCCTTTGAGAAATCTATATTTACCAAAATATATTGATGATAATTGAATCAAATAGTAATAAATAATTTAAGGACTCAATTAAAATATGTTACTTTTAACACGAAATGGATTCTTACACTAAACAAAAGAAAACTACCAATCAAACTAGAATATAAAGGTAAAGAACTATATTAAAAGTGTAAACTATTAACATTTACTATAAATTTTTTGAAATTTTGTATAACAATATACATATATATAGGTGTAATAATAAATTTGAAATAGCTACTCATATAGTCGGTTTGGTTCGGTCTTTTTCTGATTAGAACCAAAACCAAACCAAATTTGATCGGTTTTTAAAATTCAAAACCAAAACCAAACCAAAAAGTAACGGTTTTTTTGGTCGGTTTAGTTTGGTTCTATTTTTTGGATTTTTATGAACACCCCTACATGTGTCCAACAAGAAGAGTTATTGTCTCACATAGCGTTCTAGGTCTTTAACTTTATTTGGTCTTAATTTTCTCATACAGGTGTGGACTTACTTACCGGAGTTTGAGCAAGACAGACACCCCAGGACCATCCAGTCAGGGTCACTAATTCAGGAGTTTGCTTAAGGAGATTTTTTTTAGTTATTATGTTTTGAGTATGTTGTTCTTTGTTATGTCATCTTTTACCTTCTAGCTTTGTACAGTAATGTCGAGTCTTTTAGGTGATGTTAGAGTTTGCCATAGTCTAGTTAAGTTTGTCGAGTCTTTTGTTATTGTACTTTCTACTTTGTATTTGAAAAAGTGTGTTGTAACTCAAAAATCCAAAAAAAGAGGTTTTGCGTTTTATATTTCTGTTAGAAGTTTTCTTTAGAATACTAATTCTAGAAATAAAAAAAATTATTTTGAGGTGGTTTTCCTTTATTGAATTAATATCTAGAACTCAAAATAAAAATTGCTTTTATATTTCCTTTAGTACATTAAGACTAAAAATTCAAAAAAAAGGAATTTTCTTTTAATACCTCTTTAAAAGTTTTCTTTAAGATATTAATTCGAAAAATCCAAAAAGATCTTCTTTTGAGGTTCTTCTTTGGGTAATTAACGAAAACAAAAAAAAATTATTTTCACTAGAACTTTAGGATATTGTATATAAAAGAAAAAAAAACATACTTCATCTTGTGTTTATTTTCAGAGTTTCTCCCTTAGGTAATCAAAAACTAAAATCCAAAACATTTTTCATAGTTTCCATTTCCTGTTTCGAAATCTTTCTTCAGGGATATCAAATGAAAATTCAAAACATTTTTCTTTGGTTTGTTCTTTAGACTTCCTTCCTAAAAAAGGAATAAAAAAAATATTTTTCTCTTCTAGAGTTTTTGCCTTAATAATTTCTCATAGAGTATTTGTTTCAAAAAGGAAAAAGAAAAGAAAAAAAATACATGCTCGTTAAGCTTGAGTTTAGAATAGGTTATAGAACATTCAGTCTAGAAAATTCAAAAAAAAGGATTTGCTTCTTTTGTTTCTCTTTTCTCATTAGGGTAGCCATTAAGGTAAAAAAAAAAGAAAAAAAAAGAAAAAGAGAACGTTAGATGTTTACCTTATTCTCGATCTTCTCAAACTACGCAAAGATCTGATGTCACGACCCCGGTTCACCCTCCGTGAACCATCGTGATGGCACCTAGTCTCTACGACTAGGTAAGCCTAAAGTGCGGAAGATAAACCAAATTTACGAAAGAAAAATAATTTAAAACAGAAATAGAGTAATAAAACAGCGTATAAATGTGCCTCTCGACATACACAATATTAACTCTTAAAACCAATACATTTTTCCAAATGTCTAATCGAAAGGGGAATACTGAAGGGATATACTATTACAGAAAGATAGAAAGGGACTCCTCGGTCTGCGGACGTGGCAGATATACCTCGAAGTCTCTACAGAAGCGCCTCGCCTCAAGGATGATAAGACAGAGTGAAAGTACCTGGATCTACACATGAAAAACATGCGCAGAAGGGACATGAGTACACCACAGCGGTACTCAGTAAATGCCAAGCCTAACCTCGGTCGGGTAGTGACGAGGAAGGTCAGGGCCCTACTGAGATAAAATAAAGAATATAAGATATGACAGTATAAGATAAGCAGTACAATTGAAAACTAACGATAAGAATTTAATACAGGAAAACAAGGAATTCAATAACTGAAATAGAGGCAAAACAATCACAAGGAAATAACCGGGGATCTCTCAATATCCCGAGGATCTCTTAGTACCCTCAATATATGCCAGGGATCTCTTGGTATCCCGAGGATCTCTCGGTATCTTCAATATATGCTAGGGATCTCTTGGTATCCCGATGATCTCTTGGTATCATCGATGTATGATAGGGATCTCTTGGTATCCCGAGGATATCTTGGTATCCTCAATGTATGATAGGGATCTCTTGGTATCCTCAGAGTATGATAGGGATCTCTTGGTATCCTCAATGTATGTGCTGGGGATCTCTCGATATCTCGCACTTCACCTCAAATCGTAAATGCATACAGGAGATCTCCCAGGATGTCGTCCTGTAGTCCCAAAATAAAACACACAACAATGGCACAAGGAATACTCAAATAAACTCAACTTCATAACAAGGTAACACAGACAATTCTAACCTAGCATGCTTCACGTAATACAAATAAGGCAGTTAAAACAAATAAAGCAATTAAGTCAATTAGACGTGTTTCTCTAACTAACAGCAGGTTTAAAAGTGCAAGTAGAATAAATAAAAAGGGAAAACACAATTAAAGTTACTTAATGAAAACCGGATTTTCAACAATTAGCATGCACTCGTCACCTCACGTACAAGGCATTTCAATTATCACAATACCAATCCTAAGGGGAAAGTCCCCCACACAAGGTTAGATAAATCACTTACCTCGAACCGGCTCAAAATCAACCCGAAACCACGCTCTTGCCACGAGTACTCGACTCCAAATGGCCCAAATCTATTCAATTCAATTTCATAATGTAAATAACACTTCAAGTAACTGATTCTACAATTAAATTCTAAGATAATACGCGAAATTATGTAAAATGACCAAAACGCCCCTCGGGCCCACGTCACGGAATCGGGTAAAATTTCTATTTTCAGAATCCTCACGCTCTCACGAGTTCATGCATACCAAAATTATCCAAATATAAGGTCAAATTCCCAATCAAAGTCGAATTCTAGGTCTAAGAACTTTCTTCCAACTTTTCCCCAATTTTCATCTCCAATCCGAAATTAAATGATGAAACTAACTATAGATTTATGGATTATAATTAGAAAGGGTTAAAGAATCATTACCCAATGATCTCCTCTTCAATTTCCTCTCAAAATTGCCCTCTCCCGAGCTCCAAGTCGAATTTCCAACTTTTGAAACTAAACCCTTTGCCCAGCTGTTTCCGCATCTACGGTCCTGCTTTTGCGTACCAAAGGTCGCACCTGCGACTTCTCACTTAAGGAGGACTTTTCACACCTACGACTACATTACTGTAGATGTGGTGCCGTTTCTGCGGTTACCTAACCGCATCTGCGGACTCTGGCCCCTTCCTCACTTCCGCTTTTGCGACTGTTGAGCCGCTTCTACGGCGCCGCACATGCGGAACCCAAACCGCAGGTGCGGTTATGACAGAACCAGCAGCTGAAGCTGCAACTTTAATTCCAAATCTTTCCGTCAACCATCCGAAATCATCCCGAGGCCTCCGGGACCTCAACCAAAAGCACCAACAAGTCACAAACCACTATCCAAACTTGTACCAATCCTTAAAGCACCTAAAACAACTTCAAAACCTCGAATTAACCATGGAT
Organism: Nicotiana tabacum; assembly: GCF_000715075.1. NCBI lineage: Eukaryota > Viridiplantae > Streptophyta > Magnoliopsida > Solanales > Solanaceae > Nicotiana > Nicotiana tabacum. Next base: position 38,847,081 of record NC_134090.1, on the reverse strand, counting down.
TCAAGCCTAAAAAGTCCAAAATTCTAAAAATATGTTTTCGATCAAAAAGTCCATTAAACCTCGTCCGAATGACCTAAACTTTTGCACACACGTCACATTCAACACTACAGAGCTACTCCAACTTCTGAAATTGCATTCCGACCCTCGGATCAAAATCTCACTATCGAACCGGAAACTTCAAAAATTCAACTTTCGGCATTTCAAGCCTAAATTAGCTATGGACCTCCAAAACACAATCCGAACATGCCCCTAAGCCCGAAATCATCCAACGGAGCTAACGGAACCATCGAATTTCCATTCCGAGGCCGTCTTCACACTGTTCCGACTACAATCAACTGTCCAACACTTAAGCTCTCATTTAGGGACTAAGTGTCCCAAAACTCTCCGAAACTCAAAATCGAACATCCTAGCAAATCAAAATAGCAGAAATAAACTCGAGGAAAGCAGTTAATAGGGGATCGGGGCGTTAATTCTTAAGACAACCGACCGGGTCGTCACATCCTCCTACACTTAAACATTCATTCGTCTTCGAACGAGCATAGAGACATACCTGAAGTAGTGAAAAGATGAGGGTAACTACGGCGGATATCCTACTCGGTCTCCCAGGTCGCCTCCTCGACCAGCTGACCCCGCCACTGAACCTTCACTGATGCAATGTTCTTTGACCTCAGCTTTCTAACCTGCCTGTCCAATATTGCCACTGGCTCCTCAACATAGGATAGATCCTTGTCCAACTGGACTGAACTGAAATCCAACACGTGCGACGGATCACTGTGATACCTCCAGAGCATCGAAACATGAAATACCGGATGAACTCCTGCCAAGCTAGGAGGTAAGGCAAGCTCGTAAGCAACCTCCCCAATATGCCTCAATATCTCAAAAGGACCAATAAACCTCGGACTCAACTTTCCTTTCTTCCCAAATCTTATAACGCCCTTCATAGGCGAAACCCGAAGCAGACCCTGCTCTCCAACCATATAGGAAACATCACGAACCTTCCGGTCCGCGTAACTCTTCTGTCTGGACTGGGCTGTACGGAGTCTATCCTGAATCACCTTAACCTTCTCTAAAGCATCTTGAACCAAGTTTGTGCCCAATAGTCTGGCCTCACCCGGCTCAACCAACCCACCGGGGATCTACACCGCCTACCATATAAAGCCTCATACGGTGCCATCTAAATACTGGACTGATAACTGTTATTGTAAGCAAACTCCACCAATCGCTCCGAAGAATAAGTAGTACACATAAGAATGAAATGAGCAGACTTAGTCAGCCGATCCACAATCACCCAAATAGCATTGAACTTTCTCAAAGTCCGTGGGAGCCCAACTACAAGGTCCATGGTGATCCACTCCCACTTCCACTCTAGAATCTCTATCTGCTGAAGCAACCCACCCGGTCTTTGGTGCTTGTCACACCTCCTTTTTCCGCACCCGCGGGGCGCAAGGGAATTTTTTCCAATTAAAGGACAATCGAAACGGGATTGGTTTATTTATTTCAGAGTCGCCACTTGGGAGATTTAAGGTGTCCCAAGTCACCAATTTTAATCCCGAATCGAGGAAAAGAATGACTCTATATTACAGTCTGCGTACCAGAAATCCGGATAAGGAATTCTGTTAGCCCGGGAGAAGGTGTTAGGCATTCCCGAGTTCCGTGGTTCTAGCACGGTCGCTCAATTGTTATATTCGGCTTGATTATCTGATTTTATACAAGCATGAACTTATGTGCCAATTTTATCTTTTAAACCGCTTTTATCATTCAATGTTATTTTTATAGGACTTGCAACGTCGTGAAAACATATCTCGAACCACGTTACATCAATGCACCCGTGATTATTGACATACCTTGACTCGGTTGAGATTTGGATTTGGGTCACATAAATGTGCACCCGAATTAAGAAAAATAAATTATTTAAGACGCGCCTAAAACAACTAACATATGGTTGTTTTGGGGAAGGCCGTAAAATTTGCTAAACGGCATGTCCTGAATTCTAAGTGTTGTAATGTATATACAGTTAGAGGGCCCCGCAGCTGAGTCTATTTTATTTGACGAGGCTCGTCTCGTTCTACTTTTAAAAGGAATTCGCGACGTCATGGATATGCCTCTCGGATCACGTCACAATCAATGTACCCGTGATTAGAAATACATTTCGAATCCGTCGAGATTTGGATTTGGGTCACATAAATGTGCACCCGAGTTTAAGAAGGTAAGGTTTATTAAAGCGTATCCTAAAAAGACTAACGTGTTGTTATTTTAGGAGGGTTGTGAGATTTGCTAAGCAACCCGTCCTGGAAACTAAATGCTTCAATAATATACATTTAACGAGGGCCCCGCACCTGCGCGTTTTGTTTATTTTCATCGAGGCTCGTCTCGTCCTTATTTTAAAAGGATATCCTATAGCAACTACGTTTCTTGTGGTGTTTGTCTCTACTAATTGAAAGCAGTAAATAGCCCTAATCGATTACATGATTGCGAGCTTACTTATAACAGGATTTAAAATGCTTTTACAGAATAATAAAACGTGACTGCGATTATGGACAACTAGTCGAAAATTATGGGCCCAAACCTAGCTCATGCGAGATGGCCAGACTTGGGCCCCTGTTTTTCGATATGGGCCTAACTGATTTGTTTCGATTTGGGCTCGGCCTTCATGAGATTGAGGCCTAGAACTGATTCTTTGTTCTGTGAAATGAGTTTATCAATTTATATGGGACAATCTGGCAAAAGGAGAAAGAACTTTAACTAAAGTGGATAGTTTTCCTATTTGGCCTACATTAGAGAATATATTACACCCTCAGACTAAGTCTAAAAATACAACTTATTACACTGGGAATGTTTTTCACCTAACAGCACACATACATGACTAGCATTCATTAACCTACATTGATACACTAAGCATGTAGGCTACTTCTATTATCCAAACGAAAATGTAACTACTATATACTACATGACATTTAACACAACAGTCCACGTGTATATAAAAACAATCTGCAGGTCCTTTCTTTTGCATTCATGTTCAAACTCTCAGTTACATTAGTGGTATCGATTGTGTACCTGGTAAGGAGGACAAAGAAGAAAGGAATGATCAGCTAGGCAATATGCAGTGAATACAGCAGCGGCAGACACACAGCAATCAACCAACTAAACCAAGTGTTTTCCACAGTCCACGAACAACCAACAATAGTTCCCAGAACAAAAGAAACCAGCAAATAGTCGAATGCCAAACCAGTAATTCCAGACGAAGAGTAATGAACACCAGAAGTAAAAGAAGTTCGATGCAGCAAATAACAACAGTTCAGCAACCAACAAACAGCTCAGTCAGTGCAGATGACAGAACTTGGCCAAGGCAGCTTGACCAATATGAATTCTTATTCAACTTTCAGATGGTGTTTGGTTATAATCTATTTGGAAACTAACTTATGTTTTTCAGCTTTCTTTAAACTCAGTAAACCTTCCTTCAGACTAAAAGTTTCAGCTTTTAAACTAAAAATTCCAGCCTTTTGTTTTCTCTTTTTCTGAAGACTAAAAGTCCAGCCCTTTTTCAGTTCTCAAATGGCCTATTTATAAGCCAAAGTGACCAAGTGCAGCTAAGCTGCCCTCATCTGCAACTTGCAGTCTACCCATACCCCTTAAAGCCCATGCCTAAGCATCTTTTGGTGCCAGCCCCTTTATTCCTCACGCCTGGTTTTTGTTTAATCAAGAGTTATGGGCATCATTTTATTATTCATTTTAAGCCCCATACTCTCATGTCTTGCTCCCCATTGGTATTAGTTTAATCCTAAATTAGTACCCTACTTGTCAGCTCATTTAAACTAATCTTTCTGTCCTTTTTAACACCCCAGAATACCCCTACTTAACCTTGATTATTATTGCCCTGCCTATTGCAGCATCAGGGCAGTTTTGAACTGATGAAAGTTTAAATTCAAGGCTGCCTGGACTGAACCTTTCCAGTCATTTTTTACAATGCAAACAAACCATTTTAAACAATGTTGGGGCATTCAGTTAGTGGCAACGTTCAATTAGTCCTGTGACATTATTAGCTCATTCGATTCATTAGTTATAGAAAACTAATCAACGACATTTATCGAGTCGACTATACTAATTATAGCAGGTAATAATCAGTCGCTCATATAAACAATACGTTCGGGGACCTAAAGGGTATCAGACAACTTTTTGTTAAATTACTGGGCCTATATGAATTAGTTCATTTGACGATTAATCTAACTGACGATCATGTTTATCACAGAGTGTATTCAGAACAAACAGAAGACAATCGACCAAATAAAAGGCCTTTAACAGAGATGGAAGAAATCCGAAATAAAAATAACAACATAACAAACAAACACAACAGAACATGCTGACAACTTAATTAGAACTAAAACAAAAGAAAGAAAAACTTACCAAAAAGGTTTGAAATAAAAAATGACCCAAATTCTGATTCAACTTCGAACCCTTGAGGCCGAACAAACTTTAATCAGGGTGTTCTCACATGAGAACACCTTGATTAAGGTCTATTAGACCTCAAACCCTTGTCAAGACTGGCCGGGTTCCCCAGGTGCATGTGTCCTAAGGTCTGGATTTCCAGATCTGATTTTTAAGGAGTTGTGGGTAGATTCGGACCAAACCAAGCTTGGTTTGGTCACGAGGAAGGTCAGGGGGGTGTCTGGTATGAAGATGGGGTGGTTTGGCATAGATCCGGGTTCGACTCAAATCTTCAAATGAAGATTCGAGACGAACGAAAGTGATTCGAGGCTAGGGAGTAACAGATCCATGTTCAGGAGAGTGAGGGGGTCTTAGGGTGTTCGGGAGGTGGCCACCGGCGTTCATGCCGCCGGGTTTTGGTGGAAGGGAAACTAGGGCGGCGTTAGGGTTTGGGGGTTTCAGGGTTCGGGGAAGGAGATGACTGAAGGGTGGGGTTGGTATAGGGGGTGCGTGGTACGATAGGACGCTTATATACGGGGAGGTTGATTGGATCTGAGCCGTTAGATCAGATGATCTCAACGGCTTAGATCTGATACTGAGAAATGAGACGGGGTCGTTTGGTAGTTAAACGGGGTCGTTTGGTTTAAGTGAGGGGTCGGATCGGATTGGTTCCTGGGTCGGGTTTTGAAGCGGGTTACTGATAGAGGTCCTGAGCCGTTGGATCGAGAGTTTGAACGGCCCAGATTGATTTTCCTGAAACGGCGTCGTTTCAGAAGAGGCCTGGGCAGCCGGACTTGGGCTGGGTCTGAGTGCTGGGTGGGCCTATTATTTTGTTTAATTTCTTTTGGCCCAAACCAATTTCTTTCACTTTTGTTTTCTAATTTCACTTTTCTTTTAAAACAAAAATAAAAATAACAAATAATAAAATAACGAAATTAAAACTAAGCAACAATGCAACATTTTAACACAATTATCACAAAAATATTTAAGTAAGTTAGCTAAAAACCTAGAACGGACGATGCACACATATGTATATATTTTTTTTGAATTTTCTTTTACTGACCGAATTATGGTTTAATCATCCTGACATACATGTTTGGTATTTTGTTTGCCAATGATTAAATGCAAAAATGGACAGATCCACAAATGACTAACAACACATGTCATGAAAACTTCAAACATTGTACAGCGAAACCATTTGTTACTATTTTTATTTTCTTTTGGAGCGATTGCTCGTAAAGCAAAAATCACGTGCTTACAGCTGCCCCTCTTTGCACGAAGACACGAAGGGTTTTCGCGCAAAGATAAGCGAGTGATTTTTTGCCCGTCCGAATACTCCGTATGAAGCATTTTTTGAAAAAGATTTGACCGAACCTTTGCTTCAGAGGTTTCCTACATATCCTGGGCTGAAACAGGAATCAGGTCAATGTAGTTCGGGAAATTTTGGTAGCTGGGACTACCGTGTGACTATATTGCTTGCTGCTGTTGTGCGCTGTCGCATGCTGCTGTAGGATGCTACTGCTCAACCGATCTCCCTGTTACATTGCTCTAAAAGGAAAAACAAGAAGTTAAGCTAGAGTATGAGATCTCATCCATCTCCAACTTGTTCTTGTTGTCTCGCTTTCTTGTCGGCTAACGCTTTCTTCTGATGCCTTTATTTTGTGACCTTTGGAGATGATGCTGGTCCACCGCCTTTCTGAATGCCAGTTTTCATCACTTTGTTTGATTTGCTGGGAACATGGCTTTCTTCTTTAAATCTTCCACTAGTTTCTTCAGTGGTATGTCTCTTCATCAGTATCGTCATACTGGGCATGCTACAATGTTTCCGAACTGCTTCTTCTGAGACGCGTTCTTTCTTGCTTTTGAATGTGCGCTTGCTTTGGCAGACTTCTGCTTCTTGGCGCTGGGGATTTTATTGTTTTTCCTGCTTGGGGCTCTCTGTTGTAACCTTCCGTCTTCAGGTGGGGCTACTGATTCCAAACTCTAGAGCTAAAAGTATTCCCGCATTATACTGGTGGGCGACCTAGAACTTAAATGTATTCCCGCATTATACTGGTGGGCGACCTAGAACTTAAATGTATTCCCGCATTATACTGGTGGGCGACCTAGAACTTAAATGTATTCCCGCATTATACTGGTGGGCGACCTAGAACTTAAAAGTATTCCCGCATTATACTGGTGGGCGACCTAGAACTTAAATGTATTCCCGCATTATACTGGTGGGCGACCTAGAACTTAAATGTATTCCCGCATTATACTGGTGGGTGACCTAGAACTTAAATGTATTCCCGCATTATACTGGTGGGCGACCTAGAACTTAAATGTATTCCCGCATTATACTGGTGGGCGACCTAGAACTTAAAAGTATTCCCGCATTATACTGGTGGGCGACCTAGAACTTAAATGTATTCCCGCATTATACTGGTGGGCGACCTAGAACTTAAATGTATTCCCGCATTATACTGGTGGGTGACCTAGAACTTAAATGTATTCCCGCATTATACTGGTGGGCGACCTAGAACTTAAATGTATTCCCGCATTATACTGGTGGGCGACCTAGAACTTAAATGTATTCCCGCATTATACTGGTGGGCGACCTAGAACTTAAATGTATTCCCGCATTATACTGGTGGGTGACCTAGAACTTAAATGTATTCCCGCATTATACTGGTGGGCGACCTAGAACTTAAATGTATTCCCGCATTATACTGGTGGGCGACCTAGAACTTAAAAGTATTCCCGCATTATACTGGTGGGCGACCTAGAACTTAATGTATTCCCGCATTATACTGGTGGGCGACCTAGAACTTAAAAGTATTCCCGCATTATACTGGTGGGCGACCTAGAACTTAAATGTATTCCCGCATTATACTGGTGGGCGACCTAGAACTTAAAAGTATTCCCGCATTATACTGGTGGGCGACCTAGAACTTAAATGTATTCCCGCATTATACTGGTGGGCGACCTAGAACTTAATGTATTCCCGCATTATACTGGCGGGCGACCTAGAACTTAAATGTATTCCCGCATTATACTGGTGGGCGACCTAGAACTTAAAAGTATTCCCGCATTATACTGGTGGGCGACCTAGAACTTAATGTATTGAAATTGTTTCCCCGTTCTTCCGAGAAAATTTTCGACAATCGGCAGAAAATTTTCTGCCCCGGTTTTTGGTGACTTCCATGGCGTTGCATCTTGCTGCCCTCATCAATCCTCTGTTCCCCTGCAAAAGACAAAAGGATTTGTTCAGTTTTAATCGTGGTGGTAGAGGGTGCCTTTCTGGCGAGCAATTTTTCTCTCTTCCTCTTTTCTTGCTCTTTGTCCCCATAATTGGTTGGCGGGAAAAGTTGCCTGTTGGGGGTCTCTAGCCTGCTGGGGATTGGTTTTCAATTTATCCCCTTTTCTGCTTTCTTTTTAAACACATGATGTGGGAGTCTGCTTCTAACTCCCGAAACCACTCCCTTTTGGAGCCTACTTCTTCCAAAATTTCCGGGCACAATCACTGCATTGCCCGGGACCGGCCTTTAAGACTGTTTGTATTATCCTGCATTGGATGAATTCCCCTTCGGTTTCTGGTAGTAAGCTTTGAAAAATCCTTTCAAGACACATTTTAGGAAAAGAGATAAAAGCTAAAAAAAAGAGAAAATCTTTCTGAACGAAAATTTTGGTGGGAGAAGAAACTCAGAAGAACTTATCTGGAGGATGCGACTGGTCCCCGTGATCATGACGTGCACCATAGATTCCCGACCCAGTCTATTTGTATCAATTGATTTGCCGGATGGTCTGACTTGCTGGGGATGATAAATGACTGTCCATGCTGTTGCAAATGTGGTAGCTTTTGTTGATTCGTCTTGTCGCCTCATAGTGCCCTTCGAGGGGTTTTCACTAATGAGACTCTCTCTTTTCTCTCATCTCCCGGCGCCTTATGGTGCCTGTGAAGGTTTTCACCAATAAGACTCTCTCATTTCATATCCCTCATCTTACATCGCCTCTCGGTGCCTGCGAAGGTTTTCACCGATGAGACTCTCTCATTTTATTTCTTTCGAGGAATCGGGGTGTTGTAGATGCGACCCTCTCTTCCGGGGATTCTTTTGACTATCAACCCATTCCCAGTCTTACGATCCTCTTCTTTGCTGGGGATCAGTGTATTATTCTTGGCCTTATTCGCCGGATTTGGCATCTCTCGAACATTGATCGGGAGGTCTTTTGGATGTTGATGTTGGTTTTGGTGTAGGATTTGAAGAAAGGCTATAAAAATGAAAACAATTTGAAGGGTGATGTGCTACAACTTTTGGAATCAAACCTTTGTTGGAACTTAAAACATAACCTCTGCCCCAGTTTTCTTGCTTGGGGAATTTATTTTTTACGCTTATGTTGAGCTATGTGCGTTACACACATTGTGCTATATTGTGCACACTATGTACATTATGCATCCTATATTCACTATGATGCATACTATGACCGAGCCGTGAGGCGCCTACGTATCCTCTTTGAGGAATCAGGTCAAACGTAGTTCCCACGGTTTTATATTCCTTGATTTTTCTTTTCTTTCTTTTCATTTTCTTTTCCTTTTCTTTTTCTTTTTCTTTTCTTTTCCTTTCTTTTCTTTTTTTTTCGTATCTTTCCCATTAGTGATTCCAAAAGAGGGGTATTGAAAGAATTTGCTTAAGGCTCAAAGGGGGAAGCGAGGGTTAAAAGTGTTTGGATAGAAGAAAGAATTGCCTCCGTCATCTCATTATTCAACAAATGCCAAATACAAACAAATAAACCAAAATTGCCATAATTTAAAGAAATTACGCATAATATCTCTTGACTGCATCTGAATTGATAGCCATGTCGACACATCTACCTTCGACATCTGTAAAACACAAAGCACCATTGGCCAAGACTCTGGTCACGATATAAGGCCCTTGCCAATTTGGGGCGAATTTGCCTTTTGCCTCGACCTGATGTGGGAGGATCTTCTTCAATACCTGCTGCCCTACTTCAAACTTCCTGGAGCGCACCTTTTTATTATACGCTCTTGCCATTCTCTTCTGGTACAGCTGACCATGGCACACTGCTGTCAATCTTTTCTCATCTATCAAGCTCAACTGTTCCAAGCGAGCTTTGATCCATTCATCATCATCAATTCCGGCTTCAGCGACAATTCGGAGGGACGGAATTTCGACCTCCGCTGGTATCACGGCCTCAGTTCCATACACCAACAAATAAGGAGTTGTGCCTATGGAAGTCCGGACGGTAGTGCGGTAACCCAACAAAGCAAAGGGTAATTTCTCGTGCCATTGTCTGGACCCTTCCACCATTTTTCGCAGTATCTTCTTGATATTCTTATTGGCTGCTTCGACTGCTCCATTTGCCTTAGGACGATATGGGGTGGAATTGCGGTGTGTAATCTTGAATTGTTGGCATACCTCTCTCATCAAGCTGCTATTAAGATTCGCACCGTTATCCGTGATGATCACTTTTGGGATCCCAAATCTGCAGATGATATGGGAGTGAACAAAGTCCACCACTGCCTTCTTGGTTACTGATTTGAAGGTTTTAGCCTCAACCCATTTGGTGAAGTAATCAATGGTCACTAGAATGAACCTATGACCGTTGGACGCTGCTGGCTTGATGGGCCCAATGACATCCATGCCCCATGCTACAAACGGCCAGGGTGCTGACATCGTATGTAACTCTGTTGGCGGAGAATGAATCAAATCTCCATGTATCTGGCACTGATGGCATTTCCTTACGAAAGTGATACAATCGTGTTCCATGGTTAGCCAATAACACCCTGTTCGAAGGATCTTTCTTGCCAATACATATCCGCTCATGTGCGGCCCACAAACTCCGGCATGTACTTCCGCCATAACCGTCGTTGCCTGCCCGACATCTATGCATCTCAACAATCCCAAATCCGGGGTTCTTTCATACAATACTCCTCCACTGAGGAAGAAACCATTCGACAAACGTCGAAGGGCTCTTTTTTGGTCTCCAGAGGCATGTTCCGGATATATCCCCATCCGGAGGTATTCCTTGATATCATGAAACCAGGGTTCGCCATCTGCTTCTTCTTCTATGGCATTGCAGTAGGCATGCTGATCACGGACCTGGATGTGTAGAGGATCAACATACATTTTGTCAGGGTGGTGCAGCATTGATGCTAAGGTGGCTAAGGCATCCGCAACCTCATTGTGAACTCTCGGGATGTGTTTGAACTTCACCGATCGAAATTGCTTGCTCAGATCATGCAAGCATTGTCGGTATGGTATGAGCTTTAGATCTCGTATTTCCCATTCACCCTGAATTTGATGTACCAAGAGGTCCGAGTCTCCCAAGACCAAGACGTCTCTGGACATCCATGTCAGCAGCCAAGCGCAGACCTAGAATGCAAGCCTCATATTCGGCCATATTGTTGGTGCAATAGAAGCGTAGTTGAGCCGTAACAGGATAATGCCGTCCTGTTTCAGAAATGAGTACTGCTCCTATTCCAACCCCTTTCGCGTTTGCAGCTCCATCGAAGAAAAGCTTCCAACCCGGTTCCTCAGGCAATTCCAACTCATTTGTATGCATTACCTCTTCGTCAGGAAAATACGTTCTTAAGGGCTCGTATTTTTCATCAACGAGATTCTCTGCCAAATGGTCTGCCAGCGCCTGGGCTTTCATGGACGTCCTCGTCACATAGATGATATCAAACTCTGTGAGCAGAATTTGCCATTTTGCCAACCTTTCCGTGGGCATAGGTTTCTGAAAGATGTACTTCAATGGGTCCAAGCGGGATATGAGATAAGTAGTATATGAAGACAGGTAGTGCTTCAACTTTTGAGCTACCCAAGTTAGGGCGCAGCATGTTTTCTCGAGTTGAGTGTACTTGACCTCATGCACTGTGAATTTCTTGCTAAGATAGTAGATGGCCTGCTCCTTCCTTCCTGTGTCATCATGTTGCCCTAGTACACAACCAAATGAATTTTCCAAGACCGTCAGGTAAAGGATTAGGGGTTTCCCGGGCTTAGGCGGGACCAATACGGGTGGATTAGACAGATACCCTTTGATTTGGTCGAAAGCCTCCTGACACTCTGCCGTCCAACCTATCGCAACATTCTTTTTCAGCAGCCGAAATATGGGTTCACAAGTCGCTGTGAGTTGAGCGATGAACCTGCTGATGTAATTGAGTCTACCCAGCAAACTCATTACCTCTGTTTTGTTCCTTGGCGGTGGCAAATCTCGGATGGATTCAATTTTGTATGGGTCTAACTCAATCCCCCGTCGACTGACGATGAATCCTAGCAACTTTCCTGATGGAACTCCGAATGCGCATTTGGCCGGGTTAAGCTTGATATCATACCTCCGGAGTCTTTGGAAAAATCTCCTTAGGTCTGCTACATGGTCCTCCTGACGCCAAGATTTGATGATCACGTCGTCGACGTACACCTCAATCTCCTTGTGTATCATGTCATGAAACACTGCAGTCATTGCTCGCATGTATGTTGCCCCAGCGTTCTTTAACCCGAACGGCATTACCCGATAGCAGTAGGTTCCCCATGGCGTAATAAACGTTGTCTTCTCAGCATCCTCCTCATCCATTAGGATCTGATGATAACCTGCATAGCAATCCACAAAGGATCCAATCTCGCGCCCTGCGCAATTGTCGATCAGGATATGAATGTTGGGCAGCGGGAAATTGTCCTTGGGACTTGCTTTGTTGAGGTTGCGGTAATCAACGCATACCCTGATTTTTCCATCCTTCTTTGGGACTGGTACCACATTGGCCAACCACTCAGGATACCGAGTGACCCGAATGACCTTCGATTGTAATTGCTTAATCACTTCTTCTTTGATCTTTACACTCATTTCTGTTTTAAATTTCCTTAGTTTTTGCTTGACCGGAGGGTATGCCGGGTCAGTGGGCAATTTGTGAACCACTAAATTGGTGCTTAATCCAGGCATATCATCATAGGACCAGGCAAAAACATCTTTGAATTCCCTGAGAGTTTTGATCAATTCTGTTCTGACATTCGGCTCAATATGGATGCTAATTTTGGTCTCTTAGACGTTATCAGCGTCTCCTAGATTCACAGCCTCGGTGTCATTTAAGTTAGGCTTGGGTTTCTCTTCAAATTGGCACAGTTCTCTGTTTATTTCTTCGAAGGCTTCACCTTCGTCACATTCAGATTCATCGTCACAAACGACCTTTTGCATCATTGAGTCGGTTTCAGATTGATTTATTAGACTAGGTCGAAGATCCGCTGTGCATGCCATGTCATTAGAACCAGTAAAAAGAGAATTGTTCAGAAAGAAAAAGAACAAGACAAAAATTAAAATGAGACAAAAGAAAAGAACTTTATTAAATTTGCGGGATAAAAAGGGTTCACACTTTTACAAAACGAAAGTAAAATTTGGATTACACCCTTGAATAATCCGATCAAACACACAAACAAACAAAACATTAATCAAAGCCTACTACCAAGACTCCCCTCGGACAGGAAGAGGAGTAACCGTCCAATTGTTGGTCTTGGCCTCAGGCCCCACAAATCGTATCTCTGCTCTGCTGGAACCTTCTCCAGCTTCCACCATACTGACATCCGTGAACAGCCTCTCAAAACTCTGATTCAGGTCTTCATTTATACCGATCAAAGGTCCTCGAATCTTTGGGATCACTGACCCCTTGGCACTTGCTTTAACAAAAAACCTTGAGAGGCGTGGCACTGGTTTAGGCAGAAACCAGACCCTCTTCTTCATTCTTCGCGCCTCCTTCCTGTCTGTTGCGGTTGGTTTGAACCCCAACCCGAAGGTTTCCAGATTCTTAGGAAGGGAAACAGGTTGGACTATCCCTTGAAGTTCAACTCCCAGGCCTTTTCCCGGCACAAATCCATTACCCAACATTTCTGATACTATCATGACTGTTGCGGCAGCTACCCTAGGGTGCGGGATGATTTCTCCTTCAGAAATTTTGTTGGCCGACCCTGTATCGAGAATCTGGTAGACCCAGGGACCCTTGTCATCAGTGGTCTCTATGAAAGGCACAATGGTTCCGCCCATGGTGCATGTTGTATCCTCGCCGTGCAACACGACCTCTTGTCTTTCCCACTCGAACTTCACTGTCTGATGTAGGGTGGAAGGCACCGCTTTAGCTGCATGAATCCAAGGTCGTCCTAACAGCAAGTTGTAAGATACCGTGGCGTCCAACACCTGGAATTCCATGGTAAATAGGACCGGACCAATGGTTAATTCAAGTACAACATCCCCCACAGTGGCGGTTCCGTTTCCGTCAAACCCCCGGACACAGATGCTATTCTCCCGGATTCTTCCACGGTCAATCTTTAACTGGTCCAGGGTGGATAACGGACAAATATTGGCGCTTGAGCCGTTATCCACCAATACTCGAGTTACCACCGAGTCTTCACATTTGACAGCTAGGTATAGAGCTTTGTTATGCTCCGTACCTTCCACCGGCAGGTCATCATCTGAGAATGTTACCCTGTTCACCTCGAAAATCTTGCTGGCGATGGTTTCCAGGTGGTTTACAGAAATCTCACTGGGTACATGGGCCTCGTTCAATATCTTTAACAGGGCCCGACGATGTTCCTCGGAATGGAGGAGTAATGACAATAGTGAGATCTGGGCCGGTGTTTTTCTCAGCTGCTCAACCACAGAATAATCTTGTACCTTCATCTTCCTCAGGAATTCTTCAGCCTCTTCTTCAGACACTGGCTTCTTGGTTGCCACTGGGTTGGTTTTTCTTAGCTCCACCGGAGCAAAATATCGACCTGATCGAGTCAGCCCTTGCGCTTCACAACTGACTTCTTCCACCTGTTTTCCTTGATACGTCACCACTGCCTTTTCATATTTCCAGGGCACAGCCCTGCTGTCAATCATCGGCAATTGGACCACCGGCTTTATGGTCACCCGTTCTCTACATACCCCTTTCAACATGACTGTCGGTGTGGGCAGGATCCCTGGTATTACCAACTTGCTTGGCTCGGGTTTGCTTGCTATGATGGACGGGCTCTTCCCCAATATCACTACCGGCTTGACGCCTTCACTCTGCGGCTGCATACTCGTTGCTCCACTGTTTAAGACTTCTTTCGGGGCGGCTTGGATCATCATCACTGTTTGTGAGGGTTTTCTTAATTCTCCTCCCTCACACACCAACTCAATCATGTGAGCTTCGTGGTGCGCTGGCAGTGGGTTTTAGTTGATGTTAGGGGCCTCTGGTGTCTGGACCTCGATCTTATTGGTGTCAATAAGATCCTGTATGGCATGCCTTAACTTCCAACACTTCTCGGTATCGTGCCCGAGCATCCCTGAACAGTATTCACAACTGATTGAAAGATCCAAATTCTGAGGCGGGGGATTTGGTTCCCGAGTATGGACAGGACTAACCAAACCCAATTGCCGCAGCTTGTGGAACACAGCGGTGTAGGTTTCTCCCAGTTCGGTGAAAGTTCTTTGCTTCCGCAACCTGTCATTCCTGGCATCTGGATTTCCCCGGAAACCTGCCCCTGAAGGATTTCTATATGCCCTTGGTGGAGGGTAGGTGTTTTGTGGTGGTGCATATATGTTCTGGGGAGCCGGTGCGCGCCATTGTGGGCGAACCGGAGGCTGAGTCTATACCTGGGCTTGGTGTACGGAACAATGTGGTTCTCGAGGTGGATAGAAATTTTGTGGTGGGTTGTATGGGTAGCTTGACCTGTGAGGCCTGGGTTGGTTGTAGTGCGGCTTGCCAGCCCTGGACCAACTGCCTGCCTCGATCGTGGCAACCTCTTCTTTCTTTCTTCTTAGCGCACCTCCCGTGCCGCTTTGAATAGCCTGGGTTGTGGCTTTAAGTGCCGAATAGTTCAAGATCTTGTCCGACCTCAAACCTTCTTCTATCATGACCCCAATTTTGACCACCTCGTTGAAAGATTTTCCAACCGTCGTCACCAAGTGACCAAAGTAGGTTGGATCCAATGTCTGCAAAAAATAGTCCACCATCTCTCCCTCTCTCATGGAAGGATCGACTCTAGCTGCTTGTTCTCTCCAGCGGAACCCGAACTCGCGAAAACTTTCCCCGGGTTTCTTCCCAGTTCTCAATAACGTGAGACGGTCAGGGACTATCTCCAGGTTGTACTGGAAATGACCTGCAAAAGCCTGCGCCAGATCATCCCACGTGTACCACCTGCTGAAATCTTGCCTAGTATACCATTCCAGTGCAGATCCACTCAGACTTTGGCCGAAATAAGCTATCAAAAGCTCATCCTTGCCTCCTGCCCCTCTCATTTTGCTACAGAATCCCCGCAAATGTGCCATGGGATCACCGTGCCCTTCATATAAATCAAACTTGGGCATCTTGAACCCAGCCGGGAGTTGGACATCTGGGAAAGGGCACAGATCTTTGTATGCCACGCTGACTTGATTGCCCAGCCCGTGCAAGTTCCTGAAGGATTGCTCCAGGCTTTTGAACTTTCTTAACACTTCATCCTGTTCAGGGGCCTTAACCGGCTTCTCAACCTCTGCCGGTACTTCCAAATGGGGATTGTAAGCCTGTGGTTCCGGTGCGTGGAATGTAGGCTCGGGGGGATAGTATTGTGTATCGTGAGCCTGAAACAATGGCTCACTGGTCGTTCGCTGCAAAGGGGCTGATGTAGGTCCCACAAAAATGGGAATGTTGGGTGTTGGGAGAGGTTGATGGGGTGGTGGAGCTTGGGAATCGTGAGGGCTTCTTTCTGGATGATAGAGGGGATTTGGGCGGCTTGTGGAAGGGCCAGAGTGAGGGTACTCCGGCATGTGTCCCAGTGTCTCAGGGCTCTTTTGTGTTTTGGCCAGGGCTAGCTGCATTGCATGCATCTCTAGTCCCATCCTTTCAATTTTTTCCATTGCTTCTTTTAGCAACTGGCTCATCGGCCTTTCTTCCTCATTACTATTCTCTGAAGTTGTCATGCTTGTTGCTACCGGTCCTTTGGATCTGGTTTGGTATGAATGTGTTGCCAGAATTCTTTAACAACTAACTGTCTGGTATCAGACAACAACAAACTTTGTTAGTGTTAGAGCTTAACAGATTTGATCATAACACATAGAGGATGCAATGCACCTAGGCAGTTAACCGTTTCTACATGCTTTGCTTCAAACCACATGCGTCATCCCGGTTTGTTCGTTCGTCTCTTTTAAAGTATTTTGCGAAACCCTGCGTTTTATTTTATTTACATTTTCTTTTCTTTATTTATTAAGAGTGGTCGAATCTTATGGGGATTGCCTACGTATCACGTCCCCGCGTGAATCAGACCAGGCGTAGTTCTGCCTTAAAGTAAAGAAACGCACAATTCTTGTGAAATCATTAAATTCATTCTCAAAATTTTGCTATTACAAATTACTTCAAGCAAGGGATAGCAATAGTACAGACTCCACAGTTCTTAACCCGTTTTGACTAAAAGAAAGGAAAACAACATATGGAAAAGCGACAAAGCCAAATAAACAGGACTCAACCAAAGATTAATTTTCCAACTTAGGGACCCGCGAGGCATCATTCGGCCTTTCCGCGGCCCTAGGTGTGAGGTCCCTCTGCAGGTTTTTCAGCTCATTCATGATTCGGCGGACGCAACCCATGATGGAAACAAGGAGGGTCTTGAGGCTTTTGCTCGCATGCCAGGCATCTCATGTAGATGTAATGCCCGATCTCGTCGATCTTTCCCCGAATGTTGTCCCTTTCTGCGAACAACTGCCTTATCTGTCGGTTCTTCAATCCTAGTGTTTGTGTATTGCTGGCAAGCCGGTCCTGGAACATCTCCATCTGCCTTTCCATTCTGGTCATTGCCTCGTAACATTGCCTTCTGTCGGCTTGGGCATCTCGTGTTTGCTTGAAGATCCTCTCTTGAAGAGAGGCATTCGTTTCCCTTAATGTCCCGATGCTCAGTTCATAATCCCTTATGACTCGTTGCAGGCGCTGCCTCCGAGCTATCGCACCCTTTGCCCACTTGGTCTGCAATCTTGTTGTGCTGGCCTTGGCTCTTTCCAAATCTTCCTGACATTCCGCAACCTGATCCTTTAACCCTGCTATCAATCTTTTATCTGCTCGGCTTCTCAGCTGGCTATTAGCCTCCTTTTTCATTCTCCGGATCTGAGCTTTGAGGATTTCGCCTTCTCTGATTAATCTGTTCTTTTCTCCCTTGTGGGCAGCAGACTGTAATTGGCACTCAAACCTCATATCCTGAACTTGTTGCTTCAGTTTGCCTGCTTCGGCAAGATATTCCCGCTCTTTGGCCAACCAGCCCCACTGCTCTTGTGAAGATTTGGCAAATTCTTGCAGGTGAGGTCTTTTGGTCGGTCTTCCAGATGATGTCTCCCCTTTGTACCAGGCCTGATACCCGGGCGAAACTTCCCCCTTTGCACGATTTATTACACAAGTATTTGCTTCTAAGTATTGACATTGGCTCCAAATTTGACGCACCCTTGCTTCGGGAAACTGGCCGTCTGGACTGATCTCGATCACCTGGGTGCTTAGATCCTCATCTTTCGGCACTATCTGATACCTTCCCAGTTGCCTTAAAACCCGATGCGGCGCGTATGGTTGAATGCTCTTGAGTCCCATTAAGAGAAAATGGGGTCTGGCTGCTGGCATGTATATGACTTCGTCGATCGATAACCATCCTAGCGCCCACTGTATTTGACTGGAGTTGAGGGTACGGAAATATGAGGTCCATGCTACGACTCCTTCTGGTAGGTATGTCTTATTAACTCTGGTATAGAATTCCTCTATGCAGGTTTTTCCAGCGGATCCATGGCTCAGAAACTGGGCTCGGTGACATAGGTGCTCGGTCATCCACATTTGCAACAACAAATTGCAACCCTCGAAAAAGCTTCCTCCGGCTTTGCAAGATGTGAGAGCCCGGAACATATCAGACACTATCATGGGCGCCAACGTACTATCACTCTATGTGAGCAACGTACTGACGACCCCTGCTATCTTTATGTCAATATTCCCGTCTTTTCTTGGGAATACTAGCAGTCCTAAGAAAGTTATCATGAAAGCAATCCGTCTATGTTCTTCCCACTTTTGGCGATTACCTTTGCTGCACAACTGGTTTTCTGGCTTGTCGAATCCTCCTATGTGACCATATCTTTGATATATGAAACTCATGCTGCAAAAACCTTTTGCCAAGTCAGGGTTATGAATTGTTCTGACTATCTTTAGGGAGTCCAGAAACCGATGTATTGCTACAGCTCTTGGAGCAATCAGATATTTGTGCCTCAAAGGAGTCTCAGCGCTGCCGATATACCCTGCTATTTCTTCTAAAGTTGGGGTAAGTTCAAAATCTGAGAAACGGAAGACATTGTGCGCAGGATCCCAGTGGGGAACTAGTGCCCTTATGATATCTCCTCGTGGCCTGATATCCAACAAACTCGTGAGGCCTTTCAGATACTTCTTGATTTCGTCATGCCCTTCTTTGCCTAAATCATTCCGCCAGAGCCGCAATTGGAGGGGGATTTTACTCATGATTGAAAAGGGTTCATTCGGAGTCGTGCTCATTCTGCACATTTATTAATAAGATTTTAACAAACGACACTTGTCCTGATAAAAACAAAATATATGCGATTTTTTGTGAATTTTGAATTTTCGTATATATATAAAAAAAACTTTCTAAAGAAGTTAATAACGGAAAATATTTTGGATTTTTGTTTCGAAAACTGGGAGCCTGAAAGGACTTTTCTAGACCTTTAGCAAGACAAATACTTTTGCCACAAATAAAGATATATATACATTTTGAAGTAAAGAAAAACTTTTGAATTTTTCACATATATATATATACATATATTTGCAACAAATAATAAAAGTTAAGACAAAAACCATTTTAAGTTATACATATATTTTTTTTATGACAAGACAAACTATATATTTCTATTGATATTTTATTTTTTGAAAGACAGAACAACGACCTTTCAAAATTTTGGCAGAGTTTTGACAGTATTTGTTTTTTTCTTTTTTTTTCAACAATAAACAATCAATTCCTAACCGTTATTTCCCTTTTTTTTTTCACAATATTCCAAATATTCAAACACCGGTCAGCATGCGGGCATGAGACAAATAAATGCACGGAAAACAATAGGATGCACCAGAATGGTCTTTTCATATCAGGTTGCTAGTCCTAGACGGACCCAACCCCTGTGTTGAGTCCCCTAAGTCATATGCAACGTGATGCAAATAAGCGTTCCTACTAGGGATCCGGCATGAAGTCACGTTATTCTATGTTCAAAACCTGGGTCGGTGTTCTAGACAGTGTACCCGAGCGGACAACTCGAGTTGAGGAAGGAGCTCCTTTCCGGGAACCAAAAGGCCAGCCGGCTTAGAAACTTTCCGAGCCTCTTTTATTTAGGGTATGACACTAACAGAATAAGGAGTCTCAACCAGTGAGCACATCCCCGGAGGTAAGAAGAGAAAGGTTTCGGCACAGTTTATATACAGTTCAAATAATATCAAAGCGGTAACAGCAGCATTTAGCACACTAGGATCAAACATGTAATAATCAGATAATAAATAAAGCCGAATAATAACAATTATTCTAAGCTCGAATTCTTAACCCTGAACCAGTGGTTCTGGGTCTAAAAATCCCCAGCAGAGTCGCCAGAGCTGTCACACCTCCTTTTTCCGCACCCGCGGGGCGCAAGGGGAGTTTTTTCCAATTAAAGGACAATCGAAACGGGATTGGTTTATTTATTTCAGAGTCGCCACTTGGGAGATTTAAGGTGTCCCAAGTCACCAATTTTAATCCCGAATCGAGGAAAAGAATGACTCTATATTACAGTCTGCGTACCAGAAATCCGGATAAGGAATTCTGTTAGCCCGGGAGAAGGTGTTAGGCATTCCCGAGTTCCGTGGTTCTAGCACGGTCGCTCAATTGTTATATTCGGCTTGATTATCTGATTTTATACAAGCATGAACTTATGTGCCAATTTTATCTTTTAAACCGCTTTTATCATTCACTGTTATTTTTATAGGACTTGCAACGTCGTGAAAACATATCTCGAACCACGTTACATCAATGCACCCGTGATTATTGACATACCTTGACTCGGTTGAGATTTGGATTTGGGTCACATAAATGTGCACCCGAATTAAGAAAAATAAATTATTTAAGACGCGCCTAAAACAACTAACGTATGGTTGTTTTGGGGAAGGCCGTAAAATTTGCTAAACGGCATGTCCCGAATTCTAAGTGTTGTAATGTATATACAGTTAGAGGGCCCCGCAGCTGAGTCTATTTTATTTGACGAGGCTCGTCTCGTTCTACTTTTAAAAGGAATTCGCGACGTCATGGATATGCTCTCGGATCACGTCACAATCAATGTACCCGTGATTAGAAATACATTTCGAATCCGTCGAGATTTGGATTTGGGTCACATAAATGTGCACCCGAGTTTAAGAAGGTAAGGTTTATTAAAGCGTATCCTAAAAAGACTAACGTGTTGTTATTTTAGGAGGGTTGTGAGATTTGCTAAGCAACCCGTCCTGGAAACTAAATGCTTCAATAATATACATTTAACGAGGGCCCCGCACCTGCGCGTTTTGTTTATTTTCATCGAGGCTCGTCTCGTCCTTATTTTAAAAGGATATCCTATAGCAACTACGTTTCTTGTGGTGTTTGTCTCTACTAATTGAAAGCAGTAAATAGCCCTAATCGATTACATGATTGCGAGCTTACTTATAACAGGATTTAAAATGCTTTTACAGAATAATAAAACGTGACTGCGATTATGGACAACTAGTCGAAAATTATGGGCCCAAACCTAGCTCATGCGAGATGGCCAGACTTGGGCCCCCGTTTTTCGATATGGGCCTAACTGATTTGTTTCGATTTGGGCTCGGCCTTCATGAGATTGAGGCCTAGAACTGATTCTTTGTTCTGTGAAATGAGTTTATCAATTTATATGGGACAATCTGGCAAAAAGAGAAAGAACGTTAACTAAAGTGGATAGTTTTCCTATTTGGCCTACATTAGAGAATATATTACACCCTCAGACTAAGTCTAAAAATACAACTTATTACACTGGGAATGTTTTTCACCTAACAGCACACATACATGACTAGCATTCATTAACCTACATTGATACACTAAGCATGTAGGCTACTTCTATTATCCAAACGAAAATGTAACTACTATATACTACATGACATTTAACACAACAGTCCACGTGTATATAAAAACAATCTGCAGGTCCTCTCTTTTGCATTCATGTTCAAACTCTCAGTTACATTAGTGGTATCGATTGTGTACCTGGTAAGGAGGACAAAGAAGAAAGGAATGATCAGCTAGGCAATATGCAGTGAATACAGCAGCGGCAGACACACAGCAATCAACCAACTAAACCAAGTGTTTTCCACAGTCCACGAACAACCAACAATAGTTCCCAGAACAAAAGAAACCAGCAAATAGTCGAATGCCAAACCAGTAATTCCAGACGAAGAGTAATGAACACCAGAAGTAAAAGAAGTTCGATGCAGCAAATAACAACAGTTCAGCAACCAACAAACAGCTCAGTCAGTGCAGATGACAGAACTTGGCCAAGGCAGCTTGACCAATATGAATTCTTATTCAACTTTCAGATGGTGTTTGGTTATAATCTATTTGGAAACTAACTTATGTTTTTCAGCTTTCTTTAAACTCAGTAAACCTTCCTTCAGACTAAAAGTTTCAGCTTTTAAACTAAAAATTCCAGCCTTTTGTTTTCTCTTTTTCTGAAGACTAAAAGTCCAGCCCTTTTTCAGTTCTCAAATGGCCTATTTATAAGCCAAAGTGACCAAGTGCAGCTAAGCTGCCCTCATCTGCAACTTGCAGTCTGCCCATACCCCTTAAAGCCCATGCCTAAGCATCTTTTGGTGCCAGCCCCTTTATTCCCCACGCCTGGTTTTTGTTTAATCAAGAGTTATGGGCATCATTTTATTATTCATTTTAAGCCCCATACTCTCATGTCTTGCTCCCCATTGGTATTAGTTTAATCCTAAATTAGTACCCTACTTGTCAGCTCATTTAAACTAATCTTTCTGTCCTTTTTAACACCCCAGAATACCCCTGCTTAACCTTGATTATTACTGCCCTGCCTATTGCAGCATCAGGGCAGTTTTGAACTGATGAAAGTTTAAATTCAAGGCTGCCTGGACTGAACCTTTCCAGTCATTTTTTACAATGCAAACAAACCATTTTAAACAATGTTGGGGCATTCAGTTAGTGGCAACGTTCAATTAGTCCTGTGACATTATTAGCTCATTCGATTCATTAGTTATAGAAAACTAATCAACGACATTTATCGAGTCGACTATACTAATTATAGCAGGTAATAATCAGTCGCTCATATAAACAATACGTTCGGGGACCTAAAGGGTATCAGACAACTTTTTGTTAAATTACTGGGCCTATATGAATTAGTTCATTTGACGATTAATCTAACTGACGATCATGTTTATCACAGAGTGTATTCAGAACAAACAGAAGACAATCGACCAAATAAAAGGCCTTTAACAGAGATGGAAGAAATCCGAAATAAAAATAACAACATAACAAACAAACACAACAGAACATGCTGACAGCTTAATTAGAACTAAAACAAAAGAAAGAAAAACTTACCAAAAAGGTTTGAAATAAAAAATGACCCAAATTCTGATTCAACTTCGAACCCTTGAGGCCGAACAAACTTTAATCAGGGTGTTCTCACATGAGAACACCTTGATTAAGGTCTATTAGACCTCAAACCCTTGTCAAGACTGGCCGGGTTCCCCAGGTGCATGTGTCCTAAGGTCTGGATTTCCAGATCTGATTTTTAAGGAGTTGTGGGTAGATTCGGACCAAACCAAGCTTGGTTTGGTCACGAGGAAGGTCAGGGGGTGTCTGGTATGAAGATGGGGTGGTTTGGCATAGATCCGGGTTCGACTCAAATCTTCAAATGAAGATTCGAGACGAACGAAAGTGATTCGAGGCTAGGGAGTAACAGATCCATGTTCAGGAGAGTGAGGGGGTCTTAGGGTGTTCGGGAGGTGGCCACCGGCGTTCATGCCGCCGGGTTTTGGTGGAAGGGAAACTAGGGCGGCGTTAGGGTTTGGGGGTTTCAGGGTTCGGGGAAGGAGATGACTGAAGGGTGGGGTTGGTATAGGGGGTGCGTGGTACGATAGGACGCTTATATACGGGGAGGTTGATTGGATCTGAGCCGTTAGATCAGATGATCTCAACGGCTTAGATCTGATACTGAGAAATGAGACGGGGTCGTTTGGTAGTTAAACGGGGTCGTTTGGTTTAAGTGAGGGGTCGGATCGGATTGGTTCCTGGGTCGGGTTTTGAAGCGGGTTACTGATAGAGGTCCTGAGCCGTTGGATCGAGAGTTTGAACGGCCCAGATTGATTTTCCTGAAACGGCGTCGTTTCAGAAGAGGCCTGGGCAGCCGGACTTGGGCTGGGTCTGAGTGCTGGGTGGGCCTATTATTTTGTTTAATTTCTTTTGGCCCAAACCAATTTCTTTCACTTTTGTTTTCTAATTTCACTTTTCTTTTAAAACAAAAATAAAAATAACAAATAATAAAATAACGAAATTAAAACTAAGCAACAATGCAACATTTTAACACAATTATACAAAAATATTTAAGTAAGTTAGCTAAAAACCTAGAACGGACGATGCACACATATGTATATATTTTTTTTGAATTTTCTTTTACTGACCGAATTATGGTTTAATCATCCTGACATACATGTTTGGTATTTTGTTTGCCAATGATTAAATGCAAAAATGGACAGATCCACAAATGACTAACAACACATGTCATGAAAACTTCAAACATTGTACAGCGAAACCATTTGTTACTATTTTTATTTTCTTTTGGAGCGATTGCTCGTAAAGCAAAAATCACATGCTTACAGTGCTCATACTTCACCTGCTGACAGTTGAGACACCGAGCTACGAATCCAACTATATCTGTCTTCATCCGCCTCCACCAATAGTATTGCCTCAAATCCTGATACATCTTTGCGGCACCCGGATGGATGGAATACCGCGAACTATGGGCCTCCTCTAGAATCAACTTTCGCAGCCCATCAACATTGGGTACACAAATCCGGCCCTACATCCTCAATACCCCATCATCACCAATAGTCACATCTCTAGTATCACCGTGTTGAACCTTGTCCTTGAGGCAAGCAAATGAGGGTCATCATACTGCCGCTCCCTGATCGATCAAATAAGGAAAACCGAGAAACCACACAAGCTAGAACCCGACTGGGCTCCGAAAGATCCAATATCATAAACTGGCTGGCTAAGGCCTGAATATCCATCGCCATAGGCCTCTCTCATGCTGGTAAATAAGCCAAACTCCCCAAACTCTCTGCCCGGCGACTCAAAGCATCGGCCACCACATTAGCCTTGCCCGGGTGATACAAAATAGTAATGTCATAGTCCTTCAGCAACTCTAACCACCTTTTCTGGCGCAAATTTAGATCCTTTTGCTTGAACAGGTGTTGCAAGATCCGATGGTCAGTATAAATCTCACAAGGCACACCATATAAGTAATGGCGCCAAATCTTCAGGGCATGAACAATAGCAGCTAACTCAAGGTCGTGAACATGGTAGTTCTTCTCATGTATATTCAATTGTCTGGACGCGTAGGCAACCACCCTACCGTCCTGCATCAATATTGCTCCGAGGCCAATCCTCGAGGCATCACAATAGACCGTATAAGACCCCGAACCTGTAGGCAGTATCAATATTGGGGTTATGGTCAAAGCTGTCTTGAGCTTCTGAAAGCTCGCCTCACACTCCTCCGTCTATTGAAATTGAGCACCCTTCCGGGTCAACCTGGTCATAGGGGTTGCAATCGATGAAAACCCCTCCACAAAACGACGGTAGTAGCCCGCCAAACCAAGGAAACTGCGGATCTCGGTAGCTGAGGATGGTCTGGGCCAACTCTGCACGACCTTTATCTTCTTCGGATCCACCTGAATACCCTCACTCGATATCGCGTGGCCTAAGAATGCCACTGAATCCAACCAAAACTCACACTTTGAGAACTTAGCATATAACTTCTTCTCTCTCAGAGTCTGAAGCACAGTCCTCAGGTGCTGCTCATGATCTTCCCGACTCTGGGAATACACCAGAATATCATCAATAAAGACAATGACGAACGAGTCACGATACGGCCGGAACACACTGTGCATCAAATGCATAAAGGCTACCGGGGGCATTAGTCAACCTAAATGACATAACAAGGAACTCATAATGACCACACCGAGTCCTGAAAGCAGTCTTCGAAATATCTGGCTCCCAAATCTTTAACTGATGGTAACCTGAGCGTAAATCGATCTTAGAAAACACTTGTGCGCCCTGAAGCTGGTCAAACACATCATCAATACGAGGAAAAGAATAACGGTTATTCACTTTGACCTTGTTCAAGTGGCGATAATCAATACACATGCGCATAGAACCATCCTTTTTCTTCACAAACAAGACAGGAGCACCCCAAGGTGATACACTGGGCCGGATAAAACCCTTATCAAGCAATACCTATAACTGATCCTTCAACTCCTTCAACTCAGGAGAAGCCATACAATATGGAGGAATAGAAATGGGCTGAGTGCCCGGCAACAGATCAATGCCAAAATCAATATCTCTATCAGGCGGCATGCCTGGAAGATCAGTTGGAAACACATCGGGAAAATCCCATACTACTGGAACTGAATCAAATGAAGGGGTATCAATACTGACATCTCCCACATAAGCTAAATACGCATCACACCCTTTCTCAACTATACGCTGAGCTTTAAGAAAAGAAATAACTCTATTGGGAGTGTGATCTAAAGTACCCCTCCACTCAACATGTGGTACACCTAGCATGGCCAGCGTCACGGTTTTGGCGTGACAATCAAGAATAGCATAATGGGGAGACAACCAGTCCATGCCCAAGATAATATCAAAGTCAACCATGCTGAGTAACAATAAATCAGCTCCGATCTCAAAACCACTAAGAGCAACCAAACACGACCGATAAACGCCATCCACAACAAGAGAATTTCCCACATGAGCAGAAACATAAATATGGGAACTCAAAGAATCGCGAGATACACCCAAATGCGGAGCAAAATAAGAAGACACATAATAGTAAGTGGAGCCTGGATCGAATAGAAACGATGCATCTCTGTGACAAACCATTATAATACCTGTGATGACAGAATCAGAGGCAACAGCCTCGGTACGGGCAGGAAAGGCATAGTATTTGGCATGGCCTCCCCCTCTAGGGCAACCTCTACCTCCCCAACCTCCACCTCTAGCTGGCTGAGTAGGTGGGGTAGCAACTGGAGCTGTAACCATAGCCTGAGAACTCTGTGGGGCACGCTGTGGCTGAGAAGTCTGTGGAGGTGCACCCCTCCCAAGTCTAGGGCAATCCCTCACCAAGTGGCGTGTGTCACCATACTCAAAACAAGCTCTGGGAGGACGTGGTGGTGGGAATTGTGCGGTACGGGTACTCCAAGACCCCTGAACACCTGAATCACTATGCGTAATCTGGGATGCAAACTGAACTAGCTAACCCACAAAACCTCTACCATGCCGTACTCTTCCTCCAAAATAAGGACCAGTGGGTCTCTCCAGTCTACTAGGTCTCCTTACTTCCCTATACTCTCTCTCCTGACCTCGTCTGCCCCTTCTCTTCTGGGCCCACCTGTCCTTTACTCGGCGAGAGGTCCTCACCACCTACTGAACTGGGACTACAGGCTGTGTCGCCATGATACCTGGAACTTGAACAATGAGATCTCGCTAATCTAAAGTGCGGGCGGCGGGAGTCTGTACTCCTCCCCCGGCCTGAGATGTAGCTGCAGTAAGGGGAAGCAATCCTGCCTTAGCCAAAGTGGTGTACATGCTCGTGAATTATGCTAGAGCCTCCTGAAGTGTTGGAATAGTAGGCATATCAGGTGCCTGGGCTCCGTCTGGAACTGCTGGTGGCACTTCGGTGGTAGCTCGCACAAGTGTTATGGCTGCACCACGTGCGCGTCCTCGGCCTCTACTCCAGCCCGACTTCTGGCGACTCTCGCGGGGGCGCGGGTGCCTGATCATTTCAGGTAGCGCGTGCTCACCATCGGTGAGAGAATAAAAGATAAAAGTTTAGAATTCGTGATGTCAAAAATCTCGCACGGCAGAGAAATCAAATGAAGTGGAATTTTCCTAACAGTTACATAGCCTCTCATAGATAAGTACAGACGTCTCTGTACCGATCAACGAGACTAATAAATTGGCTTGTGATCCATGACTCCTATGAATCTAGAGCTCTAATACCAACTTGTCACGACCCCGGTTCATCCTCTGTGAACCATCGTGATAGCACCTAGTCTCTACAACTAGGTAAGCCTAAAGTGGGAAGATAAACCAAATTTGTGGAAGAAAAACAATTTAAAACAGAAATAGAGTAATAAAACAACGTATAAAAGTGTCGCTCGGCATAAACAATATTAACTCTTAAAATCAATACATTTTCCCAAAAACCGATAACCCATGAATCACAAGCTAAGAGATACATAAGAAGCTCTAACTCCAGAAATGTCTAACCAAAAGGGAAATACTGAAGGGCTATATTATTACAAAAAGATAGAAAGGGACTCCTCGGTCTGCGGATGCGGCAGATATACCTTGAATCCACTACAGAAGCACCTCACCTCAAGGATGATAAGACAGAGTAAAAGTACTTGGATCTGCACATGAAAAACATGCACAGAAGGGGCATTAGTACACCACAGCAGTACAAAGTAAGTGCCAAGCCTAACTTCGGTTGGGTGGTGATGAGGAAGGTCAGCTCCCTACTGAGATAAAATAAAGAATATAAGATATGACAGTATAAGATAAGCAGTACAATTGAAAACTAATGATAAGAATTTAATACAGGAAAATAAGGAATTCAATAACTAAGACAGAGGCAAAACAATCACAAGGAAATAACTGGGGATCTCTCAATATTCCGAGGATCTCTTAGTACCCTCAATATATGTCAGGGATATCTCGGTATCCTCAATATATGCTAGGGATCTCTTGGTATCCCGAGGATCTCTCGGTATCCTCAATATATGCTAGGGATCTCTTGGTATCCTCAATGTATGATAGGGATCTCATTGTATCCTGAGGATCTCTTGGTATCCTCAATGTATGATAGGGATCTCTTGGTATCCTCAATGTATGATAGGGATCTCTTGGTATCCCGAGGATATCTTGGTATTCTCAATATACGTGTTAGGGATCTCTTGGTATCCTCAATGTATGATAAGGATCTCTTGGTATCCTCAATGTACGTGTTGGGGATCAGCTCAAATCGTAAATGCGTACATGGGATCTCCCAGGATGCCGTCCCCTAGTCCCAAAGTAAAGCACACAACAATGGCACAAAGAATACTCAAATAAACTCAACTTCATAACAAGGTAACACAGACAATTCTAACCTAGCATGCTTCACGTAATACAAATAAGGCAGTTAAAGCAAATAAAGCAATTAAGTCAATTAGACATGTTTCTCTAACTAATACCAGGTTTAAAAGTGCAAGTAGAATAAATAGAAAGGGAAAACACAATTAAAGTTACTTAATGAAAACTGGATTTTCAACAATTAGCACAAGTACGCACTCGTCACCTCACGTCCAAGACATTTCAATTATCACAATACCAATCCTAAGGGGAAAGACCACCACACAAGGTTAGACAAGTCACTTACCTCAAACCGGCTCAAAATCAACCCGAAACCATGCTCTTGCCACGAGTACTCGACTACAAATGGCCCAAATCTATTCAATTCAATTGCATAATATAAATAACACTTCAAGTAACTGATTCTACAATTAAATTCTAAGATAATACGCGAAATTATGTAAAATGACCAAAACGCCCCTCGGGCCCACGTCACGGAATCGGGTAAAATTTCTATTTTCAGAATCCTCACGCTCTCACGAGTTCATGCATACCAAAATTATCCAAATATAAGGTCAAATTCCCAATCAAAGTCGAATTCTAGGTCTAAGAACTTTCTTCCAACTTTTCCCCAATTTTCATCTCCAATCCGAAATTAAATGATGAAACTAACTATAGATTTATGGATTATAATTAGAAAGGGTTAAAGAATCATTACCCAATGATCTCCTCTTCAATTTCCTCTCAAAATTTCCCTCTCCCGAGCTCCAAATCGAATTTCCAACTTTTGAAACTAAACCCTCGAAATTTCATATTTCTGCCCAGTTGTTTCTGCATCTGCAGTCAAGGGACCACATCTGCGGTCCTGCTTTTGTGGACCGAAGGTCGCATCTGCGACTTCTCACTTAAGGAG
Organism: Nicotiana tabacum; assembly: GCF_000715075.1. NCBI lineage: Eukaryota > Viridiplantae > Streptophyta > Magnoliopsida > Solanales > Solanaceae > Nicotiana > Nicotiana tabacum. Next base: position 38,817,372 of record NC_134090.1, on the reverse strand, counting down.
GACTTTCCGCACCTGCGACAACATTAACGCAGATGCGGTGCCGCTTCTGCGGTTACCTGACCGCATCTACGAACTCTAACCCCTTCCTCACTTCCGCTTCTGCGACTGTTGAGCTGCTTCTGCGGCACCGCACCTGCGAAACCCAAACCGCAGGTGCGCTTATGACAGAACCAACAGCTGAAGCTACAACTTTAATTCCAAAATCTTTCCGTCAACCATCCGAAATCATCCCGAGGCCTTCGGAACCTCAAACAAAAGCATCAACAAGTCACAAACCACTATCCAAACTTGTACCAATCTTTAAAGCACCTAAAACAACTTCAAAACCTCGAATTAACCATGGATTCAAGCCTAAGAACTCCAAAATTCTCAAAATACGCTTTCGATCAAAACGTCCTCGTATGAATGACCTAAAATTTTGCACACACGTCACATTCAACACTAGGGAGCTACTCCAACTTCTGAAATTGCATTCCGACCCTCGGATCAAAATCTCACTATCGGACCGGAAACTTCAAAAATTCAACTTTCTGCATTTCAAGCCTAAATTAGCTATGGACCTCCAAAACACAATCCGAACATGCCCCTAAGCCTGAAATCACCCAACGGAGCCAACGGAACCATCAGATTTCCATTCTGAGGCTGTCTGCACACTGTTCCAACTACAATCAACTTTCCAACACTTAATCTCTCATTTGGGGAATAAGTGTCCCAAAACTCTCCGAAGCTTAAAATCGAACACCCCGGTAAATCAAAATAGCATAAATAAACTCCGGGAAAGCAATTAATAGGGTATCGGGGTGTTAATTCTTAAGAAGACCGGCCAGGTCGTCACATCTAATTCATGCGGCATCACGATACGTAGGCAACTCACATAGGGTTCGATCGAATCATTTTTTATTTCATTAATAGAAAAAGGAAAAAGAAGGAAACAAAAAAAAGAGGGTGAAGTTGTGGGACGTGAGAAATGAGAGGAAAGAAAAGAGCGATAATCAGAAAGAAAACAAGGAAGGAAAATGAGCAAGCCAAGAAGTGCTAGAAAATAAAAGAAAAGAGAGGATTGAAATGGACAAATTGGGATGATGTCAAGTGACCTTGTGACCCTCGAAGTCATTCTAGAACCGCTAATTATTGCTAGGTGCATTGCATGTAATGTGATATTTTTAGCTGTTAAATGCCCTAATGCTAACAGGATGTCCTTATTTTTTTCCTTTTGTTATCTTCATTGAGCAGAAGGGTGGTTGGTTTGTAGTTCTTAAGGTAACTCATCCATACAACACAAGGTCAAAGAGCAAGGTAGTTATGGCCAACAAAGAGTTAGATACAGGTGTTACTGATCCGTCTAAGGGAATTGTTGAATCAGAATCTGAGTTGAAAGAAGAGGTCTTAAGGTTGAAAGGACAGATGGCCGAAATATACCAAGCCTGGATTAGTGGGCGTCCTCCACCATTATTTCCCACTAGTTATCCTGAAAGCCTTGTCACCATCCTGCCATTGTCACAAATCCAGATTCCTACTATTGCTGATATCTCCTCACAACCTTTTCACACTCCACCTGCCAAAACCACCTCATATCCCGCTCATTTGACCACTCATGTTTTTGTAGCTCATCCACCTACTACCTTTCCTCGATCCTCTATTGAGATTGTGTTCAAAATCCCCGATGCCCAACACTATGCTCCAGAACCAACTTTCAAAGTATTGGATCCGTACTCTTACGCTCCTCATTTTGAGCCTCCCGATGAGACTACAAAGCCTTCTAAGATAATGGAGCAAAATGAGATATCCAGAAAGCTGAAAGGGTTTAAGATGCCAAAGTTTAATTTGTATGATGGGCGTGGAGATCCAGTAGACCATCTGAGGGGTTATTGTAGTGAAATGAGAAGTGCTGGCAGGAAAGATGATTTGTTGATGGCATATTTCAGTGAGAGTCTGACTGGGGCAGCTTTGGAATGACATACTTGTCAAGATATCGGTAAGTGGCATACATGGGATGATATGGCTCAAGATTTGTGCGACACTTTCAGTACAATATAGACATTGTCCCAGACCACTCCTCCCTATCTCAGATGGGGGAAAAACCTAAGGAAAGTTTTAGGGAGTTTTGGCTCAGATGGAACAAACAAGTTGCTCGGATCAGTTCTCCGATTGATAGAAAAGATGTTGCTGAGTCCCGCCAACGATAGGATCCAGCAGGCATTCCTACTAAACTCCTTCAGCCTCAATATCGACCCCATAAATATCCTCATACTCTAGATAATCCTTCCCAGTGCTACTTTTCTCCACAAAATCACCAAGGTCATGCATCACCTTTCCAGTACTCTATCCACAATGCACCGCCATATGCTCCACACCCACGAGACCCGCAATGGCTTGCACCACCTCCACAAATATCGTACACGCCTCCTCAATCATGTCAACCACCTACCCGTAGGAGGTTCCAACCGAGGCTGGAGTATAAATTGAAAAGACAATAGCAAAAAGAAAAGACTTTCACTCCTATTGGAGAATCATATGCCAGTTTGTTTCAAAAATTGAGGTAATTGGACATGTTGAAGCCGATTCAGATAAAAATGTCGAACCCTCTTCCAAAGAATTTTGATTATTCTCAAAGGTACGCATATTGCTCTAATGCCACGGGGCACAACATAAAAAAGTGTTGGAATCTGAAAAGAGCAGTCCAGAAGTTTGTCGATGCAGGTGATGCATGAGGTGGGCATGATTTGTGTTGAAAATGAATATGAAAACTCTTCTGAGTTACTTGGAAGGCCACTTGCTGCAAAGTTTTCAGCGCTATCAATCTCGGTTCCAAAAGTTGATCTTAAGAACGAGTTGGCAAAAGGGACCCAAAAGCAATTTGCTATGGATAATGCGATGAAGACTTGTGAAGGTTCTAGTAATGTTGATGCGGAACCCAGTGGCTAGGATGTCGAGCTTGGTGATCGGAAAGATGCTCCTTTATTGGTCATCCAGGGGAGGAGTCTTGGTGGTTCATTTTGTTGTCATTTCTGTTGCCCGGGTTATTTCCGGGTTGTAATCCGGATATTGTCTTGTGACTCAAACCCTTCTATCCTTTTATTTTGCCTAGTTCTTTTAGTCGCAGTAACTCATTTAGTGTTATCTAGGTTTGTTCCAGGGCTGTACCCCAGTTTATTTTGCTTGTTTTGTTGTTCGAACTCTTTCGCCGTCAGTCTAATGCAATTTTCTGTTATTTCTAGTCAGTGTTTGTTTAGTTCTCTTTTCCTTTTATAGTTCTTTTCATGCTGACTCTAGTGACATGACATGCACGCATAATTCTAGGCCTGGTCTTAAAAGTTAGCCTAATCATGAAGCAATGAAACAATTTTGAAGATGATAGGGACATTTGAGGGAAGTAAGTAAAGAGATTATGAGATTTCTTAAAGCCCGAATTGTGTGAAACTGGGGCAGATAATTTGGTAAGTTAATGGGGGATAGGAATTCGTTAAAAGGAGAGTGCATCTCGGACAATTTGAAGCAAGCAACTTTGAGTTCAAATGCATCTCGAGTTACAAGATAAAGTCAAGAAAGTTTTCTCCGAATTGACGGAGGATATCCATTGTGAAGAGGTCACCCAACGAGGGTTATGTACTTGACAATGTGTTAAAGAAAAATGGAAGGCATACCAATGATATCAATGCTGAAACCGCAAAAGAAATATTGTGCATGATCTTCAATTTTTATCCTCAGGTTGCATGTGTTGTACTTGGCATTTTCAAGGATTGGGAGGCCCTCTTTCAGCTACCCAAACACTTATACCCTTCGATCCCCTTTTGATCCTGTACTGATTTCTTTGACCTCCCCTCTTTTGGAATCAAGTTAGAGTCATAAAAAAAAATTGTCCCCATAGGTTTATTTTAGAAAGTTCATTCCAAAAGGAAAATTCAAAAAAGAGAAAAATAGAGATAAAGAAAAAAAAGGAAAAAGAAGAAAAAAGAAAAAAAGGGAAAGGAAAAATAGCAACCACAAAACGTATCTTTGTGAACTACGTTTGACCTGATTCTTGTCACCACAAGATACGTAGGCAGTCTTACTGTTAGGTCATACCAAATAAAATATTTCATAATCTCACGAAGTCGAGAGTGGGGCAGTATTTCTTACAGCCCGTTTGGCCAAGCTGCAAAAATCAGCTTATTTTGAGAAGTGCTTTTCTCAAAAGTATTTTTGGTGAGAAGCAGTTTGTGTTTGACTAATTAGTTTGAAAAGCACTTCTGAGCAGCAATTAGTGTTTGGCCAAGCTTTAAAAAACTACTTCTAAGTTTATTTTTCTCAAAAGTGCTTCTCAAAAAAGTGCTTTTGGAGAGAAGCTACTTTTTTCTCCTTCTCCAAAACTGCTTCTGCTTCTCCTCAAAAGCACCTTTTTTCATTCCAGAAGCTTGTCCAAACAACTCAATTTTTGGCCACAAGTGCTTTTGGCAAAACAAAAAAAAAGCACTTTTGAACAAAAATAAGCTTGGCCAAACAGGCTATTAGAAATTCCATAAAAAAAAAAAAGATTCAAACTCCCTTGTTTTAGAAATTGGGGCAAAGTTTCTAGAATGGATTCCAAAAGTTGTAAATAAATTAACCACATTGTTTTAGTTATTTTGAGCTTTTATCCTTTCTTTCTAACCTTGTCCAAAAGCCACATTACATTCCAAAAAAGACCTCTCAGATAATCTTTGAGATTGTCGAGCTAGACATGCCAGGGATATATGATGTTTTTACTATAGTTAATGCTTTGTCATCTGCGGAATCAGAGGAAAGAAGAAGAAAAAAACAAAATGAGAGAGTCTTATCGGTGAAAACCTTCACATGCATCATAAGGCGATGTTAAGTTGAGAGAAAGAACAAAATGAGAGAGGCTTGATGGTGAAAACCCTTCGGGCACTACAAGTCGAATAAGGATTGTGAATCAGATAGGATAATCAGAGCATTGAAACCCAGTTTCACAGTTTAGGGTATAACAAGAGTTGAAACATCAGACTTGCTTGATAGATGAGGCCACTTAATCCAAAGGTGCATATCATGGTCGTTAGAGTTGGTATCCACATCTGATAAGTTTCTACTTTGTACTTTTCCTGTTAGCAATCATCTCTTTCCATTATCCTTTACTTTGTTTCTTTTGTCTTATTTACTTCCTCTTCCTAAGTCTGTTTGGTCAGAACAAGTGAGAAATGACTTCAAAATTGCCACCAGCTTTCCAATGCACAAAACGGGATCTGGCTAGCATATCAAAGTGGCATAAGTCAGGAAAGAACAACATGCGCACTGAGTTGGTAACAATCAATGTACTTTGGGATTCATGTGAAATACGAAGGTTCAGTATATGTCATTTCATGAACAATGCAACAGATAGAGGATGTTGGGTTTGAACAGATCAAAGGTATTTCTGTGATAAGTTTGACAAAGAAAGTGGTTAACCAATGACAAGCAAGGTCCTCTAAGCAGAAATCAAAGTTATCAGGGCAAGTGAAGGAGCAATAGACCTCAAGGCTAAGGCCAGTAGCATACGTTAGGGAAAAATAGTACACGCACTGAGTTGGTAACAATCAACGTGCTTTGGGATTCATGTGGAATACAAAGGTTCGGTAAATGTCAGTTCATGAGCAAATGCAACAGATAGAGGATGTTGGGTTTAAACAGATCAGAGGCATTTTCTGTGAAAAGGGTGGTAGAGAAAGTGGTTAGTCAATAAACAAGCAAGGCCTCTCGAGTTGAAATCAAAGTTATCATGGGAAGTGAAGGAGCAATCGCCCTCAAAGTCAAGGCCACAAACCAACAGCCATATTTATAAACTGACAAGTTTTCTTTGTTTGAAACAGGGACAGAAATTGTGTCCAAATCAAAGCTTGGAAGTTTGATTTTTTTTTCAAGTGTCGTGCCCAAATTTTGTCAACACAAAGGCGGTTTGAGAAGGGGAAAGAAAAATTTGTTCGATCTACAGGAACCCTCCATGAGGAAAAGCATGGTTCAGGGGTAAGGAATTTTGTTCGTTCTGCAGAGATCCTCCAGAAAGAAAGCATGGCTCAGGTAAGTTCATTCTCGGCTTTTCAGGACCCTCCTGGATAATGGGATTTAATTTAAAGTTCTCAGGACCCTCCTGGATAATGGGCTTTAGTTAAATCTTATGACCTTCATAGTTAACAAAATTTAATGTAAGTTCTACCTTTAGGAAACATAGTTTAGCGTTAAAGTTTTCACTCTTAAGATGAGATTTAATTTAAAATTTTCAGGGCCCTCCTAGAATGAGATTTAATTTCTTTAAAGAAAAAAGGGGGGGTGTTTCTCAGGACCCTCCTGGATAATGAGACCTAGTTAAATTTCAGGACCTTCATAGATAACAAGATTTAGCGTAAGTTCTACTTTGGGAAGTACAATCTAGCATTTAAAGTTTTTCACTTTTGAGATGAGACTTGGTTTGAAATTTTCAGGATAAGGGAATTTAGCTTAGAATTTCTTTTGATAACAAGAATCGGTAAACACTCACAGATGTTCCAAATATCAAATTGGGGCAGAATTTTTTGTTTTGTTTTGTCTGTTTGTTGTAATCAGGCGCCCATCTGAAGAATCAGGGAAGATAACGCGAGTTTCAAGAATAGAAGACAGTTAAAGCTCAAGCAATCAGGCACCCACCTGGAGAAACAAGGGAAGACAGTTCAAAAGGAAAGCAGTTTCAAGAAGAGGACAATTCAGGTTCAGCAATCAGGCACCTACCTGGAAAGACAAGGGAAGACAGTTCAAAGGAAAAGCAGTCGCAAGAGGAAGTAGTTCGAGTTCAATAATCAGGAGCCCACCTGGAGAACAAAGGGAAAACAAATCAAGTTCCAAGGGAAAATCAATTTAAGTGTTGGTAATCAGGAGCCCACTTGGAGAACAAAGGGAAAGCAATTCAAGTGTTGGTAATCAGGAGCCCACCTGGAGAACAAAGGGAAGCAGTTCAAGTTTCGAGGAGAAACAATTCAAGTGTTGGAAATCAGGAGCCCACCTGAAGAACAAAGGGAAAACAGTTCAAGTGTCGGAAATCAGGAGCCCACCTGGAGAACAAAGGGAAAGCAGTTCAAGTGCTGGAAATCAGGAGCCCATCTGGAGAACAAAGGGAAAGCAGTTCAAGTGTCGGAAATCAGAAGCCCGCCTGGAGAGCAAAGGGAAAGCAGTTCAAGTGTTGGAAATCAGGAGCCCACCTGGAGAACAAACGGAAAGCAGTTCAAGTTCAGCAATTAGGAGCCCACCTGGAGAACAAAGGGAAAACGAGTCAAGTTTCGAGGGAAAAACAGTACAAGGGTTGGTAATCAGGTGCCCACCTAGAGAACAAAAGGAAAGCAACAATGTTCAAAGGAAGACGGTTCAAGTTCAGCAATCAGGCACCCACCTGGAAAATAAAAGGAAAAGTAGTTCAAGTGTTGGAAATCAGGATCCCACCTAGAGAACAAAGGAAAAGCAATTCAAGTTTAGCAATCAGGAGCCCACCTGGAGAACAAAGGGAAAACGAGTCAAGTTTCGAGGGAAAAGCAGTACAAGGGTTGGTAATCAGGCGCCCACCTGGAGAACAAAGGGAAAACAATTCAAATGTTGGTAATCAAGCACCCACCTGGAGAATAAAGGGAAGCTGTTTAAGTTTCAAGGAAGACATGTTCAAGTTCAACAATCAGAAGCCCACCTGAAAAATAAAGGGAAAACAAGGCAAGTTTCGGAGGAAAGGAAGACAATTCAAATTCTGGTAATCATGCGCCCACCTGGAGAACAAAGGGAAGAAGTTCAAGCTTCGAGGAAAAACAGTTCATGTGTTGGAAATCAGGAGCCCACCTGAACAACAAAGGGAAAACAATTCAAGTTTCAGAGGGAAGGAATACAATTCAAATGTTGGTAATTAGGCGCTCACCTAGAGAACAAAGGGAAAACAATTCAAGTTTCAAAGGAAAACAGTTCAAGTTTCGGCAATCAGGCGCCCACCTGAAGAACACGGGAATACAGTTCAAGTGTTGGCAATCAGGCGCCCGCCTGAAGAATAAAGGAATTCACTTCAGAATGCAATTCAAGTCAACAACAAAAGAAGCTCGCGGCAAGAATGCGAGTCAACAATCTGAGGTGATCAACAGAAGTTAGTCACAATCCAGAAGAAAAAAAAAAGAAAGGCAAGAAGTGAATCCAAATGTAGAAGTTGATGAAAGATATGAGCTGCTCAAGACATGACTGAAGTCACAAGCATGGTATGTCCGATTTTGATCCGAAAAACTGAAGAAGAATGAACTAGCCCCTGCAACTAGCAAGCGTCAAGGTTCAAATCCAAAGTCTGCATGAAGAATCATTCAAGACTCAAGATCAAGCTTCACAAGACTTATAGATGGAACCTTGTAACTTGTAGTTGACAGGCTTAGTTAGTCTTTTTCATTTTTTGATTTTTGATGTAATAATAGGACCGCGGACCGGAATCTCGACGGAACGGAACCTCACTCGGCTCTCCACCTCAGTATACTTCATCATCTCACTCACTTCTGAACTACACGTGGCCTGATTCCTTTATAGCCAAGGATATGTAGGCAGCTCAGATACCAGGGCACCGAGGCACATCCCCCCTTTCTCTTAGTTTTGGTCTCTCCAAATAAGGGTCAGGTCAAAAACCTGTCTAGTTGTTCTTTGTCTGAAAACTCTTCGCGTTCCCGGTCAAAGAGGGGCAACTATAAACTTGTGATTTTTGACCCTCCCTGAAATTTCACCCATTTTAGCACGTAAATATTTAGTTTAGGCCTAATATCGCTATTTCAACTAATTTTGACTCTTTTACTTTATTTCGTCACAAAAAATGAAAATTACAAAAAATATTTTAGTTTACGTATCTTTCATAAATTTAAATACAAAAATATACAAAAATCCTTATCTTTATTTTTATATAATCTTAAAAACACAAAATATAATTTCATGTTTTATAGTTTAGTTCAATTAGTTAAGATTAGTTTTATATTTTTATATTATAAACTGTATATTTAGAATGAAGAGTTAGTTTTGGGTTGGTTTATCCCATTTTAATCTTGTAGCCCATTTTTTTCCCTTGGCCCAATTTTAAGGCTCAATAATACCAAACACATACCCCTTTAACCTAAAACCCCTTTATGTATATAAAAATACACCCTAAGACTCCTACACCCCTAAAGAGAGCTGAAACCCACCATTCCCATCGAGGACACTCCAAAAATTCCGAAGGCTAAAAAACGACAGCACACCCCTCTACGGTGACTTCTTCAGTGGACTCTCTTGGAATTAATAATGGACCTGGAGGATGCAAACGAAAACACTCCTTTTATGATAGCTTTTATGTAATTCAACTGAGGCAGATCACTTTCAGATACGAAGCTTTTGTTTCCCATAACACTTCTCACCTCTGCTTGTGCTCTTTCCATTGCTTTTGGATTCATCAGCAGCTCCGTCATTGCCCAATCCAATGTAATGAATGTTGAATCCATTCCTGCAGCAGCAGTGTTTCCGCAATTACAGTAACAAAAGTTACAACTGAGGTTTTTGCCTTTCACAGTGTTTTTGCCTTTCACAGTCGTCCCCTCCCCAAGACAATCCTTCTTATTAATTACTCTTCGGATCTCATAGAGAAGCAACAGTCGTCCACTCCCCAAGCTTCAATCTCAAAGAAATTGAAAGAGAAAAAAAATGAAAAAACCTTAAGAGGAGGAACAGACAGAATAAAGGGGAAGAGAACTGACGCTAGAAAAATGGATTAAATGTTCGAGTTTTTGGTGTCGATTCGAGGTTCCGGATCACAACTTCAGTGTTTCAGTCCAAGGATTATTGTTTTATTTAGCCCGATTAATTTGTAATTTTCAGCTTTATTCATCAATTAAAGGTCCGATTCTTTCTTATCTTTTCGGTATTAACTTTTATTATTTTTATTCTTTGTATTTTTTCCTCACTCTTGTTCGTGAACATTTGAACTTAAATGATATTAGCTGTGTGTTAGCACTCTCTTATTTTAATTAGCTCCATGTATATAATAGTTAGGCGTGATATTTTGTTTTTGTCCCATTACTGTTCAATTATTTTTAGTGGATAAAATAAGATAAGCATGTGCTTATACCATTAAAGTAGCTGATACATGAACTCAATTTTAATTTGATAATTTAGTTCATTGGTTGTTTAGTTTCTACATTAAGTAGCAAAATTTGTTTGGATTTGAACTTTGGATTCTTGGAAGTAATGACGTGACACGGGTTAGTCTTGAAAACCAATTTGTTATGATATATAGATAAAACAAGGATTTGGCTCACTAGTAGAATAAGAGATCTATTAGCTATTGTTGTCTGTTGATGAGTCAGTATGAATTTTGCTTGGATGTGATTGAGACTTGTTTAAGAGTAATGATATACATGTACGACTTTGTTGTATTATCCGTGTTCTCGTTTAATTTGTCGAAGTTCACTTGGGAACGAGTAAGTCGGCCTCTTCCTCACAGTAATTTCTAGAATAATGCCTTGCAATAATCTCAAACTTAGAAAGAATAACTGATGAACATCGTAACTTGCTTTAGGTACGATTAATAAATTATTATGGCTATGGGTACGGTTCCCGTGGCGTAGCCACGATACATAAATCCAAGTTTGGGTGTGCATTTCATGTGACCTGATCACCACTTCGAATAATAATAAAAATAAACATGCTAAAATCTGGGTGTACATTTCATGTGACCTAACTTCTAATTTCCAACAAGGTTAAATAGAACGTGTCGTGAACCGCGAGTGCATTTCATGTAGCGTGGCTTACGATGTGTTTTAAATAACCTTGAAATTTCCTGAAATATTAAAAGCGTCTAAAATTTAAAAATGCACATAGGTTTAAAAGTATTTTTTAAATTAAATAAATGGGCCAATAATAACAGTTGAGCGGTCGTGCTAGAACCGCAGAACCCGGGAATGTCTAACACCTTCTCCCAGGTTAATAGAATTCCTTACCCGGGTTTCTGTGTTCGCGAACTGTGAAACAGAGTCAATCTTTCCTCGATCCGGGATTCTAAACCGGTGACTTGGGACACCACAAATTATCCCAAGTGACAACTCTGATTTCTAAATAAATAATCCCATTTCGATTGTCACTTAAATTGAAAAAAACTCCCTTATACCCTTCCGAATGTAGTAAAAAGGAGGTGTGGTACCAATAACATAAACACTTCACCAATTACGGTTAAATGGGGTTGCATTGTCAACTAACCTAAAACTCAACACTGATGGGTCTTTCACACTAGGGGTGCTTATCGGGCGGATGGGGCGAATAATTACACTTAACGGTTTGACTTAACAGTTATCGGATTATAAATGTAGTAATCCGCTAGCCATCCAATAAGACAACGAGTGGATTGGTATTGGATTAATAATTATCGGGCGGCTTATCGGCTAAATCAAATAAAAAAAATTGAACAATCATTCAATGAATACTAAGACTACACACACTGCCATACACATATTAACCAACACATATTCCTTTCGTCCTTATATTCTCACATGACCTTCACTTTACCGTTTACACATCCCAAATACATGCAAGATTTACCTTTTTCATATAAAAAAATTAGCTTCTTGATCAAAGGGACTATTAAATAAAGAGACGACAAGCATAAGATACTTTAACTATGGTGGAGATAGTAACTTTATGGCAATTAATTACAAAAGAGAGCAACTAATTAAATTTGAAGAAGTTATTTGATGCTGCTCATGCATGTTCTCTTTTAAGGTGTCAAATTTCATAACATACAGTATGAAATGGTCATTTTCACTTTGGTTATGGAGTAAGTAACTGTTGCTGGAATTTATTTTTTAGCGCATCTGTTTTCTGTTAACTGCTTTTGTACTTGTTTCAAATCATTTGTGAAAGTGTGATATCAGTTTCGTCCATTCCTTGTTTAGTTTCTTTATGTTTTGGATGTTTCAGGGATGCACATCTTTTATTTCTTTTCTCTATTTTTCTCAATATTTTAAATTAATTAATCTTTTAACAGAATGCATAACACATGCACATTCTGGGCATTCTCAATTACACATACATCTCATTTCATCAATATCAAGACTACGCACTATCATATATATAAACTGAATTTGTAAAACCAGAAAAGCACATTAGTTCAGTGATCAATTGAGAATTAAGAAATATAGGGTTTCAATAGCACTTTATGTACACAGGGATAAAAGTGTAAATATAAAAATTCTTAACGGTTTACCCGATAAGAAAATCGAGTAATCCGCCCTCAAACCGTTAAGCCGTTAATTATAAAATCTCAATCCGTTCTCCATCCATTACCCCGATAATCCGATACCAATAAGCCAATAAGCCATCGATTCGGTTCGGTTAACAGTTTTGGTTCGGTTTTGAACGGTCCTATTTTACAAGCCGCTATAACAAAGGAGGAATCGCGGGAATATTTCGGGATAAATCCAGTAATTGGATCCTGGGCTATAAAATGCCCGCTTATGGCTACACCCCTATATACATGGAACTCATTGCGCTAAAAAATAGTCTTCTTCTAGCAAAAAATAACAATTTTAATAACTTAGAAATTGAAACTGATGCTACTGAAATACCACAATTACTTTCCTATAATAACTGTTCTCAATATTCTAACCTTGTTAATGAGTGCAGATTGCTACTGAAGGAGCTGGAGAACTCAATGATCAGACACAATTTCCGTGAAGGGAACAGACTCACGCACTTTTTGGTAAAATGAGGGTCAAAGCAACCAAGCAATACCCCTTATCAATAATGCTCCACCCACCAAATGTTTGTTGGAAGCTGCTCCAGGAAAATAAAGCTGGGACAACTATTACTAAGCTAGTATCTTCCAATATTCTAAACAATGTAGCCGAGCTTGCGAACACTAAGGGGTCGTTTGGTAGCATGCATTAGATAATCTAATGCATGCATTAACTTTGTGTATTAATAATACATTATTTGGTAGATATTTTGAACTATGCATTAGTTATGCAAGCATTAGCTATACATCCTATTTGGTATTATCCTATGCATAACTAATGCATAGAAAACAATGGTATTAGCAATGCAATGAGTTTTAATGCATGCATTAGCTTAGTTAAAGACAAAATTGTCCTTCAAAATTTATGTTTGATTAAAATATGCTAGTTAGTATATTAATGCAAGTTCAAAATAATCCAAATAGTGAGAAATAAATATATATCCCTAGTAAATAAATAAATACTTAGCATATTTCCTTTTTTATAAATAAATATTTAATTTTATTTTACAATATAGGTAGACAAATAAAATATTTTTTTTTTAAACTTTTTCATATAAAAACATTTCTCAACATATGTTTCTTTTAAAAAGTTAGAATGTGGAGTAGTTTTGAGGGCATTTTTGTAAACAAATAATTCTTTTAGAAATTGTACAATGCTTTAATACATCAAACCAAATAATGGATACGAAATATGTCAGCATAACTAATATCAACATAACTAATGCAAGCATAACTAATACCATTATTATTAATACACCTTATTCAACATTATTCTTATGCACCCTACCAAACGATCCCTAATAGTTTTTTTTAATATGATTAGCAAGACTCATGACTCAAGTGTTTTGGGTGCCACTACGGAGGCACCATGGATATGTAATGCAACTACTTAATTATAATATTTATTTCGTCGTTTCAGGAAAAAAAGTTATTTTCTATGTGGAAATAAAATTAGAATAATTCATCCATAAACACATCCATTTGCCTTCTCTTATACGATTTCCCTTCCCTTTCCCGCCCTAATACTGAAGACGCTTTCGAAAAAGAAGCATCTTTAACTTCTCAAAATGTCTCAGCCGATCGCCGTGGACATTCTGTCCGACGACGACGACGACGCTGTCAACAGCGCCGATTATTTCTCCGTCAACCAAAACGACACCGTTGATCTATCGACGCCACTGGCAATTCCGTCCAAGAAGCAAAAAATTGAGGAGTCGAATACTAAATTGAAGCCCCCAGTCCTCATCATCGACGATGACGATGATCCGACACCATTTAAACCCTCAAAGTCCACTCCTTCATTTGTCGCTGATACCCCATTATCTGATTTTTCCAAACCCGATGTCTCATTTGTTAAATGCTCATTTGGTTGCTCTTCAATTTTGAACCCTAAGTCTTTAGTGAGTTCGATATTTCCTTTTCTTTTACTTTTTGACGGTTTTTCATTTGAATTTGAGTTGCTTGAATTGTGAATTATTGGATATTTAAGCTGTTATTGAAGCAATTATCCTGAAATACCACAATGTTGGACACTTTGGTTTGAAAATAAGCTTTTATTTGTTTTTGGTCTCTAAGTGATTATTTAGAAAACAATGTGAATATCTGCAATTTTGGATTTGGTAATATTCCACGTGATATTTAGTTTAATTTGTGTTCTTTTTGTGATGTGTTCAATGTCAAAAAATATACAGAAGTAAACACACCAAGAAAGCAAGGGGATTCAACGTGTAGTGTGTGTGTGTATATATATATATATATATAAAAGACAATTACCTATCTACACAGTCTAAATTTCATGGGAAAGGGTCTAAATTGACTCACCTTGGACAAGGGTAGCACCACCCCTGAATACGTTATGCACTTTTGCATATTGAGTGATCATTAAGAAACCATTCTGAATTGTTTATAATTATGAACTGTATTTCACTTGAAGTTTAGTTGACCGTGAATCCCTTATTAGACAAATTATTGGTTTTTGGGTCTTTTGTGGTTATTCAGAAATTAATGTGAAATTCTAGGATACTGGACACTTGTCACTGAATTTAATTAATTCTTGTATATGGCTCTTTGGAAACTTAGGTTGTTATCTTGAAAAGTATTCTGAATTTCTGCTAATGCTGTACTCTGTTAACCTCTCTCTACATGCACTGTAGGGGTAAGGTCTGCGTGCTATCTACCCTCCCCAGACCCCACTTGTGGGATTACACTGGGTTTTTTGTTGTTGTTGTTGTTGTTGCTGTACTCTGTTAACCTACATGCCAACTTCTACATTCCTTTGTTTATTTTGGGTGGTTCGGAATGATTGCTGAAGGCTTGGTTGTAGATTTTCTCTATCACTGAGATTTCTGTTGCAATTTGTGTCTTTAAGTCTTATTTATCCGAAGCTTGGGAATTTATGCATTCAATAGTAGACTTCCTTTTTTCAAAAAAGAAAAAAAGGAAGAAGGGAAACAAGTGTTGATGAAAATAGTCTCTCCTGCAGGTTTTGATTTGACCCCATGCGTCGGAGCTTTTAAAATATAGTGTCCCAATAGTCAGATGTACTAAAGCTATTACTGTTTCACAGAATCGCTCTTCGTCAAATTTAGACCACCAAAACGATGGCGGTAAGCTTTCAATTGGCCTAATTCAAAGTTATTATTGAATGCCGAGTATTGTCACATCAGATTTACCACTATGAAGGGACTTCTTTTCTTGGGTTTTAGATTAGTGTCCAAGAGGCAAACATCTGACACCAAATCTTTTCTTCTATGAAGAAGATAATTAATTCCCATAGCACAAGTCAGAGATGGTCTAAATCCCAGCAATTTAAATTGAGAAATAGCAAAAATTACAAGCGACAGAAGAGCTACAGCAAAGGAGCTGTATTATGCAGAGAAATATGGAAAAGGTCAGGGAAAAAATTTGGGAGAGTTCATATCTAGAGATTTGTGTGCAAGTCAACTGTGCAAAAACTCTAAAATGCATAGGAAATGAATTATACTCCATGATAATTTGGAGAAGGTGTAATACGTAACAGTTAATTTATGTTAGTATCCCAGTTAAATCATTTGGTCCTTCTGTCATTAGTTAACGTTATAACATCAGTCATCCTCAGTTTCCTGATTTATATTCTTTATTTGATGATAACTGTTACTCCATTATTTTATAGTGATGGTTTTGTCATCATCGTTCGATCCAGAAGCTTGACCATTAGGCGTTAGTTGATGTATCATGGGCATTATAGTTGCTTTTCCTTCTAGGCAGTATGAGCCTACAAGGGAAAGTTGGGGCTTAAGCTTTCATATTATTATATAAACGAGCATTTCCAGGCCCTTCTGGAACATTGCTTCTCCAACTTTACTAGTTCTGTATAAAGAACATGAAATGGTGCAAATGCTCGGGCGAAGTAGTTGATCGCCTTCTGATACATTGCAAGGTGGCCTTGGGTCTCTGGAGGATGGTCCTGAACTGCTTTGGTACACAGTGGGTAATTCCAGGTACTGTCAGAAATGTGTTGCTCAGAAGGCTGTCAGAAGTAGGATCAAAAGACATAGGGCTTGGAAGGTTGCTCCGCTAGCTCTCATGTGGGTTATATGGAAGGAAAGAAATAGGAAAGCGTTTGAGGGGAATGAAAATGATCTTGTACATTTGAGGAATAGCTTTTTTTCTTTGATTGCTTTTTGGTGCATCTTGAGATTCCAATTTGTATAGATGATCGAGTATCTTTCATAGAGAATCATGCTTTGCTGCAGATCCTCTACTTTTTGGTATACCTCTTGTATACGGGAGTTTTTATCCCATTGATTAATAAAATTACTTACCTTATATAAAAAAAAAGAACATGAAATGCATTTACAGTATCTCTGGTCTGCCACCAGAATGTGACTTAAATTAAATGTGCCACATTCCAGTCACAATCTGTCCTTAAAGAGTCAAACCTCTTTGCCCAGTGTGTTTACCTGTTTCCTTTGGACACATATCATGTTAACTAATAGTAGCAGACTTCTGTAATTCTTCTTCATAAATGGACGAGTGGAAGTTCGGTTTGCTCTTCGTGCTGCATCACAATGACTGCTCCTATGAGTTGTGTTGCTATTCAGTTATTGTGCACAAAGGCAGATTCTGCGTGTGCCTTGAGTCGAGGTCAGGCATAATGGTTTGAGCTAGTCAGGTGTATACCTCATATGTATTTTCCTCCGGTGCAAGAACAGGACGATTAAGGGGATATTTTGGTCTTAATACATATTTAGTTTTTACTAAAATGGGCACATTGGCATATGGATTAAGTTTATATGAAACAAACGACAACCTAGCTCTCATATACTTGTAGAATTCTTCTCATTTGCTGGTCTAATTGGGTATCCTATTTTCTGGGAGCAACACTTAACAAAAGAAATGTCAATCCTCAGAGGATTCTCTTATGCCTCGGGGTTTTGTCCACACCTTTCCTTGCACAGGTGGACTGATATAACTCAGAAGGGCTTGCACCACTATTTTGGTAGATTTTGTTTGAAAAGATATATTTTATAGATTTGCCTTTATGAAAGGTTTTTTCTTATGCAGTTCTTTGACTTGAATGTGCGGCTCTTCTGAGATGTAAGCTTTTCTTCAGGTATTGATGGACTAAATTTGTTTGGAGTCTGATAATGAATCTGAGGATAGTGGCAAGCTTGTTTCCTGGAATGAGGAGGAGAAAGTTTGTTCCACTAACGCAATTGTAAAGGAGACAGAATTGAGCTCCAGACCTTTTAAGTCCACAAATGGTAAGCTACTGTTTTCTAATCTTCCCTCTAAGTGACAACAGATGTCTTTGCATCTTATCGTCACTTCAATAAGAAAATAAAGAAGTAATTTTTCCATGCTGGAATTAACATTCATGTTATACAACTGAGACGAAAAACTGACGAACAGGTAATGACAATTTTATGCGAACAGCAGAGGATGTTTCTCATCGATATTTGATTGAAGCTGGTCCTTCTCTGGTGTGTTTCCCTG
Source organism: Nicotiana tabacum (assembly GCF_000715075.1). Classification (NCBI taxonomy): domain Eukaryota; kingdom Viridiplantae; phylum Streptophyta; class Magnoliopsida; order Solanales; family Solanaceae; genus Nicotiana; species Nicotiana tabacum. Next base: position 38,799,653 of record NC_134090.1, on the reverse strand, counting down.
GTTAAAGTTTATTGTTTTTCTTTCAGTATTTGCTTTTTCTGCATAGCAATAATTTTTCATTCCCTTGTTCTTCTTAATATGAATATGAATAAAAACATCCCCCTTCCGCAGCTCCCTGCATTTTGTCCATGTGTGCCCCTCAAAATGAAAGGCCAGCTTTCAATGGGAGATTGAATTATGGTTGGACCATTCCTTGGAACGTGCATCATTCAAAGAAGATTGTAAGATTTTTGCGTGGGTAGCACGAAGGAAGAAGAGAATAAAAAGAAAAGCACATGCTCGATTAACTTTAAAGGGCTTCTGGTACTCTAACTACTAAATATATCACTGGAAATTAAGTTGATTGGACATTTGTTCAACTTTATAAGCTAATAAAGATACCCCATAATTTGCTTCAGGCCTAGGAATATTTTGGGTGTGTGTGTGTGTGGGAACCATATACTGCCTGTAAATTGGAACATGAATAAGGGAGCGAGACATAGTTGTGGATATTCAAGTTCAGCTTTATTTGCTTATTGCCAGAGCGTAAACTGCTTTTCTATCGTTTCTCAAGTTAAAGTTTGGGCTCATTCTTAATTAAGAACAGATTTTACTGTTTTAACTTTAATGCAAAGTTCCTCCAAATTCCAGTCAAATTTACTTTTTATTGTGCTGTCAAATCTCATTTTGTCGGACTAAAATAAAGATTTAATTGAATAAAATGGGATTTCAAAAATGAAAAGAGGCTGTGGAAGGAAAGAGTAGTCGGTTGACAACATCAGCAACGAGAAGGTTAGATTGAACTGGAGAGAGAAAGAGAGAGGGAGAGAGAGAGAGAGAGGGAGGGAGGGGGTGGGGGAGCGAGCGAGAGAGAGAGAATAGGTAAAGCTTTCTTACATTGGACACGTCGAAGGGACGCAATACCTAAAGCCTTGGAGTACAATAATTTTGCTGCACCAGTAAAACGGCGCTGACTGAGAGGGAAACAGAGTAACTGCGAGAAAGAGGTGAGAGGGAGAGATTGAGGAAGAAAATGAGGGGGAGGTTTAGGGCTGTTGAGCATGGAGGACCTGAGGTGGAAAACAGAAAGCCTAAGTGCTATTTTTTCCAGAGAATAAAATATGGAAGAAGTCCTTCATGAACAGGTTTTTTCCCCCTAGTTAAGCTTCACTTAGGAGAGTTAGTTTTGTTCGTGAACCACTCATTTCATTTAAATACAGCTACCTGTACACTGCAAATATCCAAAAGGTTCAAAAGTTACTTCTGAGGATTTCTTTTCTTTTTTTAAAAGTGATCAGAAGAATAGAAGAGTTTCAATCTAATATTAGAGATCTATGCACCCTGAAGAGCAAATTCACATCCAGGACTATAGGGCGCATATTCTGCCAAATGGAGAACGCATCTTGAGATCATAATTCAATCCAGAGATATGCTTGAATAATTAGCTTGAAGGATGCGCTCAAAAGCATCGTTCTTAACATATGTTTGTAATTTTATCTAGAAGTTCTTTTAAATTCTCGAAAGGCCTGGTCTCTACATAAATTTTGACGGTCTAGTTTGCTTTCAGGACCATGGTCATCCTGACGACGAAAGTGATATTTTGGAGTTAAACGATGACATCTCAAGACCGACAGGTAAAGGCAAAGGCAAAGGCAAGAAAAGTAACACAAGCAGTGTAGATGGAGTAACAGGGAAAATGAGGATGTCAAAGGATGAACGTCTTCGCCTAAATGAAGAAAAGAAGCAGCAGAAAGAGGTAAGTCTTCCCAACAAAAACCTATTTATTTAGACGAGGTTAATTAGTTATGGCATATAATCTGTGTTCATTATATAGCGAGAGAAATTGCAAAAGGCGGCCCAGAAGGCTGAAGCTGCAGAGATAAAAAAGCGAGAAAAGGAAAAGGAAAAGTGGGAAAAGGGAAAGTTTGCCCATAAGTCTATTGTAGCTCACATTGACACCAAAGTTGTGGAACTAGGCTCGATTGGAGGTAGATTTTGTTTTTCTGTTTGTTTCTCCCTTTCTCCTTTGTCCATTATTATGCATTACAACTGTCTTACATGGTTATGTTGTCAAGTCAGGTCATTTGCTATCAAGGCTTGCGGAAAAAGGTCTTTCCTTCCGAGTTTCATCAAATCCAATTGAAAAGTCTATTGTGTGGTCAATGAGTGTTCCGGAGGAAATATCAAAGGTAACTTATTCTTCAGAATCTTGGCAGATGTCAGTTAGCCTGTCATCTCGAAGCACCTTTTTATAATTGCTTTTTAACGTGTCAAATATTTAACTTTTGTACACATTTAGCTTTATTAGAATAATAATAGTTTCACAACTGACTGTATTTGGTGCTCAAATATGTACATATTTATGTGATATCCATTTGAATGTTGATTATCTTTGCAAAAGCAAATTTCTTTTTCCTTATCTGGTAATAAAATTTCACGTTTAAGGTTACACACTCCTGTAGAGACCAAACTCCATCAATTCAACTCAAATCTCATAATACCCAAGTTTTAATATTACAATTTAACCAAACCTTTTACATATATGCGCATGTATGTTTGTGTCCAACATTACAATTTAACTCAAAACCCTATAGAGATGTGTGTGTGTGTATGTCAAATAAGATGAAATACCTTGTTATTTTGAAGTTTTGTGGCTGTGGCTCAAGTGCAAATGGGTGTTGATATCCTATTACAGCTTGTGGAATTAATGCGGCTGGAGGGTTTTGGTGGCACCAATTTGCTGGCCAGCCTACAGTTTTCTCCCAATTCTCCTTTTTCTTTCTTCTGTTTCTCCTTAAGAGTTGCTGCAGATGCTCTCCCTCCCACAAATTCCCCTTTTGTTTAATGTTTCATCACATTCACATTCACATTCACATTTGTGTGTTTCGGCCCACTATACTCATTTCTTCACCCCCCCAACTTTTTTGAATCTAAACGAAGAGAGTAACACTTACATCCCAAGAATAACGTCGGATGTCCATTGGGGTTAGAAAGAGCTTAGTTTGTCTTGCTAGTCTCTTATTTCATTCTTTTGAGCTTTCCATCTGTCGTGTATGATGGCAATTGTATGCTTCTGCTGCTACAGATTCCAAGTTTTTGCATTGGTTCTATCTAATTCTAGCCTTTGCAATTTTTTGATGTCATTAGACTCTTACTCTGCGCAGATTTCATCAGAAGTTATCAAAGTTCCATATATATTAATCATATGTGAGGCCGAGGAGTTTTGTGACCTCGTGAATAGCGAATCATTGATGAGTCATGTTTCCCGTGTTCAGCGCCTTTATCCTCTTCATACAGTCTGTTACCTCACAAACAAGCTTATGGCATTCATCAACAAAAGGTTGACAATACTTGTTTTTGTCCTTTATTCCAACTCTTTTTCAATTCTAAGCTTGTTAGTTTTCCATGGTTCAGACTTGTGTTCTAAGAGGCAAACAATTTTCTAACAAAGAGAAGAGACGAGACGAGACGATACAGAGAGATAAAGCCCTGCACAAACGTTGAAAAATCTGCTTTTTTTTTTGCCGCAAGTTCTTTATATTTGTATCTTAAGTGTCTGAACTAAAATAATACCTGAAATATAGCTGAACGTGCAATAAACTCCTACATAAAAATGTGCATCAACATCTTTGGAGATGTCTCATAGTTCACCTGATGCATGCAACCAATCATTTTGGATGACTTAGAGAAGGCATGCTTGCTAGATTAATGTTTCTTGAACATGCTCCATTTGATGCACATTGAGGCAGTGGTTAAAGGTACTACCAAATGTATTCCTGCAAAAGGTACCACAATGGCACGATCCATGGTTCGAATAATTTCGTCGCAGACCTAATATAAGCAAATAAATGTGTCCAATTTAAATTTTTAGAGAGGTGGTCACACAACTCAACATGGTATTGCAGCAGACAAAGGTCTTGGTTTCGAGTATCACCCATTATCAAATAGAATTTTCATGTGCCTGGTTCAAGAAAAGATTCAAGCTCGCATGTGAGGGTGAGTGTGCGGACCTAATGTAAGTAAATAAACGTGTCTTTTTCCTCTCTAATAGCTGAAGCTTTTAGAGAGGCACACGCAATTCACCTAATTCAACGAGCATCTAAAGCTTTGATTCAGTTTGAAAGTGCTGAGATGAAGTAGTCATTTGAACTGTAGTGTAACCTTTTCATATGCTAATGCTTTTAGTTCGAGTCTCCCCAAGAGCAAGGTGGGAAGTTCTTGGAGGGAAGAATGCCGGGGGTCTATTTGGAAACAGCCCCTCTACCCCAGGGTAGGGGTAAGGTCTGCGTACACACTACCCTCCCCGGACCCCACTAAGTGGGATTATACTGGGTTGTTGTTGTTGTTGTTGTTCTTGCATTTCAACTTATCATGTTCAAGAGCTACTATTTCTTCAGCCGAGGGTCTACCGGAAACAATCTCTCTACCTTCTCAAGGTAGGGGTAAGGCTGCGTACACACTACCCTCTCCAAACTCCACTTGTGGGGTTACACTGGGCTTGTTGTTGTATGCTTAAGAGCTACTATGAAGGAAGTTCATATCTATCATCTATAATCATCTGTGACAAACTGGGATACTTGTTTAATGACTGATAATTGTTACTGCTATTGATGATAGGGAACAAGGTCAATACAAGGACCCTGCCAATCATATTGTTTGGAAACGGCCACCTATAGAGGAGGTTGTTGCAACACTTGTTCTAGTAATTACTGGAAATTTTTAATTGTCTGATTCATGTAAGCTTGAAATTCTGGTGGTATTCCTTGGGTGTTGAGTTCCTCCTTTTCTTTTTGGGCAGGTTCTGTCCAAGTTAACAATTAATTTCGTTAAGGTGCATTCAAGACATTGTGTTGACGAAGCTGAATTAGCTGAACATGTAGCTGGGCTGACTTACAGCTTAGCTTCTTGTCAGATTAGGTATGTCAAAGTCATATCTCAGTGAACTCGAATTCTTGGACAATGCAGTGGATCCAATATATGCGAACATCTATATAATATCAATTTGTCAGGCTTGTAAGTAATTTGACCATAAAATTTGGGCTAGTTTAGTGTGAAATACCAAACTGAAATGTGAATTTGTGAGTCCTTGTAGTACTATCTTTTGTCTACTATACTTTTCCTAATTAGGAAAGACCAACCTCTTCTTTAGTATGTTGTTCTCGGAAGGAAAGTGTTCTGCTCATATTTTTTCATTTCTTTTTGGTTGGGTGGGCAGGTGGTACAGGGAGCCTCCTTGTTCACCTCTACTTAAGTAAACATTGTGGAAATGAGACACTGAGCTGCAACAAGAGGAGCTACAAATCCCAGATTAGAAGCCCTGCTACGAGTCCCACAAAAGAAAAAGGGTGAAAAGAGCTGCACTATCAAGCTTTTAGTTACATTAGACAGCAGAACTGGTTTCTGCTTAAGTGCTTTCAAAAAAGATAAAAATTGAGAAACTTAATTTATGGAATTGGTTTCTGGTTGAGTTGCAGTCGAACACCGTTCAGCCAAATATCTAGTACTCCCTCCGTTTCAATTTAGACGAGGTAGTTTGACTTGGCACGGAGTTTAAGAATTTTTTATTTTTTGAAACTTGTGGTCTTAAAAGCTTAAGGGATAAAAGCTTTGTGGGGCCATGCCATTTGTGTGGTTATAAAAGCTTCTCATTAAGGGTAAAAAGGGTAAAATGAAGAGTTTAAAGTTAAATTATTTCCTGTGTAGATATATGTCATTCTTTTTGCGGAAAAGGGTCTGATATATCCCTTTACTATGGTAAATTGTTCAAAATTGTCCTCTGTTATACTATTGGGCCATAAAAGTCCCTGTCGTTTTACTATCCTAACAAATCTGCCCTTAGTTAGATGGAGGTGCCACATGGCATCCATCCGTGCCCTTTTTACATCTGGGCACATATGAGATGACCTGCTCCATGAAACCCACCAAACCCATAATCCGCGACCCGCCATTTATAAAATTGACTCTTGAGAATTAAAATGTACATTTTCTGGAGAATTATTTTCAAGGAAATCATTTTCATTTGGGTTTCTCTCCATAATAATGAATTCGCCCAATTTTCTTGATTTGAGAAAAGGCAACTTTTGGTGATCAAAATTTTCGAGAAGCTGAAAAATTAGGGCTGGGGTTTAATTTGGGTCATAAATCGCTGGGTTGTGGTTTGGGGTATTATTTGGTTTATAAATGGAGTGTCGCGGGTTATGGGTTTGGTGGGTGTCATGGAGCGGGTCGTCTCATATGTGCCCAGATGTAAAAAGGGCACGGATGGATGCCACGTGGCACCTCTGTCTAACTAAGGACAGATTTGTTAGGATAGTAAGACGGTAGGGACTTTTATGGCCCAATAGTATAACGGGGACAATTTTAAACAATTTACCATAGTAGAGGGACAGATCAGACCCTTTTCCGTTCTTTTTGAAACGGACTAATAAGTAAAGTGTGTCATCTAATTTGAAACAGACGTAGTATTCAGTATTTGACTTGACTCATTAGATTATGGTTATAGACTATTTCACATTCATAAGACATGCAAGTGAGCAAACTTAAACCAGGAAGAAAGAATGCCGCTATAGCCATATAGTTGGCTACATAAGGAAATATAAACTCGACATAATTTTACATATAACTAATACAACATTCGCTTTGCAACATAAAACGCTACATTATATATATAATCACTACATAACTATTAATACATTTGATTTTCGGTATACAACTCTTCAATAGCTAATGCAGCCTTTTCTTTTTGGTATTACATTATTAGTCCTAATATAACTTATGCAAACATCTATATATTGTTCTAGGGGATGTAAAATGTGGAACAAAAATAGTATTATGTAAATACAAAATCCTGTTAAAGTAGGCAATCCCTGCATGACTATTCTTGTACTATTATTCATCGTATAATAATCTCTACATTATTATTCACTGAATAACAATTCTTTCATTATTATTCATCGTATAGCTCTCCCTTTATTGGAGCCTGGGAGCAATTGTCAAGTTGTCTCCATGTGACCGATATGTCACTGGTTCGAGCCGTGGAATCAACTACTGATGCTTGCATCAAGGCAGGCTGCCTACATCACACTCCCTTGGGGTGCGACCCTTTCCCGGATATGCTTTGTGCACCAGACTGCCCTATAACTATCCCTTTATGATAATCCTTGCATAGAAAATCCTTGAATCAAGTGACACCTTAGCTCAATGCTTCATAATCTGGGAACTGGATTTCATGTTTTTTTTTTGTATTCGCTAGTTTTAATGGATTAATCTAGACCAGTGACCTGCATTAGAGTCATTATTTTCTCTAATCTTCGTACTTTGGGTTGAGACTGTTCTTTTTTTGAAACTGGTAACTTTTCTATATTTCAAAACAATACTTAGGTAGTACTGAAACCATATATACAACAGACTCTAACTATCACTGACACTCTCTATATTGAATCTAAAACATCAATAATGGTGTCAGTATCATTTGTGTAGATTTGATTACACCAGCAAAATAAAGTTTAACTTGATCTTCTGCACTCCATTCTCCACATTCTCAAAATATCTGGAGTTTCTCTCTTTCCAAATTGTCCACCAAACGCAAGCATGTATAATTCTCCATCTGGTCCTGTCTTTTGCCTGTAATCCTGTTTCCTCCCAACTTTTAAGAGTATCTATAACCTTCCCAGGCATGGTCCAGGAAAAGCCTTTGAGGTTAAGAATAATTCTCTATAGATGAGATGTTATCATACAATGAAGAAGGAAGAGATGGATAACTGTCTCTACTGTTTCCCCACACAAAAAGCATCTAGAACATAAAATAACACCTCTTTTCATCAAATTATCTTGGTAAGGACTACTTCCTTAGCCAGTAGCCAAACAAAGCAAGCAACTTTGTGAGGAATTTTTGTTTTCCAGATATGTTTCCAAGGCCAATTGGCTATCTGCTGGTTGGAGCAGTTCATCCTCTTGTAAGCTGCATTAACTTTGAATAAACCCTTACTGCTGCCTTGCCCATAGTACATCTGCACCTGCGTGTAATCCACTAAACTGCTCTAGTGCACAGAAGAATTCAACCACTCTTTGTGTTTCCCAATCGTTGATATGTATTCTAAAAATGATGTTCCATCCTTGAGGTGTCCACATATCTGCTATAGTCCTTTGCTGATGTAGAGCTAAATTGAAGACTTCTGGAAAAGCTACATCCAATCTGCCAAATTCATGCCAATTGTCCTTCCAAAAGCTAGTCTTATTCCCATCAAATACTTTGATCTTGGAATCATCCCTCAACTCACTCCACAGTGATCTAATGGATCTTTATAGACTAACCCCATATGGTGTAGTGACCTTCTTAGTCATCCATTTGTCTTCCTGTCCATATTTTGCTTTAATAATGTTTCCCCAAAGGAGTTGATTCTCCTTGTCGAGCCTCCACAATCATTTCATTCTAAGAGCTTTACTCTGAATCTTCAAGTTCTTGATCCCTAGCCCTCCAAGGTTCTTGCCAAAAGTGAGTGCTTTCCATTTCACCAGGTGGTAGCCCTTCCTTCCTTTGTTCCCATTCCATAAAAAATTCCTCCTTATGCTATCCAACCTATTGATGACCCCTGTTGGAATGGGGAACAAGGACATCATATATGTTGGAAGTGCATCAAGAACTAAGTTGATAAGAGTCACTCTGCCACCTAGAGATAAATACTGAGTTTTCCACCTGGCCAGTTTCTTTTCACACTTCTCTATAACATTGTTCCAAATCCCAATTGACTTAGATTTAGCTCCCAAAGACATTCCAAGATATATTGTTGATGAAGCCCCTACTTCACCACTCAGAACAACAACTAACATTTCCATGTTTGTGACTTCATTGATAGGGTAAAGAAAACTCTTCCTCCAGTTGATATGCAAACCAGAGATTCCTTCAAAAGAACCAGAATCACCCTGAAGTGTTGCAGTTGATCTTCTTCAGCGTAACAAAATATGAGGGTATCATCAGCATATTGTAAATGAGTCACTTCTAAACTATTTGCCCCTTCTAGCTACATCAAAACCTTTTATCCACCCATACTAATTGGCTGTTTTAATCATATTGTTAAGACCTTCCATAACAATCACAAACAGAAAAGGTGATAAAAGATCACCTTGCCTTAGTCCCTTTTCTGCTTTGAAAAAACCTGTTGGGGAGCCATTTATTAGAACTGAAAATCTGGCTGTTGACATGCAGAATTTAATCCAATTTATTCATTTCTAGCCAAAACCCATTCTTCCTAGCATGCTCAGGAGGAAATTCCAATTGGCATGGTCATAAGCCTTTTCAATATCAAGTTTGCACAAGATACCAGGTTTCTTTTGTTTCAACCTAGAATCAACTGCTTCATTGGCTACCATTACAACATCCATGATCTGTCTACCTTTAATGAAAGCCATTTGTTGACAGTCCACCAATTGTGAAATTACCCTTTTTAGTCTCTCTGCCAAAACTTTGGAAAACAATTTGTAAATGCTACTTATCAAGCTGATAGGCCTGAAATCCCTTAGTTCCTTAGCACCTTTCTTCTTTGGAATGAGAGCAATAAATGTTGCATTGAAGCTTCTTTCAAAAATTTCTTTGTCATAAAAGTTTTGAAAAGCATTCATGATGTCATATTTCACTATCTCCCAGCATTTGATGAAGAACCCCATAGTAAAACCATCTGGGCCAGGGGCTTTATCTATTGCACATAGCTTCAAGCATCTAAGCACTTCATTCTCCTCAAAGTTACCCTGTAGGGCTTCCTTATCCTCCTCAGTTAAAACAGGACAATTGTCATAGTAGCATGTAGGTCTCCATTGAGTAGTTTCTTTGTACAACTTCTGATAGTAATCAATAATTTCCTCTTCTATTCTAGCTGGCTCCTCTGTTAATTCTCCTTGTATCATTAGTTGGTCAATATTGTTGAATCTTTTATGTGCATTTGCTACTTTGTGAAAAAATTTAGTGTTTCTGTCACCTTCTTTCAACCATAGGGCCCTTGATTTTTGTCTCCATGAGATTTCTTCATTTTTGATCAACTCCTCATACTCCATGAATAGTGCTGCCTTCTTGATAGTTTCTTCCTCTGTTAAAATTCTGTCTTCTAGCTCCTCATCCAGTTCTGCCATTTGACTTAATAATTTCTTCCTTTGATATCCCAAATTCCCTGTCTTACTTCTGCTCCATTCCTTGAGTTTTGATTTGAGAACTTTTAATTTACAGGCCAGTATAAAGTTTGGCTTGCCTGAAAAATTGAAAGAACTCCACCTTTCTTTGACTCTGTCATTAAAACCAGCTGTTCCTAGCCACCAATTTTCAAATTTAAAATAGTTTTTGTTCCTGTTCCAAGTGCCTCCTTGTAGAGCTACTGGAATGTGATCAGATGCTAGTCTTTGCAGTGGAATCTGTCTTATATTACTAAAACTATCATCCCACTCCTCAGAAATCAGGAATCTATCAATTCTGGAAGCCTTGTCTTGATTATCCCCTTTAAACCAAGTGAAGCTACCATCTTCTAATCGTAGATCAATTAAGCTCATGTCCTCAATGAAATCAGAAATTTCCACCATACCCCTTGTTCTCCTCCTACAATTCCTTTTTTCTGAAATGAATCTGGTGACATTAAAGTCTCCACAAACAGCCCAAGGCCCTTCCATCAATCCCCTTACTGCACCTATCTCATCCCACACTATCCTTCTCTCAATGTTGTTATTTGGAGCATATATCCCAGTTATATGACATGAAAAATTCTGAAAATATGCCACAAACTTGCAAGTCAAAGTGTAGCAACCAATTTCCAGAACTTCCCCCTCCCAGCTTCTACAATCCCACATCATCATGATACCCCCTCTAGTACCACTAGCCTCCAAGTGAGCAAATTTGATCCATCTTCCTACCCACACTTGTTTGACAATCTCTCTAATGTCCCCCTCTAGTTTAGTCTCTTGGAAGCATATGATGTCTGCTTTCCAGTCAACTACCAAACTCTGCACAATTCTCCTTTTATCCCTATCATTCAACCCCCTTACATTTCATGAAACTATTTTGAACTGCATGGATCCAAGGTAAGCATCTTCCTCCCCTTACTCCTTTCCCCCTCGCTCTTGAATTTAACATCGAAAGTAACTAGACCTTTTAGTTCTTGTTCCCATTTGAATCTTGTTTTCTTACATAGCTTGTCTGCAACTATCTGCTTGTAACAACAATTCCAAGGCCTCCTCTTCATGCCCCAAGAAATCTACCCCAAGTAATTTGCCCAGCTTGATCAAATTCTTTTGGACCCATTGTGATGTCTCCCTTGCTGTGTCTTGAATGGCTTGTTGTTGCTGAATGAGAAGAGGTTCAGCCTCTTCCACTTCCCAATTTTCTATAGCTGTGATTGTATTTTGTTGAGCTAATTCCAAAGTTTGTTCTTCCATTCCCCTGCTCTCATCTTCTCTTTCCTCCAGATATTCTGTTGCCCTAATTAAATCTAGAGAAGATCCCCCGAAAACAACATCTGTTATGGCCGTATTTATCTCTGCACAATTTCCTTGAAAATCTGCACTTTGAGACTTTGCATGCACCAACTTTTCGGCGGAATGAGGTTCTAGAGCTTCAATAAAGAGATCGTTGGGAACATCTTGTGTATTGGGACCTTTTAAGTCATTAAAAATGACTTGGCCTGCAAAGTCTGGCCCAAAAGAATTATTAAAAGCAGCCTCCTTATTGGGCTCAGCTTGCTGGCCCATTTTAGTTGCTTCATTAAACCAGCCACATGCTACTCACGTGCACTTGTTTTCAAAAATCTTCCAGCTGTCAAAGAAGTACCACCCACGTGTTTTCTGTCTCTGAAATCTCTGTAAGAAGGGGATTTTTGTACTTCAGCACAGTTGGTAACCCTATTTGACCTCTGGGCAAAGGCAATAACTGGTTCTTGCACTGTATCTTCTTCTCCGATGCCTCCCTCTGCTAATTCCGGTGGGACTTCATATCTTGTCTTGCTTTCCGGCCAGATTGGAATGTGATGAGTGATTCCATTACAAGTTATAGATACCTCTCTTAGTAGATTCCTCCCATTGTTCCTTACCAAAATTCTGGCCCACTTCAGATGATTTTTGAGTTCTGTTTCTTCTTCAGTAGCCACCCATCCTCCACAAAATTTGCCTATTTCTTGGAAAATTCTTTGTAACCACAAATAAAGGGGAATTCCTAATGCTTTAATCCAAGTTTTTTTTGATTTCAATAGAATTTGAAATACACCCTGCCCCATGGGGTTCGATCATTCTAATTGCAACTTGAGCTTTTTCCAGAACCACTGCCCTTGGATGGTCTTTTCAGCCATGTATCTATTAGGGAATTCAAATAAGAACAAATCCCCATACATCTCATAAATGTTTAACCCAAAAACATTTTTCTAAGTTGAAGTTGACCACCTTCTTATGTCAGCAAGAGTGGGTTTTTCCTTCACCTATTCTCCAAAATTCCCCACTAAACATCTCTTCAAAGGCCCATTCTCTTGTAGATTAGCAGATTCAGAGATGTCAATATTTCCACTGTTACAAGTCACCTCTGCTTCACGATGACTCCTAGTTTGCCATTTACTATCTTGAACAGCCTTCTTATAAGGATAGTTGGCCTCATTTAATCTTGGGGGATCAACCACTACTACTTTTTTTGGGTATTTAATGAAGTTGTTAATCTTAAATGCTATCTCATTTCAACCTGCATTAAAGACTGGTTCAGGAATAATAAGTACTGATCTTCCTCCACCATTTAATGACAGAATACTCATGTATCTCCCATGCTCATTAAATTTCCTGGTGCAAAAGTGCTCCGAGTCCTACTCTGAAACTTTCCATCTCCTGACCGCTCTATTCTGGTCCTTTGAGGCCTCTTTAAGAGTGAAGCAAATCCATTCCATGATTTTTTTGCTCATGGTCGATCTCCTCATCATCTTGCGACTTCTCTCAACCCATTCGTACCACTCTGAGTTGCTATCAGACCACCTGGTAATATCAAAAGATTTGAACCCAACATTAAAGTAAATCCTGTTCTGCCCCATTCCAAAACCTTGGATAGGGACAAGAATGGAGAAAGCAACCACAGAAGGTGATTCCTTGAAAAGAGAGAATAGAGGGAGGGGAAGAAAAGAAAGAAAAAGATGTATCTCCGACAGAAGAAAGCCGGAGAAGGAGAGATTCTCCCTCCTAGAGGGGAGGAGAGAGAGGAGTCTCGAAAAGAGTGCCTGAGAGCATTTTTTTATGATATCTGAGGTATCATCTAGTTTCAGCTGAGACTGTTCTTATATTGAAAGAATTCAACTCGTGCTCAAAGAGTCTTAATAGTTATCACAAGGTAGAGTCAGGGTTTGGTGTTGCTCTCGACTGTATCTTCACAATAGTAATATCCTATAGGATAACTAGTTTCCTCCAAGTTTATTATGGTGTTTAATAGCTAATTTATATGTCAAAGTGCTATAATCAATGTTTAATACTTAATAATTAATAATATTTAAGAAAATTAGTCTGAATGTCAATATGGTGGAGAAATTTTGCTTGTATATATGGTTACCCTGATGTTGAATATAGTTTGTTAAATAATTGCATAAAAAATACAAGTTAACATTGACCTTCAAGGAGTGTTCCAAGTTCCAACACCTGTGCTTCCTTATGATTGGCTTTGTGTCATTGAAACTTCAATTTAGCTACAGAAGTTTAGCCCCAAATGCCTCTGTGATGTACATATTACACAAAGTATTTGGGATAATTAAGCTAGTGCTAGCATGCCAGGTTTTTAGGTGACACGACAATCAATACTCTCTAACAGATTAATGATTTGTCAAAGAAACTTGTATTCAAGTTAAAAGTTTTGGAGTATGTTATTGAGGAGTAAAGGGTGGCCGGTAACTGAAAGAGTTTTTCAAAACAAAATATTTTTAAAGTTTATAATGGAAAGCTATCAAGTCCTGGTTCATCTCCCGGAGAGGGTTCTGTGTACTTAAAAGGGATTGGGTAAGGGGGTGGTATCGGGGGAAGGGGGTTCCTTAAGGGGACTGAGGCTAAGGGGAATTAAGGGTACAAGGTAAGAGAATTTTTTGGGGGTACCATACCGCTACCACTACCAGTCATGCGGAGGAGGGAGGTGGGGTTGGGGGGATACTTAAGGGGACTGTAAGGGTAATTAGGGGTATTTTTTAAATTAAAATATAAAAAATTGCTATATTTAAATACACACAAACTTTAAGGGATGGAACAAATTCAAGGCTATGAAGTGTCTTTTATTTTATTTAATGCAGTGTGACATTATATTTCTAATACCAGTTATAAGTATTTATTTGTATTTCAATACTTGTAAAAAATAAAATTACATATTTCTTTTGAACGATTTACATAATTTTTTAATAACTTTTCGTGGTTCTTCGCTTTGAATTGGTAGCATTTGTTCTTCTGCGCCCCTGCCGTCTCCGGTAAATAGTATTATATTATAGACATTGCCGTCTTCTTGAATTATTTCTGGAAAGGCAAAGTTTCTTGTCTCGCTTTAATCTAATCTCTGAATAAAACGGTAGCCCGTGTAGTTTCTTTGGCAGCTCCAGGGGTCTCAGGCAAGGAGACCCCCTATCCCCCATACTATTCATTCTAGTGATGGATGCTTTGAGTAAAATGATGGATCGAGCTGCGGACGGAGGCTTCTTGAGAGGATTCTCAGCTTCGATTGAGATGCCCGGTGCCCGAAGAGTCTCTCATTTGCTTTTTGCGGATGATACCCTGATTTTCAGTGATGCCGATATGGATCAGTTGACCTACTTGAAGCAGGTCCTACAGTGGTTTCAGATAGTATCAGGTCTCAAAATCAACCTCGACAAGTGTGAGAAATTCCCGGTGGGTGAGGTTGCTAACATTGATGCTTTGTCTTATGTTCTCAGATGTAAGATGGGCTCCCTTCCTACTACTTACCCGTGTCTCCCATTGGGCGCTTCGCATAAGGATACTACGGTTTGGAATCCAGTGATCGAAAGAGTTGAAAAAAGATTAGCAGGCTGGTAGAAATGGTATTTGTCAAAAGGCGGTAAGGAAATGCTCATTAAAAGCACTTTATTGAGTATGCCCACCTATTACTTGTCCCTGTTGCAAGCTCCTGTGAGCATCACAAAAAAACTGGAGCGGCTTCAAAGGTATTTTCTATGGGATGCATCGGATGGAACTAGAAAATATCTAGTGAATTGGCAGACAGTCACTTCCCCAAAGAAGTGGGGTGGACTTGGAGTAAAAGATTTTAGGGTATTCAACAGAGCTTTGTTGGGGAAATGACTGTGGAGATTCAGGGTAGAAGAGCATGCTCTATGGAGGGAGGTCATAGTAGAAAAGTACGATTCCACGGGAGGGGGTTGGAGGACCAAGGCAACCACAACACCTTTCGGGTGTGGCATGTGGAGGAGCATCATGAAGAATTGAGAATCCTTCAGTGGCAACATCTCTTACAAGGTGGGAGACTGAAGGAGAATCAGCTTTTGGAATCATAGGTGGTATGGAGAGGATACTCTGAGGGTCTCTTTCCCCCACGTCCAGAGTTTCAAACCAGAAGGAATAGATGGTCCAACAGATTCGTAAGGAGCATGTAAGGAGGAGGGGGTAGTATGAGACCTCTCATTTAGAAGGAACATGCAAGATTGGGAGATTGCGGAGCTCCAAGATTTAGTGACACTGCTATATGGGCAAGACATGCCTCAACCATCTTGTGATTCTTGGAGATGGGGTTTGCGTGGCGATGGTCTGTTCACCGTAAAGTCCTTTTACCAGAGTATATTGGTGAGAGAGGAGGCCTCTTTTCCATACTCCTCGATCTGGATTCCTAAGGCGCCCACAAAGGTGTGCTTTTTTTGCATGGCTAGTGGCGAGGGGAGTGATTTTGATTGCTGAGAATCTGCAAAAGAGGGGAATTACACTTGTTAGTTGGTGCTATATGTGTAAAAGCTCGGGAAAAAGTTGATCATCTTTTGTTGCATTGCCCTGTGTCCTCGGCTTTGTGGAGGGCGATCCTGAACCTTTTGGTGTTCAATGGGTGATGCCAAGCACTGTAAAGGAAATGCTATATAGCTGGGCTGGTTTCCGTAGAAGAAGAAAGCAAAAGGCGTGGAAGTTCGCCCCGTTAGCTCTCATGTGGATAGTTTTGGGGGAGAGAAATAGGAGAGCTTTTGAGGGGATTGAGTCTCCTTTTTCACATCTTAAGAATAGTCTTTTATCTTTGATTGCTTTTTGGTCCACTCATATAACCCCTACTTGTATAGAAGATTGGGCGTCTTTTGCAGAGAATACTGATGTAAATTCTCTACTTTTTGGTATACTTTCTGTATACGGGAGTTCTCTCCCTTTTGATTAATACAATTTACCTTATCTTCAACTTTAGTATTTGGTTGAACGCTGAGCAAACAAGTAGCAAGAGATGGTCTTTGTGTTGCTTCAATTTCTAAGTCATGTAAATCGTTTCAATAAGTTTATGTGCACCAACAATTTTGATTTGAGGGTGTAATACAACGATGTAAATACCAGGAATAGGAAAAAATACTTTTAAAATTTTTCAACCATTATTTGAACACCTTGGGTATAACTAGATATTCATCTTTTTTTTTCTCTCTATGTACAATTCTCCGCTGTCATCAACCGCTTCAACTACCACCAGAATATTCCCTTCACTACTGTACTCTCATTTCCCGATTTCGCCTTCATCCTCACAATCTACATCATTTTCCCTTTCTTTTATTCTTGTTTTCTCCTTGGTTAATTAGGATTGTGTAAATTTTTCTTACAAATTTCAAGAATTCAATTTCTATATACGAGTTTCGTGCTTCGTCGGAACCCTAATTTACTTCTCGGATCAAGATATTATCTTTGCAAGAACACAATTGTTGAAAAGATCTGCTTTCTTGTTACAATCTTTGAACTTTAGTCCAAACTCCGACGAACTTTCAGTGCAAACTCCGCCGCGTAAAGTCTTGGTGATCGTCGCCGGGAATTCTTCGATCGTCTTCAATACATCGGGTTTCAGTCTCATTTTTTGTTGAATCAATCCGATTACGTACGGTTGCTGATTTCGGGACAATCAACATTTCATTCTTGATTCCTCGGTCAAAACATCAATTGGGAAGATTTCAATTCGAGTTCTCTCTGAAGCTACCATTATTGCTTCCCCTTGTTCGTTTGCAATCCAGATTTCAATACAAGTTCTCCCTGAAGCCGCCATTATTGCTTCGCCTTGTCCGTTTGCAATCCAGGTTCTATTGTTCCTCTCTTGTTTTGATATTTTAATAGTTTGTTCTTGAATCCTTAATTAGTATTTGCCCTAGTATTGTCAAATTAATTGCATTAGTGATAGCTTTGCCTACTTGTTTATACTGTTATCTGCCTGTTTACATCTTTCTTTTGAATCTTTTATTTTGGATCTTTATTGCACATTTTCGTTGTGACCTTTAGTTGTAGATTATAGCCCCTTTAGCTCTTGTATTGTATTTTTACACCTATTTTCTTGTATTTTATTTTATTCTTGTTTTATTTCTCACCTGTTTGTCTGACCTTTAGTTGAAATTATAGTTCCCGTTAGTTACTTTATTTTATTTTTTCATTGATTGCTTTTTCTGTCTTTTCTATTAGTGTTTTAAGCTTAAGGTTTCATCTATCCATTTTAATTATGTGTTTGCATAGGGGTAGTTTCTTAGACGTGGTAGCTTCATTGTTCTAGTGCCTGCTCGTGTTACTGTTCTCGTAGTAGTGCATTTGAGTTGTTTTTATCTCTCGGGTTCGTAGCTTGTAGTCCTTTGTTCCCGCTACTTGTTCTTAGTGGTAGTGTTTACCTAATACTTTTTGCTTATAGTGGCGGTAGTGAACGATGTGAGAGTGAGGTCATGTCCTCGGGTGGGGCTGGGGTGGGGTCCAGGGGTGGGAAGGGGGGGGGGTAAGAAAGCCTCTAGGCTGAGAGTTGGGTCTTGGAACATTGGGACATTGACGGGGAAGTCTATAGAGTTAAGTAAGATTCTTCAGAAGAGGAAAATCAATATAGCGTGTGTTCAGGATACTAGATGGAAGGGTACTAGGGTACGAGATGTAGGAGGGTTTAAACTATGGTACTCAGGAAGCACTGGGGGTAAGAATGAGGTAGGTATTTTAGTTGACAGGGACCTCAGGGAGCTCGTGGTCGAGGTTAGGAGGGTAAATGATAGGTTGATGAATATCAAGCTGGTAGTTGGTGGGTTTACTGTAAACGTGATTAGTGCATACGCTCCTCGGGTAGGTTTGGACCAGGAGGTCAAAAAGCAATTCTGGGAGGATTTGGACGAGATGGTGCGTAGTATTCCGCACACAGAGAAGCTGTTCATTGGCGGAGGTTTCAATGGCCATTTTGGGGCTAGTGCTAGGGGTTATGATGATGTGCATGGCGGGTTCGGTTTTGGGGATAAGAATGAGGGAGGGAATTCACTGTTGGATTTTGCTAGAGCTTTTGATTTGGTTATAGCTAACTCGAGTTTTCCGAAGAGGGAAGAGCACCTGGTCACTTTCCAGAATTCAATAGGCAAGACTCAGATTGATTTTCTCTACAGGAAATGCGATAAAGGTTTGTGCACTCGCAAGGTCATCCCAAGTGAGCACCTCACAATCCTACATAGGCTCCTAGTTATGGACCTGGAGATCAAGAGGAGTAGGAGGAAGGGGGCGGGGTGCAGGCAACCTAAGATCAAGTGGGGTAACCTGACCAAGGACAAAGCTCAGGAGTTGGGGGAGAAGTTGTTGGCTACGAGGGCCTGGATGAGTAGGGGGGATGCTGCTTATTTGAAGCTAGTGGAGAGTACAAACGAGGAGGAAAAAAGGACTTATCGTGAGTATTACAGAAAGGCAAAGAAAGAGGCGAAGTTAGCAGTTACGACGGCTAAGAACGCGGCGTTTGCTCGTTTGTACGAGGAGCTCGGGAGCAAAGGTGGGGATAAGAAGTTGTACCGGTTGGCCAAGGTGAGGGAGAAGAAAGCCCGCGACTTAGACCAAGCCAAGTGCATCTAGGACGAGGATGACATTATTGATGGACGAGGCACTTATTAGGAGAAGATCTCAGACATACTTCCATAAACTGTTGAACGAGGAGGGGGATAGACGCATTGTGCTGGGTGAGTTGGAGCACTCCGAGAGTCGGCGGGATTTTGTGTACTGTAGGCGGATTACGGTAGAGGAGGTGGAAGGGGCGATGCGTAAGATGTGTGGGGCAGAGCGACGGGGCCAGACGAAATCCCGGTGGAATTTTGGAAGAGCGTGGGGCGAGCAGGTTTGGAGTGGCTCACTGGGCTGTTTAATATTATTTTTAGGACGAAAAAGATGCTCGAAGAATGGAGGTGGAGTACGATGGTTCCGCTTTACAAGAACAAGGGTGATATCCAAAATTGCAACAATTATAGGGGTATCAAGCTGTTGAGTCACACTGTAAAGGTTTGGGAGAGGGTGGTGGAGGCCAGGGTGAGGAGGTGCGTGTCTATTTCCGAGAATCAGTTTGGATTCATGCCAGGACGTTCGACTACGGAAGCGATTCATCTGTTAAGGAGATTAGTGGAGCAGTACAGGGAGAGGAAGAAGGACTTGCATATGGTGTTTATTGACCTTGAGAAAGCGTAAGATAAAGTCCCGAGGGAGGTCCTGTGGAGGTGTTTAGAGGCTAGCGGCGTTCCTGTAGCGTACATTAAGGTGATTAAGGATATGTATGATGATGCTAAAACTCGGGTGAGGATTGTGGGTGGTGACTCGGAGCATTTCCCTGTGGTGATGGGGTTGCACCAGGGATCGACTCTTAGCCTATTTTTATTTGCCTTTGCAATGGATGTACTGTCGCGACACATCCAAGGGGAGGTGCCTTGATGCATGCTATTTGCCGATGATATAGTGCTGATTGACGAGACGCGAAGCAGAGTTAACGCGAGGTTGGAGGTTTGGAGACAGACCTTGGAGTCTAAAGGTTTCAAACTGAGTAGAGCCAAGACAGAATACTTGGAGTGCAGATTCAGTGACGGGACCTATGAAGCAGACATAGAGGTAAAACTTGATGCTCAAGTTATCCCTAAGAGAGCGAGTTCTAAGTATCTCGGGTCTATTATCCAGGGTAATGGGGCGATTGACGAAGATGTCGCACATCGCATCGGAGCGGGATTGATAAAGTGGAGGCTCGCTTCCGGTGTTTTATGTGATAAGAATGTGCCGCCAAGACATAAGAAGTACTGGGGAGGTGATTAAATAGGACATGACGCTGCTTCAGCTCACTGAGGACATGACCCTTGAGAGGAGGGTGTGGAGGTCGAGGATTAAGGTAGAAGGTCACCGATTGTCTTAGTAGCATGCATGTCCCTTCATATTCTTAGATTTTTACGTTATGTGGTTTTGTTCATCTCAGGTATTGTATTCCCTGTTGCTATTATTTGGTACTACTTATCATTTATCTCTCCCTTTTTCTTTTCGCTTCTTTCTTTCTTCCTTCCTTGCTTTCCTCTTCTTCTTACCCTGCCTGAGCCGAGTGTCTATTGGAAACAGCCTCTCTACCTGCATTAGGTGAGGGTAAGGTTTGCGTACAAACTACCCTCCTCAAACCCCACCTGTTGAGATCATATTGGGTTTTTTTTTGTTGTTGTTGTTATTTGAACACCTTTATATTCTTCTTTTTATTTATATTCATAAAATAACATTGAAATTCCAGCTATATAAATTAACATGCTATAAATAGTCAGATAATATACTCCAGAAAATTCTTGAGTAGCACATATTTTTTTTCTCCAAAAATTGAATAAAATAAAAAGTGGTATCCCAATCATCATCTATTATCATATCTTGAACAAAAGAAACATGTGCATTAAACCATGTTGGTAATCGGCAATCAATATCTGTGAGCAATAGACAACGTATCATATACTGAATTCCATCTAGTTGGAACTTCTTTAGGAATTTTTCTAAAGGGTAATTCGCAAGCACCACAATGTATCTTAAATTCTCTATATCTAATAGATATTTGAGAGCGAAAAATATAACCAACTGCAAACCGGATTTTGTCAAGAGTAGTGCCAAACAAAAGAAGTCCATCTTGAACAACTAACTTATAAATATGACATGTACATCTAATACAACAACAACAACAACTACCCAGTAAAATCCCACATAGTGGGGTCTGGGGAGGGTAATGTGTACGCAGACCTTACCCCTGCCCCGGTAGGACAGAGAGGTTGTTTCCGATAGACCCTCGGCTCAGAACGACGGAAATAAAGAAAAACAAGGAAAACAAGAATAGAAAAGAGAATTCATTAGTAACTCCAGTAAAAACCATTATAGTAACAGAAGCATAAAAATCAAAAGATGAATGACTTGCAATAACAGTAACCAGAGTCTAAGGAATCTAAGATAAACAACAAGAATAGTGTGGGTTCAACATAAACTGCAAACCATCTAAGATCAACCCTAATCCAACCCCTCACCCCCGGCATGCAGTAAGGAAAGCTCCACTACCGCTATCCTACAACTCTAATGCTAGTCCTCCAGGCTTTCCTATCAAGGGCCATGTTCTCGGAAATCTACAGACGAACCATGTCCTGCCTGATCACCTCTCTCCAATACTTCTTAGGTCTCCCTCTACCTCTTCTCGTGCCCACCACGGCCAACCGCTCACACCTCCTCACCGGAGCATCGATGCTTCTCCTCTGTACGTGCCCAAACCATCTGAGCCTCGCTTCCCGCATCTTGTCATCCACAGGGGCGACACCCACCTTCCTCCGAATATCTTCATTCCTGATCTTGTCTAACCTAGTGTGCCCGCACATCCACCTCAGCATCTCTGCTACTTTCAACCTCTGGATATGGGAGTTCTTAGCCGGCCAACACTCTGCCCCATACAACATTGCCGGTCTAACCACAACTCTATAAAACTTACCTTTGAGTATCGGTGGCACTTTCTTGTCACACAAGACTCCAGATGCAAGCCTCCATTTCATCCAGCCTGTCCCTATGCGGTGAGTGACGTCCTCGTCGATCTCTTCGTCCCCTTGAATCACCGACCCAAGGTACTTGAAACTATCTCTCTTGGGGATGACCTGTGACTTGCCTCACGTCCCCGCCTACATCTCTCGACTCAGTGCTAAACTTGCACTCCAGGTACTCTGTCTTAGACCTGCTTAATTTGAAACCCTTAGACTCGAGAGTCTGTCTCCAAACCTCCAATCTCTCGTTAACACCTGCCCTCGTCTCGTCAATTAGAATAATGTCATCAGCAAATAACATACACCATGGCACCTCCCCTTGAATATGATGTGTCAAAGCATCCATCACCTAAGCAAATAAGAATGGGCTAAGCGCAGAGCCTTGGTGTAATCCCATAACAACCGGGAAATGCTCCGAGTCGCCTCCCACAGTCCTAACCTTAGTCTTAGCTCCATCATACATATCCTTGATCGCTCTTATGTAGGCTACCGGCACGCCCTTCGCCTCAAGACATCTCCAGAGCACCTCCCTAGGAATCTTATCATACGCTTTCTCCAAGTCAATAAACACCATATGCAGATCCTTCTTCTTATCCCTATACTGTTCCACCAACCTCCTAATAAGGTGGATAGCTTCCGTAGTGGAGCGGTACGGCATGGACCCAAACTGATTGTCGGATATAGACGTCGTCTTCCTCACCCTCACCTCCTCCACCCTCTCCCAGACTTTCATGGTATGGCTAAGTAACTTGATACCCCTATAATTGTTACAACACTGGATATCACCTTTGTTCTTGTACAACGGTACCACTGTACTCGACCTCCATTCCCCCGACATCCTTTTCGTCCTAAAAATTACATTGAACAACCCAGTTAGCCATTCCAATCTTGCTCTACTCACATACTTCCAAAACTCAACCGGAATTTCATCTGGCCCGGTCGCTCTACCCCTACTCATCTTACGCAAAGCCCCCACGACCTCGTCGACCCTAATGCGCCTGCAATACCTAAAATCTCGGAGACTCTCCGAATGCCCCAAGTCCCCTAGCGCTATATCCCGGTCCCCCTCCTCATTTAGAAGACCATAGAAGTACGTCTGCCATCTCTGCTTAATCTAGGGATCTCCCACCAATACTCTACCATCCTCATCTTTGATGCACCTCACTTGGTCCAGATCCCGGGCCTTCCTCTCCCTCGCTTTAGCCAGCCGAAACAACTTCATGTCCCCTCCTTTCTCCCCTAATTCCTCGTATATACGGCTAAACGATTCATTCTTAGCCTCCGTGACCGCCAGCTTCGCCTCTTTCCTAGCCACTTTGTACCTCTCTCTATTCGCTCTCCTCTCCTCCTCGCTTGAGCTCCCTGCCAACTTCGTGTACGCTACCTTCTTCGCCTCCACTTTACCTTGGACTATGTCATTCCACCACCAGTTTCCTTGGTGTCTGCCAGAAAAACCCTTCGATACACCTAGCACCTCTCTCGCCGCCTTCCTCACATAGTTCGCCGTAGTTGACCATCTAATATACATCTAATATGGAATAATTTCGGAATAAGGTAGAGCTAATCAAGTTTTCAAAACTCCTATAGCTGAATTGTTACTAGAAGCATTATCTAAAGTAATAGAATAATTTTGTTAGAAAGTCCATAAAAATCATAATTTTTTTTAATTTGTTTAGAAATAAAAATGCCAGTGTGTCGGCCATCAACAATCTATAACCAATAATACGTTTTTGTATAGCTCAGTAGTTATCTATCCAATGACATAAGTTGTTAAGTAACCATAACCATTGACACTACGCCCTATGTCTGAAATGATAGAAACTTTACCGTCTAAGTGGAAAAATAAATAACGTAAATATTTTTGATATTCATGTTGAAATTTAAAAACATCATTTCAACAGTTGTTCGAGGAAAACCTTGAAAAGCATGATTATATGTTTCTTGTATGTAACGAATAAACCAATCAGATGATGGAAAAGTAAAAGGCAAATCCTCTACAACAACCATTTTTGCTATATTTTTCCAGTCCTTTTTTGGGTCATAAGGAGAAGACCTATGTCATATGGTTGATTTGTGGTTGTATAGTATGAGAACCATGCCCGGACTGGGATGGATTTGTTTCAGAACGGGGACCCCCCTCTCTACAAGCCAAACAACTTTGTGATGAATTTTCATATGCTTCTTTAAATTCCCCGTCCCGCCATGATCAAATATATTTTAATCAAAGATAAACGTTGTTGACAAATTTTACAAATAGCTTTTTCATTAACCTTATCCTGTGTAAATCATTGTCAAAAAATTGATCATTTTTACGTTCAACTGGCTGTCTAGTGGGAGGTAACGGAACATCAGCTCCAAACTGAGATTGACTTTGAGTTGGAGCTGTCGGAACCTGACTAGTGGGTGTTTCATATAAGTTATCATTCTCTTCTCCTTCATCCTCAAATTTTCATGATCAGCATATTGTTCTTGTAGTGATTCGTGATCTAGTGATTGATAATTAACACTAACATCATGATAGAAAGGTGTTTCATCTATGTGAGTGAAGTCATCAATAGGATTAGGATTACTAGAACTAGCAATACCCTTTGTCAATTTATTATATACCTTTTTTACCAGTTTAGGAGCCATTTGTTACTAAATAATTAAATAACAACAAATAGTAACACAGGTATAACAAAAATAAATGCGAAAATTAATAAAAGTTGGAACGAGTGCACTAAACGCCAATGTAAACGTCTACTTATAATTGATGTGGATGGAGAAAATTACTCCGACTAGTAGTGTAGTGCTAAGGGAAAATACACTGCCATATAATTGATGTTGATGCTTGAAAAATTATAGCAAAAGAATAGAATGCTAGAACATTAATTGCAATTAGAGAGAGATAGAGAATTAGAGAGATGAGAGTTTTGTGTTGAAAATGAAAGAATGAAATGAGGTATTTATAGTTTTAAAATAGTGCTTAAGTGTAATTTAACAAATTTAGAGGTTAAAAACATAATTTATGGGGTAGAGGGTGTTGGCGGGTAACAACAACAATAATAAACCTAGTAATTTCCCACAAGTGGGTCTGGGAGGGTAAGATGTAAGAAGCCTTACCCTTACCTTGGAAGGGCAGAAAAGCTGTTTCCGGTGGGTGTTAGCGGGTAGAGAGGCAAAAATGCCCATTTTTGGCTGTTGCCAACAGCTATTTTAAAAAAAATAACCGTTGGCTAACGGTTAAAAAGCGGCTAGATTTAAAAAAATAAAAGCGTTAATGTACTGGTTCGTTACCAACTGGACCGGTTCTAAGGGTACTTTATTCGGTTCCCTCCCACTCCCCTTCCCCTAATCCCTTACCCCTACCCTCCCAGTCGGACCAGGACGGACCGGTAACGGTGCGGACCAGACCGATTACGGGTAATACCGCCCCCATAGTCAACCCTACTAGAGACCTCCACTATTAATGGAATGTGGTCATAGAGAGTTCCTATACTTTGTTGAATGGGGAAAAAGTTGTTTTTATGTCTTTTCTGATCTTGTTCAAATAAGAATGTGATGCTTTGGGAAACCTGCCTATATAATAAATAGAGATGAAAGATATGTTAATGTTTCATTCTACCGTTTTGTATGTCTAAGATGTTTTGTGCTAAGAAGTTCATGATCTTTTGTTCTACATAAACAAGTTAACAAGACTTTCTGTTAATGCAAATGGTTCTCTTATTCTCAAGAGTTGCGCTGACAAGGACATGATAAAAAAGAGCCCCTGGTAAGTGCTTGGTCTGTTTTTGATTTTTTAAGTTTGGAATTTCCCAATGTCCATAAACACATGTGATGGTCAAAAGCTCTTGTTATTCCACTTCGTCTGTTTTGGAGCTAATTTGTGCAGAGGAGAAGATGTTTTTTAAGTTATATATATTGATATACCTTTAAATTCAAGAAAATATGGTTGTATTGTATTTAAATAGGCGTGAATTTGTAGAATAAGTTGAATGTGAGTAATGAGTCAAAATGTACTCCCGAGGCTGTGATTACTATTTTTGGCTCAAATTTGTGATTACGATTTTGGCTTAAATTTTTCTCTTACCAAGAAACTTCTTTATATTTTTTGATAAAGTAATAAATTTTATTAAAAGAGGGCAAAAAACACACCCACATACAAGAATTATATTAAAACGTAGAAAATCTTACAAAAAGATATGTTTTTCTTCCAAAGACACTCAATCTTCTATGCATATAGGAACATAGAAATTGAGGAATAAGACTAACCTTAAAGTGTGCAAAATTCTTTTCTACTCCACCAAAAGCTCTTCTATTTGTCTCTTTCCATACGATCCACATAGATGCTAGAGAAGCCATATCTCATTGCCTGCTTCTTCTCTTCCGTCTTCTTTCATCATGCTTGGCATAACTCACCGGAGTTCGAACTTTCTCAGGGTTTCCCACCACAAATAGGACGCGATCTGACAATGTAAAGCGAGATGACTTGCATCTTCTCTTGAGTTTTTGCGCATGAAGCACTAATTGGGTTTCCTCATATTCTCTGCTGTCAAGATCACCGCCCTCACAACTAGCCAAGTGAAAAAACTAAGGGTGGCGTGTGGGCCGGTTCTCACGGTCCCGGTCCCAATTTAAACGGGCCTCGCGGTCCCGGTCCTGATGGACTTTTTGTAGGAACCGGACTGGGACCGGGCCCACGAACTAATGGTCCCGGGCTAACTGGGCTGGTTCCGGGCCTAAGTGGGTCCAACAGATACTTTTTTTTAAATTTTTTATAGAAGTTAGAGAAAAAAGATGGAAATAAAAATATCTAAGGCAATTCCTTGTAAATTATATATAAAATTGTGACCTAAATTTTTTAATTCAAATTTAAAGACAAAAATATTGTAAAGAGATATTCAAAGCAATGCATTATAATTTTATTATAGCATTAAAAAACATGGCAATATCTCTCTTAGTCTTCCTCCCCCTATGGAATGAGCACAACGAGGTGTTAATACCACTATTAAGAAGGAAAAGAAGCTAATCAAGATGTGCCAAAATACAAGTTAGATAATACATACTAATATTTGTTCATATAAGTTACAAACTTCATAAATCTATTAAGGTCCGGAGGAATTTCCGTTGGTGGTGGCGGAAAAGAAGCTTGGTCATCACCGCTTCTGGGCGAAGCAGAATCCTCCGCAAGTTCAGCTAGCATTTCTTCGTAAGCTTCGTCTACCTCTGGTTGTGATTCAACAAGTCCAAAATTTCTTCTTTCCGAATGGATCCAATATCTGAAAAGTACTGATTTTTCCAAGCTCTCGCTCATAGACGCTCTATAATCACCGAGTTGAAGTCTTGCTTGACTGAAAGCGCTCTCTGATGCCACTGTTGACGCTTGAATAGTTAAAATATCTCGGGCCATTCTTGAAAGAACCGGAAAGTATTTTTCTTTGTTCTTCCATCATTCCAAAATATTAAAGGAGCCGTCGAGATTCACTTCCTCATATCCCCGTGACAAATAAACTTCAAGCTCATTTAGTTGTGAAAAATTACTAGTAGTAGAACCTTGAGAACCCCTGAACCCCGCCCAAGCACCAAGTGCCCTTGCTCCTGCAGTTCTTTTTGATGATTGAGAACCAGAAGAAGGAGTTGGAACATTTGGTCTAGCATGATCTAATGCAACTTGATAAGCATTATAAATAGTTTGGGCATATATTCTAATTGAGGCTATTGCTTCCGGAAGTTTAGACAACTCCTCATCTTCAAGTGCTAAACCATTATAAACAGTTTCATACCAAAAATGAGGACCTGCTAATTTCATAGTAGGATTTAACAAGGCAACAACACTATAAATAGGGAAAAAATATTTTTTAAACTTTTTTCTCATAGAATCAACAGCAATTTTATAAATTTCCACACCCTCTGAAAAATGAGCAAACAAATTTGCAAGTTCTGCAATATAAACTAAACAGTTAGAAATAGTCGGATAATATTACCCAGAAAATTCATTTGTAGCAATATGAAATTTTTCTAAAAAATCTACAAGCATTTTAACGTTAGCCCAATCCGCATTTGTAAGATGCTCATTATCATCACTTACATGAGCATTAAACGTTGAGTTTATGGGGTTTCTATATTCATATGCAATAGCTAAACTTTCATACATGTAATTCCATCTAGTGGGACAAGGTTTAGGAACCTTTCTTTCTCTTATGCCAAATTCATCGCATCTTTTAAAATATTCTCTAAGTCTACTTCTACAGTTTGTTAAGAGTCATTTTAACCTTTTCAATTTCAATATTTAAAATTCTCATACCATCACCCACAACTAAATGGTAAATATGACAAATACATCTAACATGAAAAATGTTACTAAATGCAGGACTTAGTGTAGTGGTAAACAAGGCTACAACATTTGTGTTACTAGTAGCATTATCTATTGAAACTGACATGATTTTATCACTAATGCAAAAATATCTACAAATATCCGTAAGTGTGCTAGCAATAAGCAATAATGCGCTTTTGCATTATCCAATCCTCATCAATCCAATGACTGGTA
This sequence comes from Nicotiana tabacum, assembly GCF_000715075.1. Lineage (NCBI taxonomy): Eukaryota > Viridiplantae > Streptophyta > Magnoliopsida > Solanales > Solanaceae > Nicotiana > Nicotiana tabacum. The sequence goes on along the minus strand of NC_134090.1, from coordinate 38,771,189 downwards.
ACAATAAGGTAATCACAGTCACTACCACTTCTACCAATATCAGTTGTAATAGCAACACGACAATTTATATGAGTAAATAAATAGCGCATATATTGTGTATTCATGTTTATATTTATAAATATCGCTCTTTATGGTTGTGCGAGGAAAACCTTTATAGGTAGGATTAAAATTCTTTCTAATATAATGCACAAAGTGACTGTCAGAAGGAAAACTATAGGGTAAGCACATAACAGTAACCATTTTTGCCAATTCTTTCCAATCTTTTTTTGGATCATAATATAAAATACTAGCGGTAATAGTGTTAATTCCCGGTTGAAATTGATTTGACCCGGTACTAGAGTCAACCTGACTAGGAGTAGGTACAGTTGTCCCCTCGGCCAAAGCTTTCATACGAAGATATTTGACTTTATCTTGAGGGTGTATCAATATGTGTCTAGCCAAAGTTCCCGTCCCCCCTCCCCCCCGACCTCCAAAATATTTAAAAGCTAACTCCTTGCCACAAGTTTTACACTTAGCCTTATTTTGTGGAATTAGTTGAGTAAAAAATAGCCAAACAATAGATGTTTCTGTCTGTTTGGTACGTTGTCTAAAAACAATAGGGGCAGTAACAGGAGTATCAGACGGGGCATCATTTGGATTATCATTAGTTACGTTAACTTCAGGAGCAGGACTAGTGGGGTGTATCGTCATCCGGTTGAGTTTCATCAAAATCTATTTCCTCCTCATCATTTTCATAAATAGTTGGATTAGAATAAAGAGCGTTCAGTAATTCATGGTCTAATTGTTCACCAGCTCCAACATTATTGCAAAATTGACTCTCAGTAAATTGTAATAAACTATTATCGCTATTAAGAATAGCAGGTGTAGGACGGGTATGAGGTTTGGGTCGGGGAGCCGGGGAAAGTGGAGGAGGAACTGAGTGGCCACTAGATTCGCCACTATTGGATTTTTCTTTATTTTTACCAAATTGTTTTTTAATGAAGTGATCTTAATTAATCAAATAATAGAAAATAAATAAAACAAACAAAACATAATATTAAAAATTAAGAGTTGGAGCGAGTTTACCGAATTGACGAACAACTTGTTGAAAATTGATTATCGTTGAAGACTTGAAGACTTCAATTCACCAACTTCGCAATTTTTTCACAAATTATAACAATAAAGTAAGTAATAGTAGCAATTATAGAAGAAAATTAGAGAGAGATTGATAATTTTGTGAGAAAAATGAAAGAATGAGGGGGTGTTGAAAATAAGGAAAAAGTGTAATTATAAAAATTTTGGGGTTAAAACAAAATTTTGGGGGGGGGGGGGGTTAAATGGCTATTTTATAAATAGCCAACGACTATTTTGGCAGACCAAACGGCTAGTTTTTAAATGCCCAAACGGGCAGATTTTTTTTTTTAAATTTCTGACCGTTGGGACCGTTTAGGCCCGCCAGGGACCGCACCAGTCCCGGTCTTGCGGTCTTTTTGTGAAGGACCGGCCCACCCCCACGGTCCCAGTTCTAACATTAAGGCCCGTTTAGGACCAGAAGCCCACATAGTCCGTGGTCCCGGGCCTGGACCAGTGCACATGCCACCCTTAGAAAAAAACACACCTTTCCCTAGTCAGAAGCTCTTTGTGAAGCAACTTGGCCGAATTTTAAAATTCTACAACCTCCCAATTTTGTAAGTTCCTCCTAAAACTCAAATCCCAATACACCCGATTGATGGGCATTTCCTTTTGGCATGGGATTCTATACATGTTTGGAAATGTGATTCACAAAATGTTGTCCCCGCACCACTTATATTCCCAAAAACTTACCCTACTCTCATTACCCACTCTGAATGATGTGTTTCCATTAAACTCTCCCCAACCCTTGAATATATTTCTCTATAGCCCGCACACATTAAGTGATACATTTGTTGTTCTCCAACCATCTTCGAAAACCCTATACTTCTCCGCAATCACCTCCTTTCAAAAAGCATTCTCCTCTATTCCGAATCTCTATAACCAGTTTCTCAGTATATATTTGTTGTTCTCCAACCATCTTCGAAAACCCCATACTTCTCCGCAATCACCTCCTTTCAAAAAACATTCTCCTCTATTCCGAATCTCTATAACCAGTTTCTCAGTAATGCCTTGTTAAAAACGTTTGATCTTTAATCCAATTCCACCCCAACACTTCGGTGTGGTGACAGTCTCCCAATTTACCAAGTTAAACTTTCCCCATTTGAACCATCTCATAGAAAATCTCTCTACATCTTTTCCAAACTTCCTTGTAACACTAACTGGAGCGTGTAACAAGGACCTGAATTATATGGGGATAACTCGATTTTGCACTTCTGATCAATACTTCCTTCCTCTTCTGGATAAGTACCTTTTTGCCGAACCTGCTAGCCTCTTTTATACCCTTTCAATTACCAGGTCCCAAACAGTTTGGTCCCTGTAGAAGCTCTTAATGGTAAACCAAGAAAAGTTGTAGGAAGTGCCCTGACCTTGCAATTGAAAACTTGTGCTAGGCCCTCAATATTGCCCAGGGAAACCTTCTAATTGAATGTATTCTTTATGTTGCTAAGCTCTTGCAGTCATCTTTTAGGGCTTATCAAAGCAAAGCAAGATCATACTTATATATAGGGAACGTGTTCCAAGTTAGTTTTGTCAAATTCTGCAAATTTGAGTTATTTCTCTATCTTTGAGTTTTAAGTCGCATTTTTTCTCTTTTTCTATGTGCTTATTCTATCACCAGTCCTGTATACTCAGAGAGATATTTATCCTTTACTGTTGATACTTTATCCCGTCTTCTCTGCTGCATTCGACTCCAAAGGACACAGAGTTGATCACAGTTTAGCTAGTTTTGTCTTGGCTAGTTTCTAGTGTACTTTGGTGCTTCTTTTTGGGCTGAAGTTTCAAAATTGTTAATTCTATGTTAGTGGGTAAAAGAAAACTACCATCCCTTAAACCATCATGGCTTACCTTTCTACACGTGTTTACCACTTTACCCATTTTGGTGTCTTTGATGCTACATTGGTTTTGGGTGCTGCATTATTATTTGATGAACTGTCCTCTCATGCAGGTTGAAAGCATTGGTGGCTATTCCAAAGGTTCAACCTCGATTTGCCATTGCCATATGGAAGAAATATCCCACAATGAAATCTCTTTTGCATGTTTACATGGATCCAAGTAAATCGGTAGGCGATAAAATTTCCTTCATTCCCCTTGGATATTATGATATATCCAGGCTTCAATGCCGATTAATTAAACTTTTACCCTAGATATTGGGTTTAGTTGTCTTTACATTTGTGTTAGTACGTAGTTCTTATTTCTTAAACTAATGATATCAGGGATTTCAAGTAGGTTTTGTAGTCAATTATTTAGTATGAAGGGGATAATCCCTCCTCTTTTTACATTGTGGAATTGAACTTTTAGGATATGAATTGAGCCTTTAGGATATGAATTGGACTTTTAGGATATGAATTGGACTTTTAGTTTATGTATTGGAATTTTAGGCTATAAATTTAAATTTTAGGATATGAATTGAACTTTTGTGGATATTGTCACGACCCAAAATCCCAACCCGGTCGTGATGGCGCCTCTCGTGAGGACAAGGCCAGCCAATCAACAAAACAGTACATCTCTTTATAATTACTTAGCAGGAATAAGTCTAAATCATGGGCAATATAATCTTAAATGCGAAATAAACGTGATAGAACAAGGAAAACCCTCCCAACTCAGCTCGAAATCGGGGTGTCACAAGTCATGAGCTACTACAGAGTTTACTAATATTTTACAAAGTCTGGAATTATCATAAATAACAAAGATAATGGAGAAAACGGGGTTGCGGACGTCAACAACTACCTCGTTACTCCTAGTCACCGCCTGGTCTGGAAAGAATCAGCGCTCAGGAGCGAACTCAGCTCTGCCTGTATCTGCACACATGGTGCAGGGAGTAATGTGAGTACTCTGACCCAGTGAGTAATAAAAATAATAACGACTGAAAACATGAAATCTCATAACGGCACAATATAGCGCTATCCCAAGCAGTAAAATCAGTTATACAGTAAAATAGTGAGTATCAGATAATTCTTCTTTTAAAACAGTAAAGACAAATAATTTCCATAGTAAGGATAAATCGAAAGTTTGCCCCTCGGGCTCAATATGTAAATCTCAGTATAGTATCAGCCCCTCGGGCTCACTCCCAACTCACCAGCACACAACATCAGCCCCTCGGGCTCACTCCCAACTCACCACACACAAGCAACGGCCTCTCGGGCCCACTCCCACAGCCCAAACGCAATATCAATAGGCCTGAAAACCTTCACACATCACACACGAGGCCTGAAAGCCTCCTCATATAACACTCGAGGCCTGAAAGCCTCCTCACATCACTCAACATATCCTCACGTATGGCCCTCGGCCTCAATCAGTCCAGAAAATAATCATAAGCCTCTTGGGCATCAGTAAAACAATAGTGCTCAGCTCAACAGCATTATAAATATCATTAAATCTCGAGTTGAGTATAAATGTAGCTGAGTTCACAAAATAATATAATTCAATTGGACTGAGTTCAAATAATATTTCAATTCGTGAGGAAAATAATGATGTAAATTCACAAAAGATTTCAGATAATTGGCACGAAGCCCAAATATGACAATAAGCCCAATCATAGTGAAAAACAATAAATCTTTATCAATTACGCGGTAAAAATATCAACTGGGATGGACCAAGTCACAATCCCCAATAGTAAATGACCCCGCGCTCATCATACAACGCGTGTCTCATCTCAACATAGCAGTATGTTGTGCAATCCGGGGTTTCAAACCCTCAGTGCATCATTTAAAATCATTACTCACCTCAAGACGGTCCAATGTCTACTCCGCTATGCCATTGCCTCTCGAATTTACCTCTTCGCGCGTCGAATCTGGTCAAAACCACAACGAATACATTACAATAGGCTAAGGGAATATAATCCAATCGAAAAGACTCGAAAAATATCGAAATTCACGAAATTCGCAAAACCCGAGCCCCGGGCCCACTTCTCGAAAAATTACGAAAGTCACATCACCGGATTCCTCGTCTCGCCACGAGTCCGTACATATAAAATTTACCAAAATCGGAGTTCAAATGACCCCTCAAATCTTCAAATCTTATTTTCAAATTCCTAGGCCTAAATCTTCAATTTACTCCTCAAAAACATGTAATCTAGTCGGATTATTCGATGATTATTCAATATTATGGAGTAGAAATAATCACAAGTGACTTACCTCAAGATTTCTTGCTAAAAATCGCCCAAAATCCGAGCTTGGAAGTCAAAAAAAATGACCAAACTCGGACTGCTGGACATTAAATCTGTCCAGAAATTTTCGGTACTGTTCATGCGAGGGCACTGTTCATGCGCGTGAGGTCACTGTTCCCTTTTCACGCGCGGGTACTGTTCACTGCTGCAGAAAATACAGCAGCTTTTAAGAAATTTGCATCACAGTCATTTTTCACTAAAATGGCTCTAACTCCATCATACGAACTCGGAATTAGACGATTCTTGTTCCTATGAGTCACAAATAATAATACGAACACAACCCTTCAATCGAAACTCAATTCGGAGCTCGTTTGCCCAGTTCAATACCCATTTCGCTCGTTAAACAATTAACTCACATTTCACGTCAAAAACTCAATCGCGACTTGATGAAATTAAACCAAAATTTCCAGATCAGTCCTATAATTCATGATTTAAATTCTGGAAGTCTCGAAATCAAATTTGGATCTCTAGAACTAAAAATGAACCTTTAGATCATTACATTTATGCTCAAAACGGCAAAAATCTTCCAAAAATGACCCGTTGGGCATCCGAAACACACCCGAGGCCCCCGGGACCCCGACCAATAATACCAACCAGTCCCAAAATACATTACGGACTTGCTCGAGGCCTCAAATCACATCAAACAACGCTAAAATCATGAATCAACCTCCAATCCAAGTTTTATGAACTTTAGAATTTCCAACTTCTATTTCCGATGCCGAAACCTATCAAATCACGTCCGATTGACTTCAAATTTTGCACACAAGTCCAAAATGACATAACGAAGCTACAGAAATTCTCGGAATTCCATTCCGATCGTCGGATCAAAATTTCACCTATCAACCGGAAATCGCCAAAATACTAACTTCGCCAAAATGAGCTAATTTCTTCACCGGACCTCCAAAATTAATTCCGATTGCGCTCCTAGGCCTTAAATCATCCCCCGAAACTAACTGAATCATCGGAATTCAATTCCGAGCCCTCTAACTCACAAGTCAACGTCCGGTTGACTTTTCCAAACTAATTCTTCCTTAAAGAGACTAATTGTCCCATTTCATACCAAACTCGATCCGAATTGACTCAAATTCACCAAGTACACATATTGAAACATGAATAAGCATTTAACGGGGAATACGGGACGAAAATACAGGAAACGACGGTTCGGGTCGTTACACATATCATTCGTTAAATATGTTGATCCTTTAGGAGTAACGTGAGTTCTTGACATTTTTTCTCTTGAAAATTTCAGGTACATGAGAAAGAATTTCTGCCGAAAGATTTGAAAGTCGAAAACATGTTGGGTGATGATAGAAAATTGGGAGAGATCTGTTCTAGGAGAGTATACAGAATATTGATGGCTCAATGTGGAAGCATCAAGACAGATGACATTGAGGGTGGAGCTGATTTCTTCAGCCAGCACTCTGCTGAATAATCTTTTTTCCTTTTCTTTTTTCTTTGTTGAGGGTTATCGATTGTGACGGCTATATTGTGTGCATCTGGACTAATTCACTGCTTAACCTATCTAGCCCACAAGCACAGGTTGCCAAGGTAATCATGCCCACCAAGATTGGAGCAAATGGGCTACTGGTTGGAGCAAATCTCATCTAAGAATTCCCTTTCTAAAAAGAGAATTAGTATATTAATTGTATATAATCCTTTTTGAATTTTGGTTGCCGTAATAGTAGGTAAAGAGTTGGTGTTAACTGCACTGGAATGATAGCTTAGCTGTTCTCGTTAATTGTTCTATATTCTGAAAGGAGTCTTAGCATTTAGCAAAGATGTTTATTTTTGATTTAGTTTAATTTTTTCCATATGGCTTCTTCACTACTTTTTTTTCTTGAGCCGAGGGTTTATCGGAAACAACCTCTCTACTTCCACAAGGTATAGGTATGGTGTGAAAATATACATTCCTATTGTAGTTGATTAAATTTAAATGCTGCTATTTGTTTAGTCGGCTAAAAGTTCGTTAAGATTATTTGTGATGTTTATTCCCCTTAATCATTGTTTTTGGTGTACCTAATCAGTATAACGCAGCAGTTTTGAGACCACAAATCTGATAAATCTTTCCTAGAGCAACAGATAACCAACACTGCCATCAAAGCTAGCGCTTGACTCTAAGATTTTGGTTTTTCATAATTAGATATCCTCACTCCTTCTGATTCGTTGTGACAGTGGTTGGTTTATAAATAAAGCTTGTTCAAATATAATTCCCTTATCCTACCCACACCCCTCAACCGAAAAAAAGAGGGGGGGGGGGGGGGAGAAATGATAAATTGTTGTAGTTGATAGAGTTTTTGTACATATTTATTTATGCTTTCCATAAACAATCTAGAAAGGATGACTATTTTATTTGGTAGTGAAACAGTTTGCCTTCTGAATACAGGTTTGCAAACACCGGTAAATATTTTTAGTATTGAGTATAATTTATAATTCTTACAATTTAGGTATTAAAGTATGAAATTATATTTTAGAAGCAGTTGAAAAATCTATATCTATTCGCATCAAGATTTAGATGCGCCCTACTAAAAGAATCATCTATCTGGAAGTATTGTATTAGCAGATTGTCAAAATATTTACATGCACTAACAATAGCACATGTGGGGGAGAATATTAGACGCCTTGCTGGCAGGAGAATAGATATTTGCTAATCTTGGATCTAAATCATGATTTTCATTTGCCCCTAACAAGTATTCCAATGTTCAAATTTTCCTAATTGGGTTTACTTCTTTAAGTTGAATCTTTACATCTTAACAATCGATAAATAGAAAAGACGAAAAGTAAAGGAAAAAGATCTAGATAGGATTGTAAATGTTAGAGGTCAAGGCATTGTTGTAAAATTGGTTAGGGAGAATAGAAGTTAGCTTGAGGCGTGTCAAGGAAACCGTCCTTAAAGATATTTTGCCCACACAATAATAAATAAAATTAGGCATATTCTTAGAATTTAATAAGCTCTTCTAGGAACAAAACTAGTAGAAAAACCAAGAAAGAAATCCAGCATATAGGAGGAAAACATGATTCAGAAAGTTATATTAGAAAGTGTGTCTTAAGCTATTCAAATACCATGTTTATATAGGTGTTGCTCCAACGGTTAGTTAACGGCTAGATAATGGCTAGTAACGACTAATTTGACTTTATTAAATGTAAAAGAATTTGCTAAATAATAAGTAGATGTAAATAATACTTCAAAGAAAAAAAAAATTCTAAACCAAGATGACATTACCTTTTGAGATATCACTAATTTTTCAACAGGCATAACATCACTTTTTTGGTTTAACTATCCATTTGGTATCCGCTAATTTGACTTATAGGAATTTGTGTCTCTCAAGGCCCGTTAAGTGAAAAATACTTCCTATTAAAGTTTTTTTTTGTTAATTTTTAAAGTTTGAATTCGAGACTATTAATAAAAAATGTATATATATATATATATATATATATATATATATATATATATATATATATAAACTCCTTGGTGGCAATAAAAGCATAGTATTGATATTGGAAAAAGTGAAAGAAACTAATAGAACCTTTTATGTATAAAATGATGGCACCAAAATGAAGTGTTTAGTGTGAGGTACAAACAAGCAGGGAACAAGGAAGGTCCACAAGTAAATGCAGGAACACCAGTTTTTAGACATCTTAAAAGAGGAATGCCCACTTACTGCTATTTTTGTCTCCTAGAAAATCCACTGGGCCTCATTTGGGCCCATTTTCCATGTCAAAGTCTCGTGATACAGGGCCCACAATACCTATGACGTTAACGGGTCATTTGTTAGGATGCATTAGATAAAATAATGCATGCATTAATGTTGTGTATTAATAATACCATGTTTGGTAGACATTTTGAACCTATGCATTAGTTATGCAAGCATTACTTATACATCCTATTTGGTATTATCCTATGCATAACTAATGCATAAAAAATCATGGTATTAGCAATGCAATGGGTTTTAATGCATGCATTAGCTTAGTTAAAGACAAAATTATCCTTCAAAATTTATGCTTGATTAAAATATGCTAGTTATTATATTAAATGCAAGTTTAAAATAATCCAAGTAGTGAGAAATAAAATTATAGCTCTAGTAAATAAATAAATACTTAACATATTCCTTTTTTTATAAATAAATATTTAGTTCTATATTACAATATATGTAGACAAATCAAATAATTTTTTTAAAACTTTTTCATATAAAAATATTTCTCAAAATATGTCTCTTTTAAAAAGTTAGAGTGATGGATTGGTTTTGAGGGCATTTTTGTAAACAAGTAATTCTTTTAGAAATTGTGCAATGCTAAATACATCAAACCAAACAATGGATAAGAAATATGTCAGTATAACTAATACCAGCATAACTAATGCAAGCATAACTAATGCAAGCATAACTAATACCAGCATTACTAATACACCCTATTCAACATTATTCTTATGCACCCTACCAAACGACCCCTAAGTAAGTGGAGTTCAACGCAACTTGATAACTCCATTTTGCCATAGTGCAGGGGTCGAGTGACGGATTCGGTCGAAGCCAATAACTTTTATTCAAATCTTGTATTTGTTTTAATAAATTCATTAAATATATATAAATTATTAATTTAGAATTTATTAACTTAAAATAGTTATAATTACGAACCTTTAAAGTTCAAATCTTTGTTCCACCTCTAATGACATTCCAACCCCTCAACCACTCCCGTGTTTAATAAAAAACAAAAGAAAGAAAGGAAAACCAAAAGGAAAAAATGGAAAGAGAAAAAGAATAAAAGAGGAAAACGAGGAATACTCTACATTTATCCAGTTTGTCTGGTTTTTAATTTGCGTGAGACGGCTTTTCTTTATTATAATAATTATTTTGACATCACAACAAACAGGAATTATCGTCTTAGTTTAGTAGATCTTGGTTTTTTTTTTTTTTTGGTAGACTTTACTGGATTGTTTGATATAGAAATATTTTTCATTTTGTTTATTGGACGTACCTACCCCTAAAAATTCTTCTAAAAGAAATGATTTTTTTTTTTATTTCCATAAAAAATGTGTAAGATTTCGATCAACTCGCCTTGTAATGTATATTTAACAAGTTCTGTATGTTCTAATGTCGTTGGTTACCTCTAACTTAATTTTCATACACTTTCTATACAGAATAACTTCCAACTTTAACTTGTTTTCCTTCTTGGAATATAACAATTCTAACTTTAAGTACGTTCAAAAGATAAACAAAAAGCTCCTTCCCTTCAGAAAGTTGTGATAAATTTGAAATTAAAAAACAAGATTAGGAATAAAACAGATTATTTAATAAGCTTATGGGCACTACCCAAGATTGGCTCAACCACCACTTGATATGCTTTTTTATAGTCTTTGTACCAAAATAAGCCTAAATTTCTCAAAGTGGCCACTTTTCCCATCATATCCCAAAACAACCAAATACCCATACATTCACCAAATCCAGCTATTATATACACATTTTATCCTATGATATGTACTCCCTTTGGTTCATTTTAAGTAATTTTTGGCTGTTTTTACACACATTAAGAAATTCACCTTTTGACATTAATTAACAATGTAAATATAATTGACCATATTAACCTTAATTTGTTCATTGAAAATACAAAAAATGCTCCTAGGCTCTTTACTCCTAGGACAACTTTTAAAAAAAAGTTAATTCTTTTTTGATATTTGAAAAATCAAATTGTGAAAAAATATTTAAAAAGAATCTCGAAGCTACCACAATCTTGTAAATATTATAAATCCAAGTCACTTTCAGGGCCCATGCACATAACGCACTAACGTACACTAAAACCATATTTTCATTTTCTTGTCCATTTTATATAGGAAATTTTACCACCTATAGAATAGGTTAGTACCCTATTTATATTCTATAAATACCCTTTTAAAATATTACATTCTATAAATACCTTTTTTAGTTTATAGCAAAAAATCTAAATTTAGTTCCATCCTAAAATTAAGGCTTAATATATGCTACAAAATATTTTTCTAATCTCATTTTTTTATTTTCTCCCACCTAATTTGCGTATATCTCCTCTCATCAGCTTTTCTCTCTCTTCTTCAATACACTTTTCCCTCTTCTCCCACAAACACACGTTCCATACACTTCCAATTTCCAAAACCCTCCTCCGCCATTATCGCCCCAAAGGCTATTCTTCTTCGCAAGCTTAACAATATTTTGGAAATTTTCTCCCCGTAGGTAATTCTTCTTCGCAAAGGGTTTCTTTTTCATTAGTTTGTTTCTATAAGTTTTTTTAGCGAATTTACACAATTTTCTAATATATCTTCCATTTGTATTGTTAATCACCAGGATTCTTTGAGTTTTCTCTCTAATGTCGGATGCAACGCCACTCAACAGACTACCCAGAGGTATACCCACCAAAATTCTCTATTTTGATGGGCCCTCTTTCTCGTTGCAACTGACTCAAGCGGAGAAAGATTTTGCAGGTTTATCAGCATCCAAAGTTGATGAAAGAAGAAGTAAAATACACAAAGACAAGTTGAAAGAAGTCCAAGTTGATGAAGCTTCAAAAGAAACCAAAAATCAAGTTGGCTCAAAGAGGAAAAAACCTATGAAAGATTCAAGAAACCAAAAGGTAATTGGTATTTGTTACATGTATTCTGTTGTATTCATATCTATCTTTTTGTATTTTTGTACCTTTTTGTATAGTGTAGTCTGTTTCTTCTACAGTATGTTTATGTATTCATATGTATTTGGTTGTTTCCAACAGTTCATTTTTAATGTAATCTTACCTGTATTCATATGTATTCATGTGTATTTAGCATTTGCTAATATATATTTGTGATAATTCAATTGTCCAGTTTGACCTCAAATGTATTCATATGCATTCATATGTATTCAGTTGTATTCATCTGAAATATTTTGTATTATATCTGTATGTTACAAAGTATGTTAGCATATATTTAGCCTTGTCACTGTATCTAGTCTTCTGTAAGTGTTTGTAGTTGTCTGACATGCATTTGGCTTTGTCACTGTATCATGTCTTACATGTATTCCAAAAAATCTTAATATGTATTTTTGCAATGTATTCATCTGTATTAACATGTATCTTTCAATGTTCATTGCAGGGAATTGATTTGTTTGTGAAACACCAGCCAAAATTAGCACCCCATATTAGTAGTTACACTAACACTGATATAGTATCTCAGCTAAAAGATAAGCTTACTCCCGATCAGTTCCAACAATTCGGCAATACATGCTTTGGCTCATTTCTTCAAATGAAGCAATTTGATGTTCAACATCAACTCTTCAGATGCTTCATGGCTCGACAGTTAAACGGCACTCCAAACAATGTATTTGCAGTATACGTCAATGGTACTGAATTACATTTCACATTAAGGGAGTTTGCGCTTGTGACTGGCCTCAAATGTGTAGGTAAAGATGAAGATTTTGAGTTTAGTGAAACTCCTCCTAACCGGCTTATTGCGACTTATTTTGGAAGTGCTAATATTGTAAAGAAGAAACACTTGAGATAATGCTTCAATGACAAGGCATGTGGCCCCGACAATGATGAGGATGCTTTGAAGATATCTTTGTTGTATTTCATCCACACCTTTATATTTTCATCTGAGAAGAATAGTGCAACTATACCGAGGCTAGATTTTGACTTAGTAGAGAGTGGGCGCTATTCTGAATATCATTGGGGTATTAAAGCATTTGAGCTGTTGATAAACTCGATTAGCAAGAAGATGGATGCTTTGAAGAAGTATTACAGGATAGCTGGGATGCCCCTAGCTATGCAAGTGTGGTTTTATGAGTGCTGTTCTTCTGTTGATTCCAAAATTGCAGTCCGAGTCTGCGATGTGGTCCCCAGAATACTCAATTGGAGAACCACCGGAAATCAGCCAACATTTTCTTATCTGATGAACGGCATGTTCAAAGACACCGGAAACACGGTAATATACAAATGTTATCAATATTCTGAAGATAATTGAACACAAATACATCTATAATTTGCATACATTTGCATTCAGTTAGAGGGAAAGCCTATTGTAATATACATTGGATTCATAAGCTTATATACATGAATACTTGCATACATATTAATACATTTTAATACATTCAAAATACAACAGAGTTAAATACACCTGAATATAGCATTATACAGTTATGCATTAATATGTTTTTTGTAAGTCATAACTTATTTTTGTTCACAGATTGTGTTCAAGGACATCACTCCTCTAGATATAGATCTTGCTGTTTTTCAGATTCCTCAAGTGTGCGCCGATATTGAGAAAATACCTACTCCTGCGCATTCAGACAAATCGGGACAGGATACAAATGACTTTTCTCCTACACCCAATCTTCAATCTAAGAAGAAACATGTTGAAAGTGTTGGTCCATCTTCATCACCGCCACATAAGAAGGTCAAGGAACAACCCAAGATTCCTACAAAAGAACCAGAATATCAGCCCAAAGTCCCTCCTGTTTGTCTTTCTGACATTGGACATAAAGTTGTGCATGACCATCATCTCCCAGAAGGCCAAAATGAGGACCCATCTTCTTTGAGGAAAGACCTAAAATCATTCAAAGAATACGTGAGTATTTACCCACCGATTAATCAATAAAGTTTGATAGCTATGTGTTTTAGTATTTTTCTAACTATTTTGTACTGTTAAGGTTGTTGGAGAGTTCAAGTCTCTAAGGACATTGATCAATGATAACTTCAAGATGCTTTCAGACCAACTTCAACAAAATCAGCAAACTGAACCCATAGTGAGACATGATGGTGGCATTGACACAGATGTCGGAGATAATAATGAGGTATAAAAGCAGTTATCATATTGAACATATGTATTTAGCTGTATTCATATATGTTTTAATCTAGCCATTTTACTGATGTATTTAAATGTTATTCAGCTCTATATATATGTATTCTGACTTTTAAATCTTAACATATAGAGCATATTTTTTTAAATGTATTCATAACTGTGTTACACTTAATCTGTAATTTCACTTTAAACTGCCGTATTTATTTTTATTTCAACTGTATTTACATGTATTCTGCTTGGTTAATCTGCATTTTCTGTAATGTATACTAGCTACTTATATGTATTTAATCTTTTTTCTAACATTAAGTTACCATGCTAACAATGATACATACATCTACCAGAAAACTATTTCAGAGGTACCGTCCATCATACCATCTACCACAAACCAAGAGGATGTATCTAAAGAATTCTATGTTTCTCAATTTGAACTTGACGACAAGTTTCTACCCAGCCAAATTCCAGAAACTAGAATAGTTGTTCACGCAAGTGCAAAAAAAGATGAAGCCACACCAGTGCAACCTCAACGAAATAGGCGACCAAGTAGATGGAACTCTTCGCCTTATCAGTCTAACTTCGACTCAGGAGGTAAGTGATTTTACAAACGTAATAATCAGCATTCATCGTAATTATTTACAACATGTTTTATTTACAGCATGTTCCTTTGTAAAGTTGACACCCATCTTTGAAAAAAGACACCCGTTAGAGGAAGATCCAATAACGGGTCCACATCCTATGTTACTCATTCAAGAATATGACAAGTGGGTTCGTGAAGGTCTTCTAGCAAGACATGATCAGAAGTGAGTTTTCCCCCGTTCATTGTATTATGTTTTCATTTTTTTAAGGTATGTACATAATGAGTTTTATATCATACTTGTAGAGGTAATCTCGACGACCATTACAAGAAAAACAAGTCTATACTTCACATTCCATTGGATTTTGGAGTTGATCAAGTTGATTCCAAAAACTGATTTTACCTTCTATCCATTTACGGGAAGTTATGGGATGACAATGTGAGTCTTTCCCAAAAATGATAATCTTATCTTTAAATAATAACATGCTGTTTTATTAACTTGTATTTAGTTGTATTATTAAGCTGTATTTTTCTCTTATTTCCTATGTATTCAGCTATAGTCAATTTGAATTGAACTGTATTATTAACATATAATTAAATTTATTGATACTGTTGTATTCAACCATATTTATCAATTGAATTACCTGTATTCATCCAATGGCAGTTAAATTCAACTGTTTCAACCAGCTGTCTAGATCTGTATTCAACTGTATTACAGTGTATTCCACCAAGTCAGTTGAATTGAACTGTGTTATTAACCTATATTTAACTCTATTCTACATGTTGTATTCACCTATATTAAGGAATTGAATTAGTTGTATTCATTCAATGTTAGTTGAATTCAATTGTAGTCCATAAGCTGAATACAGTTGTATTCACCTGTATTACAGTTGAATTAACTTTATTGATACTGTGGTATTCAACTGTATTGAACAATTGAATTACCTGTATTCATCCAATGGCAGTTAAATTCAACTGTTTCAACCAGCTGTCCAGATATGTAATCAACTGTATTACAGTGTATTCCACCAAAGTTAGTTGAATTGAATTGTGTTTTTAACCTATATTCAACTCTATTCTACATATTGTATTCACCTATATTAATGAATTGAATTAGTTGTATTCATTCAATGTCAGTTGAATTCAACTGTAGTCCATAAGCTAAATACAGTTGTATTCACCTGTATTACAGTGTATTCCTCTATTTTCTGTATTCAGTTGTATTCAACTTTTTTTTAGCATTTGTATTGAGGTATTCTTATATATTATTTCTTAGTTCAAGCAAATAAACTCACACTATCTACCAACCTCTTTTGTTTATAGCATATGGATGTCATATTCTACTATTTGCGAAAGATGGGCAAGTACAATCAGCATAGGGACTTCACATTTACTACTGTTGATTGTATATTCAAGACAAGAATAGATGAAATATATGACAGGTATGAAGATACAGATAGTAATGCTAATGTAGCAAAACAAGAAGACGTTGTATGTGAGTATATTAGGGGCTACAGATTACATGCTAATGTACCCTGGCATACAGTGGATAATGTCTTGATACCAGTGAACTTGAAGGAAAAACTTTATTGGGTGTTGGTTGTTGTGACTTTCAAAGATAGATGTATCAAAGTGTACGACTCGTACACGTCTTCCGGTCATGATGCATACGTAGTCTCTGAGATTGTAAAGCTAGCTAAGCTATTACCTCTGTATCTGTCAATTAGTGGCTTTTACAGAGATAGTCAAGGCATTCACTGGTATTGCTTATCCCGCATACACAAACAAGGATCATAACGAACCTTTTGAAGTTATCTTCGTTCCAAATCTGCCTCAACAGAAAGCGGGCAGCATGTAAGTATCCAATCATCATTCTTATATGTTTTATACACAGTATATGGATTAATTAATTTATATTCTGTTTCAATCAATTATTGTTTAGGGATTGTGGAGTGCATGTTGCAGCCTTCGCGGAGTTTCTGAGCACTATTGGAGAGATTACACAAAAAACACCATTTGATGCCACTCTTCTCCGTCAAAGATATGGTGCTCTGTTATGGGACTATGTTATGCGCAAGATAGATGCTGATGCAATAAGCGAGAGTGAAGCACCTTCAAAGATTGAAAGACAAATCTCTGAGTCGGAGGCAAAGATGCAGATAGTTTTAGAATAGCTTTAGGTTTTTTTTTGAGTTTAGCTTGAACAATGATACTGATTGTAGTGGTTTTGGTCGTAGATGCTATTTACTTACATGCTGAAATTTGGTTAAGTTTGCTTGAACAGGTTTTAGCTAACGCACATGTTAGTTAAAATTTCTGAAACTTTATGTATGCTGAATGATTTTTGTTAATGCCAATTTTTGAATTGTATTCAGCTTGCATAAGAACAGCTTTATCTTGCAGTATTAAGCAGTTGTATTTAGTTGTATTATTCTGTTTAGCTTATTGTATTAATCTATATTATTCAGTTCAATTCAGTTGTATTAAAGTGTATTTATCAGTTGTCTACAGTTGGTATGCAAGTATATTCAGCTGCATCCATTCAGATGTAACTTTGAATTGACTAGAAACAATACAAGTTATATTGATTAACTTGTATTTAGTTGTATTATTCAACTGTATTCAGCTGTATTTTTCTCTGATTTCATATGTATTCAGCTATAGTCAATTTAATTGAACTGTAGTATTAACCTATAGTCAACATTATTGAACATGTTGTATTCAAATGTATTAAACAATTGAATTACCTATATTCATCCAATGTCAGTTAAATTCAACTGTTTCAACCAGATGTCCAGATCTGTATTCAACTGTATTACAGTGTATTCCACCAAAGTCAGTTGAATTAAACTGTGTTATTAACCTATATTCAACTCTATTCTACATGTTGTATTCACCTATATTAAGGAATTGAATTAGTTGTATTCAACTATACTAAGATACTCTCACAGCCAAATCATATATATATTTTTATATATAAAAATACTTCAACTAAATAAATTCATAAAATATTAACGAAAGTCATTCCACAATATATTACTTCGAAAAAAGAATTCATTATAGCTGATAATGTCGAGTCACCAATACATGTCAGAATACAACTATTTATTACGTGGAGCATTCCTACAAGTTCGCTTGTTATGTCCTCCCTGCCCACATATGCTACATGAATGTTGATTTTTCGGCAACAACAATTCACTTAAATTTTTGTCACGCTTATTCTTTGGCCTTCCAGGAGGTCTTTTCCATTTGGGTGGTAGTACAACCTCCTCTGCAACATGCTCTGGTATATTCCAGTCATTTTTGTCCGGTAACGGGTACACTGGCACATTGTATGTCATTACAATTGTACTTGGCTTGTAATAGCTAGAGCAATATTCTTCAGGCATTAAAAACTTGCTCTTCAATACAGCCCAGGCATGTGGGCATGACAATTCATCAATTTGGAATCTCCCACAAACATATTTTCTCTCGAGCAGACAGACTGTGTAATTCCTCCCACCATCGTTAACAGTATGTAAGTATTCAGTTGATGGTACCACCTACATTTAAAAACATAAATATACGTTTTGAACACATTTACATGAATTAACAAATATATACTACTGAGTTAAATGGTTACTATCAACTTCAAAAATTGCAACTTCATTCAATTTCAGTTAAATTCAGCTGATTCCAGCAACTGTATGCAACTGTATTCAACTGCAGTCTGCATTTGTATGCATTTGTATTCAACCTTTTTTTAGCAGATGTTTTCAGTTATTTCCAATCAATTTAAATTGTATGAATCACCTGAATTCCATTGTAATCATTATCACATGCATACAGTCTTAATAATAACATGTATTTACCTGTATTCATCTATATTATTTACTAGTTCAAGCAACTATTCATAAAAATGCATACCAGTAGTTCTGCCTAAAAAAATGTATTCAGTTGTATACAACAATGCCATAAAAAATTAACTTACAGTCATACGGGTACACATGGTCTCATTCAACTCCAGCATTTCCTGGTATTTTTTCCCAAGCGTCTTGTATGTCTGAGTAGCTTCTTTACGGTTACTACAATTCCAACGACCAAACATCTTCCTAACTTCTTCGAGGAAGTCATATATTGGCAATTCCCTTGCTGAAACTAGTGCTGCATTGATTGACTCAGCGATATTTGACGTCATTGTCCATCCCCTGTTAACAGGTGCATACAACCTAGCCCACTTTTCGTAACCAGCTAACTCTAAGCATTCTTTCACCCTAATATCTACCTTCTCAACCTTCTCCATCAGACTATCAAATTCAGTTTGTGTGTATGCTTTTGCCATCGAGAAGTATATCTCACTCAACTTGGCATGACTCTTTTTGAATTTCATGTATACGTTATTCCATAGATGCCATATGCAAGCACAATGCGGTAAATCCGGATATACTCTCGATACAGATTTAATGATGCTCTCATTTCTATCCGAAACAATGCACATGTTTTCCCTTACACCGTACGCTATCTTGAATTGCTCAAAGAACCACGTCCAAGCAGCATCGTTCTCTAAATCAATAACACCGTATGCTAGTGGCAATATATGACCTGTTTAATACAATTGAATATAATTGTTTTTAAATACATGTTTTCCAATGCTTTAAATATTAACAAATTTTATTATTATTGAGGTACTCACCTGCCCCATCCAACGTGCTTGCAGAAACGAATGTCCCGGTGTAGTGGGATTTTAGATGACTTTCGTCCACTACAACAATTGGTCTACAATGATCAAACCCCCTTATAAATGCATACAATGATATATACACGTACATGAATTCATTCTTTGACGATTTTTCCATTCTTATGTGAGAACCTGGATATGTCTTATCCATTGTATATAAGTATCCTGGTAATTTTTTGTATGAATCAGCCGGTTCACCTCTAAGAAAATTCATTGCCTTTTCTTTAGCCCTCCACGCCAACATATAGCTAACATCAACACCTAGATCTGATTTCACGTCATCAATAATGTCCCTCGGAGTGTATTTCCTCTTATGGTTTGTAAGCTTTGTCCTTATAATACCACTTATAAGGCTGCTACTAGCTTGCCGCTGCTCGTACACTTTATCCTTCAGCGGACATGTATGGTTGTCATTGAATTCTCTCACCTTGAATAATTCCGATTTGTTAATGCTTGAAGCCTTAAACCTCCAATCACAATCTTCTGAAATACATATTAATGCATAGCTGGACAGAAAAGTTCATACATCAGACAACTTAACGAATCTGACATATATACTTCCTATTCATAAAGTACCAAATTGATATCTGTGTATATGTAATTTTGTATACTAACGAATTCCAATATTGTTAGATGTGATTAAATACAATAAATACAACTAAATACATTCGTATGAATAATCAAACACTTAGTAACATTATAGACATAATATGAAAATAATCATAGCCACTGTTGTATTTTTTCAATAGTAAAATACACCTGAATACATATTATTAAGAACACTAAACAAATATAAATTTTCAAAGGTGTTCATTATATGGAGGAAACACACAACTACAACTAAATACAACAAAGTTAAACAAACATCAAACCTGACAGCATTAGACCGATCAACACGGAATTGAAACCTTTGAGCTATAGCATAATTATTCATCACCTCTTTCAATGTAGCCTTATCCTTATACACTTGTCCAGCCATAACCTCCTTTTGATTAGTTTTTGAAATTATCAAATCCTTGTGGAGTTCGAACACTCCAATCGCTTCTCCTGAATTGGCAAGTTCTATAGCTAGTGTATAATCTGTATCGGAATCGTACATTTGAACTGCTTCGTCTATCTGCACAATGTCGCCTTGATTTAAACCATATCCAGAGATAAGCTCTTTTTCCATAGTTGTAATGCACAGAGGATACATCCCAAATTCTCTGTTCTCTTTTTTCAATTTTACATACACTCTGTAACCCATATCATTGTGTATTTCCATTGGCGTGCGATTGCCTTCAACATTGTATTGTATTTTAATGGTATTTGTGCTCAAATCTATACCCAGTTGATTAGAAATTGAACAAACTAGATCATTAAAGGAAGCATACTCCTTAATCAGTATTCCCTCAATTGAAAAGTCGATATAATTGCCCTCATCGTTCCACTTTCCAGAATGACGCAACAAAACTGTCAAGCTTGCCATATATATAGAAGAGTTATACCTTCTTCTGTATATAATTTGTCGCAATCGATAAGGAGGAGAAGAAAATCGCACAATATAGAAGCAAGCTGCTCTGTTTCTTCGCTTCTTTCACGTTTCTGTATTTTTTGACTTTGAGAAGAATACAGATTGATGGGATAACTTTTAAGTTTGTTGAGTAAAATTAGGGAAATCAGAATTGATTTGATTTCCTTCCGTTTTTAACATCTTCGTCGACCCAGATATTGCGCAGATACGTTACGTATTTAGCGCTACATACGTTTGAATACATATACATACTAGATAGGGATCACGGGCCCAACACTGCAGGCTACTTATTTGAGCCTGTGAAAAAATAACATGAGTTTGAAATAACTTTGAAACAATGGTCATGCTGAAATAACAATGGCAGCAGATATGAAGCAAAAAAAGAGCTCAACTCCAGATCTAAATCGAAGTATAGAATCCAGATTACCAACAAATAAGATGCAACAATTAATTTTGAAGATTGATCTCCCAAAATTTATTTCTCCTCCTGACAAATATACATTAGCATACACGATTGTTGCACTTAAAGAAGTATTTCTTTCCTGTCTCCAACATTCAACCTTCAATGAAAAAGTTGATAATTTAACATGTCAGCACTGAGATGTTTCAACTCATGAAAATTGTTGATAAACATTTTTATTCATATAATATAGGTATAAAATCCTGTAATAACATTCACTGGTAGAAAAAGTAGGGCTTTCACTTTCAAATCACATAGTCATAGTGAAATATAAATTGTGCCCATATGGAATCGTGAATCTTCTACACAACATTAAAAGGTAAAAAGAATCTGTTCACGATTATTGATACTTGAAGAATAAATTGACCTATTGAACTAATTCACAAAGATTTTCTTTATTAAAATAAATTTAATGTCTTTAACGCAAATCAATAGCCCCATAGACCCTTGTACACTATATTCCACTGTATAGTACTTTCTGGTTTCTCCATATTGAAGAATGACACAAAACTCCCTTTGAGAGCTGCAAAATCCAAGACGTTCTACCTACATATATTACATGACCACTTCAATAATTATAATAAAGACATAAAATCAAGATTCAGTTTTTAAAAAGTAAGACCACAAACCATAGCTCTTCAGCCACAATAGCACAATCAGCAAGATTTCTTCTGGCCTTGTACTCTCTCCATATCTCTTGCGCATAAAAAGACGACTCGCTGAATACATCTTCTCCAAGAAGGGAAAGTCAATATCTTCTAATAAGTTTGGCAAGTCTGAATAATGAAGTGTAATTACTTGAACTCATAGACATTACAATTCTTACACAACGACTTCCATCTGCCTTTCCATCTTTTGTCGACATATAATTGGATCAAAGATAGAAGTAAAAAAGTAAGTAAAGAGTAACATGCTAACCACAAAATGAGGAACTTTAATTTGAAAGTTGAAGCATAAGCTGAACCTTATGACCATTCAGAATATCAATAAGCACTTACATATATAGTAATGATCAACAAGTTAATCTATGTTGGCAAAAGAAAATTGCACGCAATAGAAGTGCAAAAAGCATATAAATGAAAATTAGGAAAAGTCACATATAAAGGAAACTTAAAAGTAAAGAAAAAGAAATATCACTGAATGAATATCCCAAACTAAAAGTTGCAAATTCTGTCTACACTTGAGAAAAGTTGCTAAAACATAGTTAATCCTTCCTACAACTTCTATTTGTCATAATCAAGTTTCTCAAGACAGCTAGTACTAATTTAATATGTCAATATGCAGAGGACCAACATATATTCAACCACACATTTTGAATAGTAATTATGTCGCCTAGGTTGATATTAGTTTATATGCAAGAGCAAAACATCCTGTTCACACCTTTATATCTTCCAACCAGCAAAGTCAAGAATATCGATGTCATCCTTGGAGATAATCACCTAGAGAAAGAGAAATAATATTCAAAACGATAAAATTGAAGAGTTAAAGAATTGCACCGGAGACGTGCATCACTAAATAATACTAAAGAGATCAGACACACCACACACAAAAGTATAAATTGCTACATTATTAACATACCTATTTACATGTTCCCACGTGTCCAACTGACTTTTTGTCTTACGACACAATATAGTAATTGATCGAGTGCGCTTTCCTTTCTCCTACTCCCATTATGGACGAACATAAGAGGACAATTTCTCATTTCAACTTTGAGTATATCAAATTGATTCCCCTTGGATTGATTAACTATCGCTTGCAAGGAAGAGAATTGTTTCTCAACCTTTAGACACATGTTTCCTATTTTCTTTCTCTCTTACTTTCTATATAAGCATAGCCTTTTTCTTTTCCCTTTTTTATGGAAGAGGAGGAGGAGAGGGGAAAAAATAGTGCACCAAAGTTTCCATTTTAGTGTTGAGATAGACATTGAATTCAAGAGATGCACCAGATATTAAACTACCAGCAATCACAAGGAGCAATCACACTATAATTCAAGTCCAAATAGCTCTGATAAAGATGGACAACCCAAGAAGAAAGAAATTAAGGAGGTAAAGGCGCAAGATGTACCAACATAATCTCTAAATAATCCATATTTTGTGATGAACTTGCAGCAGTATGCTTCAAATCATGAAGAAAAACCTGAGGGTCACCTGGACAATGCCAATAAAAACAAAGGAGTTATTACAGAGGTGGCATCTTAGAGGTTTAGAAAAGGCAAAAGGAAACCTGGAACACAATCTCTTTAGTGATTTGGTGGATAATTTGGAAAGAAAGGAATGCAAGATTTTTTTTAGAGCAAACTAAAATCTGTAATTAGTGTTAAATAAGATGAATATCTTTTTTTTTTTATTTTTTATTTTTTTGGTGCAACATGGCTAATGCAAATGACATTAAGACCATGGTTGAACTCTTGAGCTCATTATACAATTCATAATGTAAGCCTACGGTTTTAAATAATTTTAAAGCACTTTCTGCTGAAAGTAATATATCACCTTTAACAATAAATAAATTAAAAAAAATCATGAAGGAAAAATTGTCTTCTAAAGCAACACACATTATGGACTGCAAAAAGAATTAGCTAATAAAAGTATTTTGAATAAGTTGTACCTCTGTTGATAGTACACCCAAGTTCACTATTTTCCTTTGAGGGGTTGGTTATATCTCGATGATATTGTTGGAATACGCATGTGTTCATCTCAAGCCTACATCTCAATCCCCTGGATAAACTGACAAAATTTCCATATAGTTCCTTCCAAGCTCTTCATTAAGCAACTCATCTCAACGACGGAAAAGAAAGGGGTAACCATAAAGAAAGGATCAAATATAAAAAATTAATCTCTTTTAACTGAACCTTATGCTCCACCCTCACAAACCCAAAAAAGAGAGAGACAAAGAGAAACACGATAACATATTTTTGGGCATTTGCAGCTCATTAATAGCATAAATTCAAATGTGTAAAACATAATTAGAAAAAATTAAGACTTACGGATTTTAGATAGGACAATTTATCCATTATCATACAGAGAGACGATAAGATGGTTCTTTTCTGCTTTCTGTGAAAGCTTTAGTGATCATTTATCCACGACTAACAGAATATGCTAACTATACCCTCTCTAAAATTTACTCTTGATTGAATATCATTCACAATTCGAAAGAAGGATTGATGAACAAAATCGAGAATGATCATATATTGGGTATTTACAATCACTTTTATTCTCCTATCAGGCAGGAGTGCAACCATAGTGGAGAAGGAGTAAGATGGAAAATTTATAGCTAAAAGGGCAACATTAAGTCCGCCCTTGAATCACCACATTTTTTTGTTATTTTCATTATTCAAAAATTAAACTTTCCAAATATTAATAGAAAATCATGTAAGAATTAAAGTTGATAAAATAAACTCAAAGAGATAAGAAAAAAAGATGGGTGAAGCAAACCATGTAATATCAAAATAATCAACGTCTAATTCATTAACCCAATTGGTTGAAAATTATTACACTGGCTCTCTATTATAGATTCCCTTTTTGTAGTACTCTTTATCTTCAACACAAAAGTAGATACTTTTCTAGGCGACCCAATGGTTCATGAGAGGCGCAGAGTCTCAGTTCTACGTTTGGGCTCTGTCAGACCTCCTAAAAGTCTGGACTTCACTGTATGTAAAAGGGGTTTTTCCCTACAACTTCGAAGCTAAATTCTGTTCAAATGCAGATGCAATTCCTAATTAAATAGCCAATAAAATTAAAATAATGGTAAAGTGTTGTGCAATTTGCGTATCTACCCGTATACGTACTTTGGTAAATAAGTAAAAGAAGTAAATACGAAGTTCAACACAGAGATCTCAAATTAGTATAAAACCCAGAGGGAGCAAACCTCAGTATAAGAAATCCAACCAAAACGAACACATACATAGCTTTCGTGGCAATAATTGGAAGTGAAGAATCTGATAACTACCATTTTCACACAATCAAAGACCATCAACAGAAAAAACTCACACTTTAAAAGAGTGTGGAATATAGAGAAGCAACTCATTAAAACATATAGACCCGACACTGAAAGACTGACGAAGAAAGAGCAGCGCAAAGAAAAAGTCGAAAAACTTACCGAAAAGATAGATTGCACTTCGAGGAGAATTGCAGAGAGCGTAGGAGTAGGGAGCTCAGGGAAGGAGAAAGAAAATTGCAAAGTCTCCCAAATAGGGCTGTTAATCTTGTACAATCAATCTAAGTAGTGGTACACGTGATTTGGTTAAAGAGAGTTGCAATCCACGTGTTTATTCACAGGTGAAATGAGCCCAATTTTACAGTATACACTACCGTCTACCAATTGTATATAGTAGTAACAATTTACAAAGAGCACGCACATGTCAGGACATCGAAGAGAATGAAAATGCTGAAATTGGCATAAAAATACAAAAATGCCCATGACAAACATGTCTTCGTGCATACAAACTCCCGTTTCTAATATATACTAGTGTAGAATGGCCCGTGCTGAGCCCGGCCCAAACTTATGTTGTTTTATAAAAAGAGTGCATAAATTTTTATGAGATGTATAAGTTTTTTGTTATTAGAGATATAGTTTGAGAAACTCAATTCGAGGGGGTCTTCTATATGGATTCAAACGCTATTATCCTGGAATTCTCTCTGCATAAATGAATTTTACTTAATTGTAATAGTTCACTTGAGCCATTACATTTCAACTTCCAAAAGCAGATTTGTTAGCTTAAGTAACTTGTGGTGTATAAGTATATTTGGGAGCCAATTCATTTATCTGCAAATCTTTTATTAAAAAAAAATTCATTGACCTTCGACGATCTTTCTTAGGCTGTCTGGGTATAGAAAACTGAACTTTGAGCTTTTGCACTTGCCATTTATTAACTCCGTTCATTATCATTACTTTCAGAAAATAGAACTGTCACGATAATTGGAAGTCCATTGTGCTTACACCAACAAAAAGTTGCTTCTGTACTGTGTGACTTCTCCCTGGCTTCCTTTGTTGGTAAACCTTATGAGCTCTTATATTTCCTGCAATCCCTGTCCATAAAAATTCGAGGGAACATACTTGATGTTTTTGATTTACAATATCTTGAATTATTTCTGCCCAAGAGTGTCAAGAATTTAAAGTTACAGCCAACAACGGAACACTTCTCTATCCACTGGATAGATAAGCTCAGAGGTGTCCCTTGGTCCAAATTGCAAAGCTTATCTCTTGTCTTAGACGTTATGTCAGATAACCTTTTAATCACAGTTGTGAATTTCCTTCCACTTATGGTAGAGCCGAATTGAAGAAGGACCTCCCACTGGTCAAGTTGGCCGAGTTTTGTTCTCTGCTTTGTACTTAGTTTGTCTAAAATACAACTTCACTGTGATGCACGTTATACTTATTTTAGCTAATGCTGCTCGGTGGGCCGGGCCTGAACCGGACCGGACCGGGCCCGCGGTCCTAACGGGCCTGGTGGGCCTGGTGGGCCGGTCCTGGGTGGGCCGGTCTTGGTGGGCCTCTGAGCCCGTCACGGGCTGGTCTCCATGGTTGAGCCCACGAGCCCGGGACCGTTTGGCCCGGGACCGGCAGGCGGGCCTGGGCCGGTCCTGGCGGGCCCAACGGCTATTTTTCAAAAAAAAAAAAAAAAAAAAATCCAACGGCCATATTTAAAATCTAGCCGTTTGGGCTGAAAATATGACCGTTTTTAAGTTAAAAAAATGGCCATTTGGCCCCCAAACTTTATTTTAACCCCAAACTTTATATAATTACACTTTTCCCCATTTCTCAACTATAAATACCCCCTCATTCTTTCATTTTTATTCACCAATTCATCAATATCTCTCAATATCTCTCAATCTCTCTCAATCTCTCTACTACAATTACTTAATTTATTGTTGAAATTTCGTGAAAAATTGTGAAGTTGTTGAATTGAAGTTTTCAAGTGTTCAACGATTTTCAATTTTCAAGAAGTTGTTCGGCAATCCGGTAAACTCGTTTCAACTCTTACGTTTTTATAATATATTTTTGTGTGGTTTAGTTTGCATAATTATAATTAATATGGCATTTACTTTGAAAAAAATGTTTGGTAAAGGAAAAGATAAAACCGGTGAAAGTAGTGGCCAACCAACTACCCTTCCCCCGGCTCCCCGACCTAGAAAAGATAAGCAAGTTGAAAGTAGTCGCCAACCTAGACGTCCTCCTCCTTCCGTAATTCTTGATAGTGATCACCCTTGTTTTCAATTTACCGATAGTGAATTTTATCATAATGTTGCACCAGGTGATAGATTAGATGATGAAATTATGAATGCTCTTTATCCTAATGAAACCATCTTAGAAAATAATGAGGAAAATGAGGATGATGATGAAACTCAAGCACCGGATTTAGATGATACACCTACTAGTCCTCTTAATAACCCAAGTGATGCACCGGTCGACCCACCTGTAGAAACTCCTACTTTTAATAGAGAACCTGCTAAACGCTTAGAAACATCATTAGTTTGGAATTTTTTTACTCAAGTAAGAGAAAAAAATAAGGCTAAGTGTAAAACTTGTGGGAAATTAATGTCGCATAAATATGTAGGAGACCGTAGCGGCACAGGTAGTTTGACTAGGCACATAAAAACACACCCTAGAGATAAGGCTAGATTTTTTCAAATGAAAGCGCATCTAGAGGGGACAAGTGTAGATTCTGCGATTAACCCTAGTACAGGTTCAAATCTAGTTCAACCAGGAATTAACACTGTCACTGGAGGTATTTTATATTACGATCCAAATAGAGATCGTGAAGAATTAGCAAAGATGATTACTGTTATGTGCTTACCTTATACTTTTGCTTCTAATCCTAATTGGGTTCATTATATTAGAAGAGTGTTTAATCCTACTTATAAAGGTTGGCCTCGCGCAACAGTTAAGAGTGATAAGCACAGGACCATGTGGGCTTAGGCCCGTCACGAGCCGGTTCCACCCATTAGGCCCACGAAGACCGGGACCGCCAGGCCCGGGATCGCCAGAGCCCGGGACCACGAAGCCCGGGACCGCGAGGCCCGGCCCGTTAGGCCCACTAAGGCCCGGGCCCGGGACAAAATACAGCATTAATTTTAGCCTTATTTGCAGCCTGAATTGTAATGTTCCGATTATCTTGCTTTATCATTCTTTGTTGTATAAACCCTTTAAATTGCAATGGATATCATCCTGTTAAAAAGGATCTCTTCTCAACTTTCAAGAGAAATGCGTTAGCTTATTTGCAGTCTGTCATATTCAAACATTATCTTTGATCGCAATGGGTTCCTTTTGTCATCACCACAAAAGAATTGGATTGATTAACAAGATTAAAAGAGTGTTATTTTGCACTTCAAGTGAACTTGTAAGATTTGAAGAACTCATACTCCATAAGATAGGGCAACTTTTTAATAACGTTTTGTATAAATCAAACTGAAATTCATTTCAACAGGATAAAAAAATGCATATTTGAAAGTAATTTTGAGGGTAGGAAAGACTAACATTCACCAAGAAAGTAGGATGAAGATTAACTTGGTATTAAAAGGGTTGGGTTACGGGAAAGGAAGAACACATGCCCAGAATCTCAAATTAAATTAGTACTTGCAGAACACTACTACTACCGGACAACAATAGGCCCAAACATACTGAGTAAAACTTCTGAAGCCAAAATCCTCTTATCACTTTCACGCACCTATATAATGGTGCCACAAGAATCAAGGTTATATATATGGGCAACTACGACTACAGAGAGACAAAAGAAAAGCAAACTTCTCAGTACTTTGATTCCTATAGGATCCCTAAACTCAGCAAAACATGTAGCTACTGCTACAAAGGAGATTCAATAAGAGCAAAAAGGTAATCTTGGTAATATTTAAATTTTCAAATAAAAGCAGTTCGCCCACTCCTCCTGCTATGTCTGTCATATGCAGTGTTCAATTTGTCAACAAGCTCGTTCATTGTGCTGCAACCACCAAAGAAAATAAAAATATCTTAGATAGTGACGGAAAATATTTTATTAGAAATCTCCATACATAAATAAGCTAGCAATACTCTTATTTATAATAGTATGAACCAGATACATTAAATATGACTCACAGACTTTCAGTAAATCAGAGATGACCAAGGCAACTGCGTCACCTGCTTGCACTTAAAATGTGTGGTACTAATTTGTTGGAACTTCTTTACCTGCTTGCACTATTCCAGACTTATTGACCTATTTTAATACTAAATAAATTGCAGGTGACGTTTTACTAATAAACGATCTGCACATGATTGAAGAGCTCATTTGAGAGACGAAGTTGCCGACCGATCTCATCAATTTAGTAGTCTTCTCAAAATTCCTAAATTATGAACATAAAACTATCTGAAGAGAAGAAAAGCTCATAGGTGTATCTGTATCGCTCATTGCTTCATAGTTCTCCGTTATCCAGCAGCCCCAATTAACTATCTCTGATGAATTATTCCTTTTTTTTAATAACCATGATGGACAGGCCAGCTTATGCACATCTCAAGTTCTCAACTAATTCTACAAGTTACCTGCAAAGATCCGTTCCAGTAGGCATTTTGAGTTGTCATAACATAGAATCATTATACTATGTTACATACTCTCAGTAAATCAAGGTTTTAGACATCACACTGGAAGTAAAGATTTTATAAAGTCATGACAGAATGAAAAAAGTCATCCAATCAGGTAAATTATGCAAGAAGAAATCAGTAAATGGCACCCCAAATTATTGTTTACTTTACCATTGAGGCAATCTTTTTAAAGACGAAATCAATTCGCATTTAGCATCGCCTCTTTAACTCCTAGGCTTATATACCGAAACAGCCTAAAAAAGAGTTTATCCTGAAGACTTTAAAAAGGTAACAAACCACAGCTTCAAGTGAACCAACTCCAAAACGTTTTAGTATAATAAAGTTAGCAGCAACATAATAAATATTTGCACTTTTAAATTATTCTGTCAACGCTGTTTTCAATTGGAGTAAAGGAATGAATTATACAGAATACAAATACTTTATTTTCTTTCTTTTCCTTTGAAAATACAGATGCTTTCCTTGGCAGCTAGCAAGAAATTAGATGTAGCGAAATTAAATCCTAGAAACCGATCAACAAAGGTGCTATGTTGTCGTTGAACAATTTTAAAGTCAATAAACATTAAGCATGTACTATTAAGAATGAGAATCTATGGAGTACAAGAAAACACCTTTTAAATATCAAACAAGCTTCAGTTTATACTGTGTTTTGCCTACTCTAGCTCATGTCTAAAATATTCAAACCATAGGCATGCTAAATGACCAACTTGTGTTTTAAAGGCTGGACTTGTCGTAGAAAGTAGCAACATCATTTTGCTTTCTTATTCTACTCTTCTTTTCTTGTATCATCTACTGGATCTAAAGGAGTACTGGTTAGTCACTCTTCATCCATTTCTAATAACCCATTCTTAGTAAAATGCTTAGCAATACCTTGTCTCGGGACAACTTTGGTTGAGTTCCTTGTTGCGGAAGCCAAATGTATATAGTGTGAATAAGTCACAACTACTATACCAAAATTATGACAGCCACCAAATAATAAATAAGACAATAAAGCAACAATAAAGGGAACACCAGAATTTACGAGGTTCGGCTAATTTTGCCTACTCCTCGGACACAACCAATATTTTATTTCACTCCAAAAATACAAGTGAAATAATACTAAAGAGAGAAGATACAAATGCCTTAAACAGATGAGAAGGCAAATGAGAGGTGTGTTTCAATCCTAAACATTAGGCCTTCTTTTATAGGGGAAAAATCCCCCCAAACTTAACTCCCAACCAATGTGGGACTTTGGCATTTTGCCAAACTTCAACAAATCTCCACCTTGGCAAAATTCCACATTTTCAATTCTCTCTCAATAACAAATTTTGGTTGTGTCTTCATCTTCAATCTTCAGTGTTCAACAATGTTGATCAAATCCAAACATTGTTGAAACTTGACCGCAGTCACCACCTTTGTCAGCATATCAGCAGGATTCTCCGTAGTATGAATTTTCTTCACCGTGACTCCACCTTCTTCTATGATTTCTCGTACGAAATGATACCGAACATCAATGTGCTTCGTCCTTGCATGATAAACTTGGTTCTTCGCTAATTGAATAGCACTTTGACTATCACAAAAAATTGTGATACCTTTTTGTTCAACACCAAGCTCCTTTAGCAATCCTTGAAGCCAAATTGCCTCTTTCACAGCATCTGTAATAGCCATGTACTCTGCCTCTGTTGTAGACAAAGCAACTGTTGACTGCAAAGTAGACTTCCAACTAACAGCCTTTGCAAAAGTAAACACATAACCAGTAGTTGATCTTCGTTTGTCCATATCACCCGCAAAATCTGAGTCACAATATCCAACTACAGACTGATTGTCTTCCTGCTCAAAAACTAACCCGACATCTACAGTATTATGAATATACCGTAGAATCCACTTCACAGCTTGCCAATGCTCCTTCCCTGGATTGTGCATATATCTGCTAATAACTCCAACAGCTTGTGAAATGTCAGGCCTTGTGCAAACCATTGCATACATCAAGCTACCAACAGCATTTGCGTATGGTACCTTTGACATATACTCTCGTTTGATTTTGAGGACGACCCCTCACAAACAGTGCTTCTCCTTCTCCGCCCTTCTGTTTTTCTCGCTTTCTTTGTTCATAGCTGTACAAAGCTGAACAAACTTCTCTGAGAGAAATTTCGTCATTTCCATGGAGTAGAGTAGTTTCAAGGTGCTCGTACTCATCAGGAAGTGACGCCAACAACATTAAGGCCAAGTCACCATCATCATAAGTTGTATCCATATTTTGCAAATCTGTGACCAACTTATTGAAACTGGTGATATGTTCATTCATCGTGGTGCCAGGAACATAGGTGAAGTGAAACAGTCTCTTCTTCATGTACAATTTATTTTGACTGTTTTTCTTCAAAAATTTATCCTCCAGTGCTTTCCATAATTTACTTGCAGAAGTTTCCTTTGTGTATGGATATTTCTGCTCTCTAGCAAGGTAGGATCGAATGGTACCGCAAGCAACACGGTTGATAATTCTCCAATCTTCTTCTCCAATAACATCTGGTTTCTTTTCTTCAATGGCCAGATCTAGCCCTTGTTGAAAAAGGACATCTAGAACCTCGCCTTGCCACATCCCAAAATGTCCGGACCCGTCAAAAATTTCTACCGCAAATTTCGCATTTGACACAATTCTTGTCATAAGCGAAGATGCCAATGATGACGTATTGTTGACACTTGATGTAGATTCTTCTTGTTTATTGTCCCCCATATTTGACACAAATATTATTTAATAGCTGACGACACAAATCAAGATTATTTCCTTTCTGATGTAGAAGATCAGACTAAGCTGCAACTACAGAGCATACTCAGACAGAACCTTGACTCAGTTACCAAGATAAATCTTTTCTGATGTGGAAGATCAGACTATGCTGCAACCACAGAGCATACTTAGACAGTACCTTGGCTCTGATACCAATTGTTGCGGAAGCCAAATGTATATAGTGTGAATAAGTCACAACTACTATACCAAAATTATGACAGCCACCAAATAATAAATAAGACAATAAAGCAACAATAAAGGGAACACCAGAATTTACGAGGTTCGGCTAATTTTGCCTACTCCTCGGACACAACCAATATTTTATTTCACTCCAAAAATACAAGTGAAATAATACTAAAAAGAGAAGATACAAATGCCTTAAACAGATGAGAAGGCAAATGAGAGGTGTGTTTCAATCCTAAACATTAGGCCTTCTTTTATAGGGGAAAAATCCCCCCAAACTTAACTCCCAACCAATGTGGGACTTTGGCATTTTGCCAAACTTCACAATTGACACAGCTCCTCAGCCAATCAAAGTTATTTCTTTGAAAAGACTAATCGCCTGAAAAGCCGGAAGAAAGGATTTGAAATTAATTTTTTATCAAGAATAAAGGAGTTGAAACCACTAAACCTGAATGTAGAATTCAGCATATTTACATTGGATATTGTAAACTAACTGAATCAAATGATTCTCATGAGGAGTCACATTCTTGCAGATTAGCCAAACAACTAAGAAGATATTGAAATAAGAAACGCAGAGTTAAAGAATGAAAAAGAATAAGTAATTTTCCTACCAAAGCTTGTCCGGCCAAGAAATTGAGCTATCAACCCCTGCAGTAGTCTTAGAATACAGAACATTTTTCAATTGAGAGAGATATGGTGTAAGTTTGATTTCGAGTAGCTTGTCTAAAGGGAGTTCAAAGAAGTCATACGAAGATCGAAGAATGAACTTACTATATACATTCCCTGCGGTTGGTTTGCCAATAAAGCACACTCCTCAAGAGTGTCATATATGCCTTTAATGTTGTCCTCTTTAATGTAACCAGGAAGCACTACTTCACAGAAAGTGACAAAAGAGAACAATGCAAGCAGTTAGGTAAATTTTGTAATAAAGATATTAATACTAAATAGGAAAGGACGTTGTTGGATAAGATAGATCCATGAATCTTGATTTTACCTTCCATATTACCAAGCATACAATTGAAGATCCTAACGAAAGTGTGTTGTAGCCTAGGCTAGATCCTAACTGTATAAAAACTTGATTTCCTCCAAAGATGGTCCATACTTTCCACAATGACATTCAAGCTTCTCATGGAAGATGTATACAGAGTCAAATGCAGTTGCACTGCAGAAACCTTCATTCCAAATAACAAGTGTAGCATGTCAACCTCTTCTTTGCCACGGATCCATTGATAAAAAGATTGACCTCCTTGAGGGTAAGTACTCCAATCACCTTAGAAACCTACAGAACAACTGTCACACCTCCTTTTTCCGCCCCCGCGAGGGGTGAATGAGTTTTTCCAATTAAAGGACAATCGAAACGGGATTTGTTTATTTATTTCAGAGCCGCCACTTGGGAGATTTAGGGTGTCCCTCCCAAGTCACCAATTTAATCCCGAATCGAGGAAAAGAATGACTCTGTTTAACAGTCTGCGAACCAGAAATCCGGATAAGGAATTCTGTTAACCTGGGAGAAGGTGTTAGGCATTCCCGAGTTCCGTGGTTCTAGCACGGTCGCTCAACTGTTGCATTTAGCTATTATCTGATTTTTACATGAATAACCTATGTGCTGATTCTACTTTTTATTGCTTTTACATATACATATTTATTCGAGAGAGTGAACGCCGTTTAAAGTATGTTTTCGGATTGCGCCGCATCAAATGAACCCGCAATCTTAGGCACACTCTATTCAACGTCTTAGGATTTGGATTCGGGCCGCATAAAATGCCCACCCATATTTAGGAATGTAATTTACTAAAGCCGCGCCTAAAGATTCTGCGCATTATTATCTTTTGGGAGGGTCGTGAAATTCGCTAAACGGCCCTTCCCGACTTCTAAAAAATTTCTTAAACTTTTACTGAGGGTCCTGCAATTTTTTATTTTTATTTTTTTTTGTTTTTATTTGACGAAGCTCGTCTCATTTATTTATTTATTTATTTTTTAAAAGGAAAGTAACTACATTTCTATTTTTATTTGTCTCTAAATAAAGAAAAATCCTGGTTAATTACATGCTAAAAAAAACCGTAACTTATTTAATTAATAGATTACAACAGATGCTAACGAAAATTATACTTGAACTTGTAAAAATGGAAAATTGTTTCGCGCCTTATTCCATAAGCTAATATTACTAAAAATGGAATTATGTATATAAAATAACGTACAAGATTGACTAACGTTACTACGATTAGCCATTTTTAACTGTGGTGAGGTTAACTAAATGATCAAAGCTATAGACTAATTAATTAACCCTAATGGATTCGCAATTTAACTATATTTTATTGAAACTACTCTACATTAGTGTAAGTATACTTAATTATTAATACATAAAATTATCGACTACGACCTTTATTTATTTATTTATTTACTTCTATTATTATTATTGGAGCTATAATGTTGACACTACCCAACCACCTTACATTTACATTTTTATCAAGTCCACAATCTATCTATGTGAGATTATTTGTAACATGAATTAATGCCAATACTGATGAGAGTATAATCACTTAAGAGGACTAATGAAAATTAGTTTTAACCATCTAAACGAAATACTAATCGGGTTTTGACTAAGTACTCTATCTCGTTTATGGACTACTTAAATATATGCATGGAAACAAACAACTAACTAGAGA
The DNA here is from genome assembly GCF_000715075.1 of Nicotiana tabacum. Lineage (NCBI taxonomy): Eukaryota > Viridiplantae > Streptophyta > Magnoliopsida > Solanales > Solanaceae > Nicotiana > Nicotiana tabacum. The sequence continues at coordinate 38,735,690 of NC_134090.1, read as the reverse complement.
TATGCTACTTATCATGATTTACCCCATTAATCTAACAAAATTGAAATGTTCATGTTATATCAGCGCATGACCATTTATACGATTCCTTCTCTTTTCAGTCCAATTATACATTAAAAAAAAAAATTAAAACAGTTCACAAAGAAAAAAAACTAAATAGACCAGATTGTCTACTATCTACTTTATTGAAGCGGTTGGATTTTATTGCTGCATTTCAACTTCAAAACTTTATCACTACAAGATTCGAATGTGTACCTGGAATTCGAATTACACATAGAGAAAAGAGGTCAGGAGCAACAATGTACAGCAGTAGCACAGCAACAGAATCCCACAGCAAATAACAACAACAAAAACCAACAATAACCAGTGTAACAATGGTCAGAACCAAACTGAAAACCCCCGGAAAGCCTGACTGAAAATCAGTAGCACTAAACGCAATCCACAGAGGCAGTAACAAAGTTCTGATTTCAGTATGTAAAGAAAAGGACCTCACTTTCAGTTTTTAACTCTCAAAGACTGATTTTTAGTTCTGAAAAATTAGCCTATTTCTCCCTTTTAAGTTCTGAAAATTTTTCTTCTCTAAATTTCCAGTCCTCTTCTCGATCAGCTCCTCCTATTTATAGGCTAGAACTAAACATTATTTATTCAAAGTTTTTTCACTTTCAGCCTGTATATTCCTTCTCATGTGCATCTATACACTTTTATCATTAATCCCATGCTTATTTTCTGATTTTCCACCCTTAAAGATACCAGACAGGGTGTATTCTGCACTACTAATTCCCTTTTCATTAAATAATTCATTAATTTAATTATACACTGAATATTCAACTGGCAGACTACTAACACTAAACATTTTAAATCTTTTAAACACCCAAAAATACCCCTGAAAATCCCCTATTATTATTGTCTTGTCCTCACTCTTAGCAATCTGTATTTAAACCTCTCTGATTTACAACTACACCAAATCACTACACAGCTACAACCAATCCTTAAGTCAAATTCACACAAATGATTCAAGCATCAAAATAGACCTACGAAGTGATTCATGTTGTATTCGTCCAAACAAAGCAGTCATAAACTAACTATTCGACGAAGTTGTTCAAATCGAATGTAGTTTATAACGCACACTCAAACAAACAGAAGAAAGACCTTGACCAAATAAAAAGGTCTTGAAGAAGAATGAGAACTAATGAACAAGACAAGATTACAAAATAACACTTTAAACAAAGAATAAATAATCCAAAAAAATAGAATGAACAAAACAAGATTATGAACAACACTTAAAACCAAAAACCATAACAGAAAATAAATCAAAATGAACTAAATAATCTTGAAAGAAAAATCTGAAACTTGAACGAACCCAAGTTGAACTCGGAGTTGAACTATTGGAGGTCGAACGACTGTTTTGTGGACGTTGAAAAAGGACGAAGCAGAAGTTGGACGTTTGGACTGTGGCGGATTAGCATGGAGGGACGAGGGTATCGTGAGGCGTCGAGGAACAGCAGCTGGACTCGCTGCTGCCATGGTCAACGGGGAGCAGCAGCGGCAGTGGTCGCTGGTCGACGTGAAGCAATGGGGTGGTTGGTGGGTGTTGGGCAGTGGGGTTTGGTCGACGTGAAGCAGTGGGGTGGCTGGTGGGTGTTGGGCAGTGGGGTTTGGTCGACGTGAAGCAGACGATGGGGGTAGTGGGGTTTGGTCGACGTGAAGCAGGCGACGGGGGTAGTGGGGTTTGGTCGAGCAGCTGAAGGTGGTCGACGGGGGGCGGCGATGGATAAAACTGGTTGTTTGGACTGGTTATGGCTATGGAGGACGAAGCAGTAGTCGTTGGGTGAGGATGGAGGAACCTCGGGCTAGGCTTTTCATTTTTTTTTTTCGTTTTTCTTCCGTTCAAAATGAAGAAGAAGGTGAACAGTGCCTTCTTCAATTTTTTCAGAAATTTTTTCCCCCACGTTCCTTTCCAATTTTTCTCCTTTAAAATCCACCCTCCCTCGTGTGTTTTGTCTTTGTTCAAAGAACATGGACCTCACGTGTGTAGGGGTCCAAGACTTGTGTCCCCCATGCGTGGTGGGGTTCCCCGTGTGTGGTGTTCCGTCCGTGTCCCCCACGCGTGTCCCCCATGTGTGGTGGGCTCGGATTATTACGGGCTAAGTCCGAAAATTAGGCCTAAAAACGGGTAGTTTGAACCCAAATATTATTCTTTGTCCAGACCCGAGAATAGAACACGATGTTATTCAATTAATCCTATGCAAGCAAAATAACTACCAAAATAAGACTAACATTTAAAACAAAACTATTTTTAAAATAGCTACAAAGCATAAATAAAACTATTTTTGTCATTTTCGTTTTTATATAAAGATAAAATATAAAGTACTATTTTTTTGTATTTTTCAAGATTAAAATGGCTACAAAACGTTAATAACTCTTTTTTTTTTGTAATTTTCGGAATTATACAACGATAAAAATATAAAGTACTATTTCTATATTTTTTAAGTTTAAAATGACTACAAAACATTAATAAAACTATATTTTTTATAATTTTCGAAATTATATAAAGTACAAAAATATGGTACTATTTTTTTTGTATTTTTTCAAGTTTATGAGAAATACATAAGCTAAAATTTACATATATATTTTTTGTAATTTTTCTTCTGCGAAGAAATAAAGTAAAATAGTCAAAATAGCTATATTAGACTCAATTCAAATATTAACGTTTTGTAGCCCTCTTTTTCTTTTTTTTTTTTGATAAAACTAAAATTCTAAATTGAGCTACAAACTAAATTAACTCCAAAAATACTAATTAAACTCTTAAAAACAATTATCATACACAATTAAACACCAACTAAAATAAAATTGCATAATTTGACATTAAATGCTAAAAATGCAAAATATTCCTATTTTTTGTGACTTTCATTTTTGCAAAACAAACTTAATTAAATACTAAATGAAAATGTGATATATTTTATATTTTTATTAATTAAAACAAATAAACATGCACTCATAAAAATACAAATAATTATACAAACATACCACAAAAATAACAAAAATTGCACACAAAGGAAAATTGTTTTATTTTGAATTTTTGGGAGTAATTATTTCATAGGGCAAAAAGCACGTGTTTACAGCTACCCCTCTTTGCCCGAAAACACGAAGGGTTTTCGTGCAAAGATAAAGTGAGCGATTTTTTTGCCCATCTGAGTACTCCGCGTGAAGCATTTTTTGAAAGATTTGACCGAACCTTTGCTTCGAAGGTTTCCTACATATCCTGGGCTAAACAGGAATCAAGTCAATGTAGTTCGGGAAGTCTTGGTAGCTGGGACTACCGGGGAACTATGGTTCTGCTGTTACTACTGTTGTATATTGTTACCACTGCCTTACTGATCTCCTTATTATACCGTATCCAAAAGAAAACAAGAAAATCAGAAGCTAGGCTAGCCTATGGATCACAAGATCTTATCTATTTTCAACTTGTCTTTGCTGCCTTGCTTTCTTGTCGGATTGTGTTTCTTCCAGCGCTTCTTTCTTCCGGAAACTTGGGGATGGCACTGGCCTTTTGCTTTTCTGAATCCCAGTTCTCACTATCTTGTTCGGCCGCTGGGATATGGCTTCCTCCCCTAAACATTCAAAGGTTTCTCTGGGGATACGACTTTTCTTCATCAGATTTGTTATGCTGGGATCAATTGAGGTTCAAAGGCCGCTTTTTTTTTAGATTTGTCTTATTTTCCATTTGACTCATGCGCTTGAATTTGTGCTAGACTTCTCGTTGCAACCTTCTGTCTTCTTTCTGATTTCTGAATTTGGACTTATGCTAGGACCTTCTGTTGCAACCTTCTGCTTCCCCGTGTTGGGGATTTTTATTGTTTCCTGCTGGGGATTCCTGTTGTAACCTTCTGCCTTTCGGAGGGGTTACTGATTTCAAAACCTGAAGTATAAGACTAAAAAGTATTCCTCTCGTTATACAGGTGGGTGTCACACCTCCTTTTTCCGATCCCGCGAAGGGCGTAGGAGTTTTTTTCCAATTAAAGGACAATCGAAACGAGATTTATTTATTTATTTCAGAGTCGCCACTTGGGAGATTTAGGGTGTCCCAAGTCACCAATTTTAATCCCGGATCGAGGAAAAGAATGACTCCATATTACAGTCTGCGTACCAGAAATCCGGATAAGGAATTCTGTTAACCCGGGAGAAGGTGTTAGGCATTCCCGAGTTCCGTGGTTTTAGCACGGTCGCTCAATTGTCATATTTGGCTTATTTATCTGATTTTAATACAATTATGAACCGATGTGCCAATTTTAACTTTTTACCACTTTATTATTATTATTATTATTATTTTTAAAAAAATTGTGAACATCGTTTAAAACATGTCTTTGGATTACGTCACATGAAATGCACCCGCAATCCGGAACACATTTTTATTCAATGTTTTAGGATTTAGATTTGGGTCGCATGAAATGCGCATCCGAGTTTAAGAAGGTAAAATTAATTAAATCGCGCCTAAAGAGTCTAGCGCGTCATTATCTTTGAGGAAGGAAGTGAAATTCACTAAACAATCCATCCCAAATTCTAAGTAATTTTTTTAAAAAATAATTAAATAAATAAATGAGATTGGATAATCCTGTAAATTTGTATTATTTACATCTATTTATTTTTAGCGAAATCCTTCCTTATTTTAAGAATATCCTTTAATGACTACCTTTTTATTATTACTAAGTTTATCTATAAATATAAAATCAATATCTACATTCTTGAAAATAACATATTAAATAGAAGAGAAAAACAAATATTAACAGAAAGTAATAAAAATTATAATCATAAATACAACATGGAATGGTCAAAAAATAAAATAAAAAAAAATAAAAAAAAAACTAATTATCCCATAGTTGGATTAAAATTCAAATTGTTAGTAAGACTTAAGCTTATTGAAGCTAATTATTTACAAATACTGAAAATTGAAAGAAAAAAAAAACTTGATTACTAAACCATATTTCTAAAAAATTAAACAATTTAACCTTAACTAACTTTGTTTTAATTCACATCATGTCCTAATACTTGTTCGCAAACTAATTCATGTTTTAACTGAAATTGACTACATGATTCCGATTAACTTATCGTTGACGAAAAACCTTATGAATAAGGAATTTAGTTAATTTTTGCCAAACTGATTCAATAACGCCATTTTTACGTTATTTCTTCTATTTTTTGTTATTAAACAGTTTTAATTAATAACCGGGCTTAAATATATTTCCTAATAATCTGGTTAAGGCATTATTTAATATGTCGCTATAATATGCCTAATTATGCCAAATGACAGTGATTTACAGAATAATAATACATGAATGACCTAAATACAATACAAAAAAAAATTAAACTAACTTAAAAATTTAACACTCCATTCTTCATTTCAGCTTACAAAATGCCAAAATTACAGTTGTGTACCTGATATTGTCAATACAAGAAGAAGAAAGTCAGCAACGTAATACGTAACACAGCAACAGCGACAATAACCAGCAATAACCAGTCAACGAAAATCCCAGTGACAGATTTGAAAAATTCAAAATAAAATCCAGGAATGCCGAAAATAACGGACAGAAACCAAGGGAAATTTTCAGATTTTTGAAAGGCTAGTTAATCTTCAACCCTTAATTTCTACACCTGTATACCAGAATATTTATCAGGTGTGTACTACTTTCTCTTCTAATTTTCAATTTTTTTTTATTTTCTTTGTAGGTTTTTTTTTCTTTTCTTGAGAGTTTCAATGTTTTTTTTTCGGAATAAATGTTCAGCTCTTTTTTTTCTCTAATCTCTCTTTTTTTTTCTGTCTGTCTCCCCTCTATCTGATTTCAAGACTTCTCTTTTATAACCCATCCCATAAACCTTTCAATTAATTAAAATCCATACTTTTTCTCTACCCAACCCATTATCCTTCCACTCATCCCCATTACATTAAATAAACATATCACACCACCCCATTTCATTTTGTCCCCCATGCTTCATTTAAAATAATGCAAGATTCCCCTTTAAATTAAATCTTGTCCCCCCTTTATATTAAATAATCATATCACAACCCACCCCATTTCATTTTGTCCCCCATGCTTCAAATAAACAATTACAAAATGTACAATTCCTAAACTACCCCTTCCGACCTTACTGAAATTACCAAACTACCCCTGAACGTAATACAAATTTACCAAACTACCCATCAGCTATAACACATCAATTAATCAAACTTAACCAAAATATAGACAATATGATCAATTTCTAACAATGTTCAAACAACAATATGAACACGGATGAACATCATAACAACAATATCACATGAACATGATTTTAACAACATTTCAACAACAAATCACATGAACACAAATTGAACAACCAAGAACAACTAAAATTTGATTGAACAATATTTTTGGCAACAACAAACCTATTTTTCGGATTTAAACAACAACAACAATCAAACAAGTATATTTAGATTCCTAAATTCAATAATATTGAACTTAAAATCAACTCTAACAACATTACAACAAACAATTCTTATATTAAACTTTAAACAAGATTATGAGAACAATTCAAGAAATAATCATAAATGGTAAACAAGAAATCAAACTATACAAAATTCGGATTCAAGATCATCCAAACATGAACATGAATGAATCTATTTTAACACAACAAACATGACGGATTAAACGATTAAATCAATATTCCTTTAACACAACTAAATTCTTTAAACAAATAACAAGATCGACGAAGAAACAATTATGAACTTAAACTTGAACTTAACAATACTAACAATTTCTAACAATACATAAACACATGAAATAAATTGAAGAAATAGTTAATTAAATTTCAATTTGAATCTAACAAACAACAAACTAACAAATATTCACTTAAACAATAATACAAACATGAAATGAATATGAAAACAACTAATTAAACTTCTATTTTGAAATCTGAAAATTAATTTTAACAAAGCACATGAACATGAACAAACTAGAAAAAATGATTTCAACGATAAACAACGAACAAAACAAGAATCAAATATTTAACGATTTTAACTTTTAGAAATATAAAAACGAAATATGGACAAAATAAAACTCAAAAACAACTAACCGGAGATGAATCAACGAAGAACTTTGATTGTAAACAAATCTGTCCGAGCCTCGACCAAAGCTCGAACAAATGACGACGAAGACGAAGAGAAGATGAAGCAGCCCGTAGCTACTGCCGCGACGAGCAGCAGCAGTAGTCCGTCCAACACCTACTGCGACGAGCAGCAGCAGCACGACGTCAAGACAGCAGTAACGGCGGCGACAGGCAGCAGCAGCGGCGGCGACAGGCAGCAGCACAGCGCGGACAGCCATGGACGACGACATGGTAGACGTCGAAGCTCGTCCATGACTGTGTTCGTTTGGTTGTTTGGTTGAGACAGAAGCAGCAGCAGCTGGTCGACCATGGCAGCGGCAGTCCGTCGAGGAGGATGACGGGAAGACGACGCACCAGCAGAAGCAGCGGGGAGCAGAAACGGGCAGCAATGCGCACAATGGAGGTTTGACGAAGAAGATGAAGCAACGGAGAAACCATGGACGACGTCGACGGAAAAGATGAAGGCGTGAAGATGGAGGGGAAGCCATGGTTGGGGTGTAAGGGGGGGGGGTAGCCATGGTTGTGTTTTTTTTAGCTTGGGGAAGATGATGAAAAGAAGAAGATAGGAAAGGGGGGGTGGCGGATTGGTTAGGTCTTTTTAGGGTTTTCTTCTCTTTTTTTTGTTTTGTGTTGTTTGTAAGATAATAGGATGTTGGGTTATGGACTGGGTCGACCCAGTTCGAAATGGACTGGGTCGTAGGGAAGATTGGGCCATTTTTTGGGCCTATGGCTTGAAATCGAAGAAGAGGCCCAATTCCGACTTTCTTTATATTATCGCTCTCTTTTCTTCTTTTATTTCTCTAAAACTAAATTATAAAAATACTTAAACTATTATTAAGAACTAAATTAAGTTATAAAAGCGCAAATTAACTCTCAATAACAATTAACGCACAATTAAGTATTAATTAAGCATAAAATTGTATATTTGGACATTAAATGCTAAAAATGCAAACGATGCCTATTTTTGTAATTTTTAATTTTTGTAAAACAAATTTAATCACTAACAATTGTAGAATTAAATCCTACATGCAAAATGCGACATATTTTTGTATTTTTTATTAATTTAGCAAATAAACATGCACAGACAAATACAAATAATTATTCAAAATATCACAAAATATCACAAAATTGCACATCAAAGAAAAATCATTTTATTTTTGAATTTTTTGGGAGTAATTCTCATATTGGGCAAAAATCACGTGCTTACAGCTGCCCCTCTTTGCCCGAAGACACGAAGGGTTTTCGTGCAAAGATAAAGCGAGCGATTTTTGCCCATCCGAGTACTCCGTGTGAAACATTTTTTGAAAAAGATTTGACCGAACCTTTGCTTCAAAGGTTTCCTACATATCCTGGGCTAAACAGGAATCAGGTCAATGTAGTTCGGGAAGTCTTGGTAGCTGGGACTACCATGGGACTGCAATGTTACTGCTGTTGCATGCTACTTTTACTGTTTGCTGACCTCCTTATTACACCATGCTTAAAAAATAAGAAGCTAGACTAAGCTAGAAATTACAGAATCTTATTTGTTTTCCCCCTTGCTCCGGTTTCCTTGCTTTTTGTCGGTTTGTGTTTCCTCTAGTGCCTTTTTACCAAGACTTCTGGCCCTTGGCTTTTTTTTTTAATACCAGTTTTCATCATTTTGTTCGGTCCGCTGGGGACTTGGCTTTCTTCATTAAGCTTTTTGGCGGTTCCTCTGGTGGGTACGACTCTCTTTATCAGACTTGTTATGCTGGGCATGATTTAATGTTCACCAACTGCTTCTTTCAAAACGCGTTTTTTCTTCCTTTTGAGTTATGCGCCTGAATTTGTGCTGGGGTCTCTTGTGACCTTCTGTTTCTCGGTGCTGGGATTTTATTGTTTCCTGCTGGGGATTCTTGTTGTAACCTTCTGTTTTATTGTCCTCTGACTTGATCTTGAAATGTATGCCTCTGTTCTATGGGCGGGCTCCCAACTTCAACACTTGAAAATTAAAAACTGAAATGTATTCCTCTGTTATATGGGCGGGCTCCCAACTTCAACACTTGAAAATTAAAAACTGAAATGTATGCCTCTGTTATCTGGGCGGGCTCCCAACTTCAATGCTTGAAATATAAAGACTGAAATATATGCCTCTGTTATCTGGGCAGGCTCCCAACTTGAATGCTTGAAATGAAAAGACTGAAATGTATGCCTCTGTTATCTGGGCAGACTCCCAACTTCAATGCTTGAAATGAAAAGACTGAAATGTATGCCTCTGTTATCTGGGCGGGCTCCCAACTTCAATGCTTGAAATGAAAAGACTGAAATGTATTCCTCTGTTATCTGGGTGGGCTCCCAACTTCAATGCTTGAAATATAAAGACTGAAATGTATGCCTCTGTTATCTGGGCGGGCTCCCAACTTCAACTCTTGAAATGTAAAGACTGAATGTATGCCTCTGTTATCTGGGCAGGCTCCCAACTTCAATGCTTGACATGAAAATACTGAAATGTATGCCTCTGTTATCTGGGCAGGCTCTCAACTTCAATGCTTGAAATGAAAAGACTGAAATGTATGCCTCTGTTATCTGGGCGGGCTCCCAACTTCAATGCTTGAAATGTAAAGACTGAATGTATGCCTCTGTTATCTGGGCGGGCTCCCAACTTCAATGCTTGAAAAGTATGTCTCTGTTCTCCAGGCGGACTCCTGACTTTTAAAATTTAAGCTGTATGTCTCCGTTCTTCAGGCGGACTCCTGATGTCAAACTTGAAAAATACGTCTCTGTTCTCCAGGTGGACTCCTGACAACTTGCATTTATCCTGATTAGTGCTTGTTTTTCCCTCCTGGAGAATTCCTCTTCAACAACTAACTTTTCTTCCCCTGCTCAATCAAAGAAAATTTTGTCAGTTTAAAACGGTGGTTAGTTGATGGCATTCTTGCTGAAAAATCCTTCCACTGCCTTGCTTTCTGTTGACTAACTTCCACGCACTGACCCTAAACCGCTTGACTTTCTGACCAACTTTTAAATTTCCCAACCTCTGGCAACCTAAATGTTTTACACCTCTACTGTTATTTCACTTTTCTGACCTTTTTGTTTGAGCCTTCGCCTTTCCCACGACATTTCCCAATCATTTCACCGATGAAACTTCTGTTAATTCCCTGTATTCCACTTGACATCAAGTTGTTTTTGACATGCTCTGACCACGTTGTGCTTTACAATTCTAGAAGCTGGTAGTGAACTTTGAAGTCCTTTCTGCTTGCATTGAACAAAACTGGCACTGAAACATCTCAGCTAGATAAAACCCTCAAAAGAAAATGAAATGCCATGATTTTTGAGTTAAGGATAAGAAGAATCCAAAAACCAGATGACTGTTTGAAAAGAGAAGGAAAAGAAACTTATCTGAACGAGACAACTAGTACCAATGGTCAAGACATACATTTTGGATTAATCTGCCCAATCTATCCAACCAAACAACTCTCAATTGTCGTACCTCATTGCCCAGAACTTCCATCACTTGTTTGATTTATCCAGACCTTAACCTTGTTTCCCTGCGGTACCGCGAAACGGTTTCTATCAACAGACCTTTTCTCAGTTTTCCATTTCTCATCTCACCTTCGCCTTGAGGTGCCCGTAAAGGTTTTCACCAACACGACTCTCTCATTTATTTTTCTCTCAGCTCCCGTCGCCTTACAGTGCCCGTGAGGGTTTTCACCCATAAGACTCTCTCATTTATTTTTGTTCTTCTTGCTCGAACCAGAGTGTTGCCCCTGTCGTGGGTTATTCCTACCTGTTCATCTTGGCATTTCTCAAAACTGATCATAAGGTCTTTCTTTGGACCGTAATGTAGGCTTTTGGATTGAGTTAGAAAGAAAAGTATAAAAGGTTCAAAACAATTCAAATGGGTTCAAATTACAACTTTCGGAATCCAACTTTCATAACAATCACCACTTCTGCCCCAGTTTCTTGCTTGGGGATTTTTGGATTTCTATTTGGTATGACTGAACCTCGGATTAAGGCTGCCTACGTACCCTTTCGGGATCAAGTCAAACGTAGTTCACTTGGCGAGACTACGTTGTTATGTTTCTCTTCTTTCCTTTTTTTTCACTTTTCTTTCTTTTCTTTTTCTTCTTTTCTTTTTTTTTGTTCGGCACTTGTGTTCTCTGATAATGCTGCTGATTCCGAAAGAGGTGTATGAAAAATAAGTAAGGCTCGAAGGGGATAACAAGGGATATGAGTGTTTGGATAGCAGAACAAAATGCCTTCATCATTTCAATCTTTAAGATATGCCAAATATGAACAGATACATTCAGAAAATAAAGAAATCATACATAATATCTCTTGACCGCATCGGAATTGATGGTCATTTCTACACATTTTCCTTCCACATCTGTCAAATACAATGCTCCATTAGACAACACTCTGGTTACCACAAATGGTCCCTGCCAGTTTGGGGCAAATTTTCCTTTTGCCTCAGCCCAATGAGGCAAGATCCGCCTCAGTACTAATTGCCCGACTTCAAATTTCCTTGGACGTACCTTTTTGTTGTATGCTCTTGCCATTCTTCGTTGGTACAGTTGGCCATGACACACTGATGCCAATCTTTTCTCATCGATCAAACTCAACTGCTCAAGACGGCTTTTCACCCATTCATCATCATCGATCTCAGCCTCTGCAATGATTCGCAAAGATGGGATTTCCACTTCTGCGGGTATTACTGCCTCGGTACCATATACCAATGAGTAAGGAGTCGCCCCTACCGAGGTACGCATGGTGGTGCGATATCCTAACAATGCAAAAGGCAATTTCTCGTGCCATTGTCTAGATCCTTCAACCATCTTCCGGAGTATTTTCTTTATGTTCTTATTGGCCGCTTCAACCGCACCATTTGCCTTGGGACGGTACGGAGTAGAGTGCCTGTGAGCAATCTTAAACTGCTCACATGTCTCCTTCATCAAATGACTATTAAGATTAGCCCCATTATCTGTGATGATTACCTTTGGGATCCCAAACCGACATATGATATTTGCATGCACGAAGTCAACTACAGCCTTCTTGGTCACAGACTTGAATGTCTTCGCTTCCACCCATTTGGTAAAATAATCTATAGCTACCAAGATAAATCTGTGCCCATTTGATGCTGCTGGATCAATTGGCCCAATAACATCCATGCCCCATGCGACAAAAGGCCATGGCGCAGACATCACATGTAATTCTGATGGTGGAGCATGAATCAAATCTCCATGTATTTGGCATTGATGACACTTACGCACAAAACTGATACAATCTCGCTCCATCGTGAGCCAATAATAACCTGCTCGGAGAATCTTCTTTGCTAGAACATACCCACTCATATGCGGTCCACAAACTCCGGAATGCACCTCAGTCATGATAGTTGTGGCCTGCCGTGCATCTATACATCTCAACAAACCGAGCTCTGGCGTTCTTTTGTACAGTACTCCTCCACTAAGGAAAAACCCACTTGCCAACATTCGAATTGTTCTTTTCTGATCACCGGTGGCCTGCGTTGGATACACTCCCGCTTTGATGTACTCTTTGATATCATGGAATCATGGCTCTCCATCGATTTCCTCTTCTATCACATTGCAGTAAGCATGCTGATCACGGACTTGAATCTGCAATGGATCAACATAGGCCTTATCTGGATGGTGCAACATTGACGCCAAAGTAGCCAAAGCGTCAGCAACCTCATTATGAATCCTTGGAATGTGTCTGAATTCTATGGCCTGAAAATGCTGGCAAAGCTCATGCAGACATCTTCAAGTCCCGTGTTTCCCATTCCCCTTGAATCTGGTATACCAGTAAGTCCGAGTCACCCATGACCAAGACTTCCCGTACACCCATATCCACAGCTAATCTCAATCCCAATATACACGCCTCATATTCTGCCATGTTGTTTGTACAGTAGAAACGAAGCCGAGCTGTAACGGGGTAATGCTGACCTGTTTCCGAAATAAGTACTGCTCCTATTCCCACACCCTTCATATTTGCAGCCCCATCAAAGAAAAGTTTCCATCCCGACTTCTCAGCTTGTTCTAATTCTTCAATGTGCATTACCTCTTCATCAGGGAAATAAGTTTTCAAAGGCTCATAATCTTCATCAACGGGGTTCTCAGCCAAGTGATCGGCTAATGCCTGTGCTTTCATGGCAGTCCGTGTCACATAGACAATGTCGAACTCTGTAAGTAAGATCTGCCACTTTGCAAGCCTCCCTGTGGGCATGGGTTTCTGGAAAATATACTTCAACGGGTCCAAGCGAGATATAAGGTAAGTGGTGTAAGATGACAAGTAATGTTTCAATTTCTGTGCCACCCAAGTTAGGGCACAACATGTTCTTTCCAGATGAGTATACTTGACCTCGTAAGATGTGAACTTCTTACTGAGATAGTAGATAGCCTGCTCCTTTCTGCCCGTAACATCATGCTGCCCCAGTACACAGCCGAATGAACTGTCCATAACTGTCAGATACAGAATCAAAGGCCTCTCTGGTTCTGGTGGGACCAACACGGGTGGGTTTGACAAATACCCCTTTATCTTATCAAAAGCCTCCTGGCATTCATCAGTCCATTTGACCGCGACATCTTTCTTTAACAATTTGAAAATTGGTTCACATGTTGCTGTGAGCTGAGCAATGAACCTGCTGATATAGTTCAGTCTTCCCAACAAACTCATCACCTCGGTTTTGTTTCTTGGAGGTGGCAATTCCTGAATAGATTTGATCTTTGACAGGTCTAATTCAATACCTCTCCGGCTAACTATGAATCCCAACAACTTCCCAGATGGCACCCCGAAAGCACATTTCGCAGGATTGAGCTTAAGATTGTACCTGAGAAGCTTTTGAAAGAATTTTCTCAAATCTCTGACATGGTCAGATTGCTGTCTAGACTTAACGATCACATCATCCACGTATACCTCAATTTCTTTATGTATCATATCATGGAAGATAGTTGTCATGGCCCTCATATAAGTTGCCCCAGCATTTTTCAAACCAAACGGCATGACCCTATAACAATACGTTCCCCACGGCGTGATGAATGCCGTCTTTTCTGCATCTTCCTTATCCATTAGAATCTGATGATAACCCGCATAACAATCCACAAAATAACCAATATCATGTTTGGCACAATTGTCGATCAGTATATGGATGTTGGGCAGTGGGAAATTATCTTTTGGGCTTGCTTTGTTAAGGTCTCGATAATCGACGCACACCCTGGTCTTGCTATCTTTCTTTGGCACAGGCACGACATTGGCTAACCAAGTGGTGTACCGTGTAACCTGAATGACCTTTGCCTCAAATTGCTTGGTGATCTCTTCTTTGATCTTCACACTTATGTCTGTTTTGAACTTTCTCAACTTCTGCTTGACAGGGAGCAGTGTTGGATCAGTGGGCAATTTATGAACCACCAAATCGGTGCTTAGACCCGGCATATCATCATATGACCATGCAAAAACGTCTTTGTACTCATGCAATACTTTAATTATCTCCTCCTTGAGTTGTGGCTCCAAATGAACACTTATTTTAGTTTCCCGTACATTGTCTTGGTCCCCTAGATTAACTACTTCTGTGTCATTTAGGTTAGGTTTGGGTTTTTCTTCAAAGTGACTTAATTCTTTACTAATTTCCTCATAAGCTTCATCATTATTACAATCCATCCCATCATCACACTCGATCTCTTGTATTATTACTTCTGAACTAGATTGGCTTTTAAAACTGGGCCGAAGATTCCTCATGCATGTCATGTCATTGATATCAGCATAAAAAGAACTGTACAAAGAAAAGAAAAGAAAATGGAAAGAGAATTAGGGACGAAGAAAATTGCATTTCATTAAACGTAAAGACAACAAGGTTTTAACTCATCCAAACGGACGGAACATAACAACTGGATTACAAACCCTGGAATAATCCAGGTGACAAAAGGAAAACAAAACCCACTACCACGACTCCCTCCGAACTGGAAGAGGAGTAGCTTCCCAATTGTTGATGTTAGCATGTGGTCCGATGTACTGTATGTCTGCTCTGCTTGACCCTTCCCCGGCCTCAACCATGTTTACTTCAGCAAATACTTCCTCAAACACCTTATCCAAATTCCCATCCGCCTCAATTAACGAACCTGACATCTTTGCCAATGATTGTTTCTTAATACTCGGTCTGACGAAGGACCTGGACAATCGAGGAATTGGTTTAGGGAGCACCCAAGCTTTCTTCTTCAATTTACGAGCCTTTCTGACATCTGCTGCTGTTGGTTTGAACCTAACCTGAAGGTGTCCAGATTTTTGGGCAAAGACACAGGTTGAGTAATGCCCTGCAGTTCAACCCCCAAACCCTTCCCGGGCACGAACCCGTTATTCAACATTTCTGATACTACCATGACGGTCGTAGCTGACACCCTGGGACATGGCATGCTTTTACCCTCAGGCAACCTGCTCACCGGAACCGTGTCGAGGATCTGATACACCCATGGCCCCTTATCATCTTTGGTCTCTATAAAGGGTATAATGGCATCATTCACGGCGCATGTGGGATCTTCCCCATGTAACACAATTTCTTGTCCTGTCCCACTCGAATTTGATCATTTGGTGCAGTGTGGAGGGCACGGCTTTTGCCGCATGAATCCACGGTCGACCCAACAAAAGATTATAGGATACTGCAGCATCCAACACCTGAAATTCCATCGTGAACTCGACTGGGCCAATAGTCAATTCGAGTACAATATCCCCTACTGTGTTTGTTCCCCCTCCATCGAACCCTCGAACACAAATGTTATTTTTGCGGATTCTATCCTCATCAATCTTTAACTTGTTCAATGTGGATAACGTGCAAATATTAGCGCTCGACCCGTTATCGATTAGTGCCCGAGTAACCATTAAACCTTCACATTTGACCGTCAAATAGAGAGCCTTGTTGTGTTCTGTGCCTTCCATAGGCAATTCATCATCAGAAAATGCTATCCTGTTCACTTCAAAGATCTTGTTGGCAATTGTCTCTAAATGGTTTACTGAGATTTTGTCAGGCACATGAGCCTCATTCAATATCTTCATTAAAGCTCGGCAATGCTCATCAGAGTGAATTAATAATGACAACAACGAGATTTGGGCCGGTGTTTTTCTCAGTTGCTCAACAATGGAATAATCTTATCCTTTCATCTTTTTCAGAAACTCTTCTGCTTCCTCTTCCGTTACAGCTTTTTTAACTGGCACTGGATTGTCTTTTGCGCCCTTAGCTTTTCTCAACTCTTCAGGGGCGAAACAACGTCCTGACCGGGTCAGTCCCTGTGCTTCACAACTTTCTTCCTCAATTTCCTTTCCTTTGTATGTCACCACTACTTTGTCATATTTCCAGGGTATGGCTTTGCTATCAACCATGGGTAACTGGACTACCGGTTTTATGACAACCGGCTCTACATAGACTCCCTTCACAACCACCACGGGCGTGGATACTGACCTTGGTACCACTATCTTGACTGGCTCCTGCTTTTTCTCGGCCACAAACGGTCCTTTTCCCATTACTAGCACTAGCTTGTCTTCTACTGCTTTTAACTGAACCACTGGCCTTGCACTCACTGTCTTTTCTTTGGTTTCCGTAGAACGAATCACCATAACCACCTGCGAAGGTTTCTTAGGCTCTGCCCCCTTATGTATCAGTTCGATCATGTTGGCCTCATAATGCACTGGTAACGGATTTTGATTGATGTTCGGGGCCTCTGGAGCCAGTACCTCAATACGATGATTATCAATGAGCTCTTGGATTGCGTTTTTCAACTTCCAACATTTTTCAGTATCGTGCCCCGGTATCCCTGAGCAATACTCGCAGCTAACAGAGTGGTCCAGGTTTCTGGGAAGAGGATTTGGTGCTTTGGATTCAACTGGGGTCAGCATCCCCAACTGTTTCAATCTGTGGAAAAGAGAAGTGTAAGATTCTCCCAGCGGAGTAAATGTTTTTTTGTTTGGGGCCTTCTCATTTCTATAAGCTTGGTTTGGGCGAAAGTTGGTTCCTGGTCTGTTAGCCCTGGGAGGTGGATAGATGTTTTGTAGGTGTGGCTGTGTATTTTGGGGACTTGGTGTACGCCATTGCGAGTGCACTGGGGGTTGAGTGTAGGTCTGGGCGTGGTGAATAGAAAATTGTGGTTCTGGTGGTGGATAATAGTGTTGCGGTGGACCATATGGGGTATATTGATAGTTTGGGTGATGGGGTCTGGGTTGGTTGTAGTAGAGTGGACGGTTATTGTGCTTGGACCAAACATTAGCTTCAACTGCCGCAACTTCTTCTTTCTTCTTCTTCCCCAGCACACCACCAGTACCGCTTTGGATGGCCTGGGTGGTTGCTTTCAACGCCGAGTAGCTCAAGATCTTGTTAGATTTCAATCCTTCTTCAATCATGGCTCCCATCTTTACCACTTCATTAAACGACTTCCCGACAGATGTCACTAGATGACCAAAATAGGTAGGTTCCAATGTTTGCAAGAAGTAATCTACCATCTCACTCTCCCGCATAGGAGGATCAACCCTTGCAGCTTGTTCCCTCCAGCGGAAACCAAACTCTCTAAAACTCTCCCCAGGCTTCTTTTCTAGTTTCAACAATGACAGACGATCAGGGACTATTTCGAGGTTATATTGAAAATGGCCGATGAATGCCTGGGCCAAATCATCCCATGTATACCATCGGCCGGGGTCTTGCCTCGTGTACCATTCTAGCGCTGACCCGCTCAGGCTTTGCCCGAAATATGCTATCAACAACTCATCTTTTCCCCCAGCCCCCTCTCATCTTGCTACAGAAACCACGCAGATGGGCTACTGGGTCACCGTGCCCCTCATATAAGTCAAACTTCGGCATTTTAAACCCCGCAGGCAACTGTACATCAGGAAAAGGGCACAAATCTTTGTATGCGACACTAACTTGGTTTCCTAAACCATGCATGTTCCTGAAGGATTGCTCCAGGCTTTTGACTTTACGAATCACCTCCTCTTGTTCTGCATTCTTAACCGGTTTATCAACTTCTCCCGGGATTTCAAAATGGGGAGAGGAGGTATATGGCTCAGGCGCTTTGAAAGTGGGTTCGGGAGGGTAATATTGGGTGTCGTGAGCTTGGAATAGCGGCTCACTGGATGATCTATGTAGTGGAGCTGGGGGAGGTGCCACAAAGACGGGAACATTTGGTGGAGGAGGGTTTTGAGTGGGTGGTAGAGCTTGGGAATCATAAGCCTCTCTTCCCTGATAATAGTGATGGCTTGGGAAACTTGTTGAAGGACCGGGAGAGGGGTATTCCGGTGTGTGTACTGGTTGGAGGGTAGGAGTAACGGGTAGTTCTTGCCCCTTCTGGTCTCTAGCTAAGGCTATCTGCATTTCATTCATTTCTAGCCTCATTTTTTCCATTTTCTCCAGGGCTTCCTTCAGCATCTGATTGGCCATTTTTTCTGACTCAACGCTGTTGTCTGACCCAGTCATGCTTTCTGGTATAGGACCTTTTGATCTTGTTTGATAATGGTACGGTGCCAGTACGCTCTAACAACTAACTGATATTGATTGGAAAAACAACAAACTTGTCAGTGTTAGAGTCTTAACAGATATTGTAATTGCACGTTAGGGGGATGCAATGCTCCTAGGCAGTTAATCATTTCTAACATGCTTTTGCTCTGATCGCATGCATCATCCCGGCTTATTTTTGCTCTGACAAACATATATTCTTCTTTTTTTTTTTTTACGGTCGAATCCTATAGAGATTGCCTACGTATTGTGACCCCGCACGAATCAGACCAAGCGTAGTTCGTGCCATAAGACCAAAGTTTTTTTATTATTATTTTTTTTTACTCAAAATAATGCTATTAAAAGCCATCACAAAAAAAAATACAGACTTCATATATATATATAATTTTTATTTTTTTTTGAGAATGTTTGAAAAAAAAACATATGGGTAGACAACAGACTCGAAAAACAAACAAGTGCAAGATTGAACTAGGAATACATTAAAGCTTTGAATTTTGGTGCCCGCGAGGCATCATTCGGCCTTTCTGCGGGCTTGGGGGCCAGGCTTCTTTGCAAGCTTTTTAGTTCCTCCATGATCTTATGGACATAACCCATGACTGAGGCAAAAAGGATATCACGAGGCATCTCTTCACATGTTAGGCACTTTGTGGTGATATAGCGCCCTATATCATTGATCCTACCCCTGATTCTATCCCTCTCTATGCACATCTGTTCTATCCGTTGATTCTTTAGTCCCAATATTCGAGTATTGTCAATGAGCTGCTCTTGGAACCTCTCCATTTGTTCTTCCATCTGGGGTATCGACTCATAGCAGCGTTCTCTATCTGTTCTAGCATCCCGGGCTTGTTTGAGGACCCGATTATTGAGAATGGAGTTTATCTCTCTCAATGTTGCAACACTCATTTCGTAGTCCCTTTTTACTTGCCATAGATGCTCTCTCCGTGATGTTGTAACTGTGGCCCACCTGACCCGCATTCTTGTTATACAAGCCTGGGATCTCTCCAAGTCTTCTCGGCTTTGGCTGACTTGATTTCTCAATTCCGCTATCAACCTTTCATCAGAACGACGTTTCTGTCGGTCGCTATTACTCTTACCGACTTGGCGAATTCGGGCTTTCAGTGCCTGGTTTTCTTTGGCTAATTTGTTCTTCTCACCCTGCTCTGAGGCTACTTGAACATTGTTTTCAAACATAAGCCTTTCAATTTGTCGCTTCAGCTTCCCGATTTCAACCCGGTAGCCTTCCTCTCTTACTAACCAGCCCCACTGTTCCTGCGAATCATCCGTAAATTGTTGTACGTGAGCTCTTTTGGCAGGCCTCTGACGAATCTGAAACCTTTTCCAGAACCAAACATCTTATTTTGGGTCTACCTCACCCTTAGCCAGCTCTCGAACGATAGTCTTGGGTTCAAGGAATCTACATTCGTGCCACAGCTTTCTAATTTTTCCTTCGGGGAACACGACTCCTGGACTCAACTCAATGGCGTGCTTGCTTAGATCCTCATCCGTGGGAATTACCTGAAATCTTCCTAATTGGCGCAATACCCGATGAGGAGCATATGGCTGGATGCTATGAAGTCCCATCAAAAGAACATGACATTCCTCGGCCGCCATGTATATTACCTCAGTATCATTCAACCACCCAAATGCCCATTCAACTTGGTCAGTTGTTGTTGACCTCAATTGTGCAAGCCATGCTTCGACGCCTTCGAGAAATATGACGCCTGTCATTCGTTTCTCAAAGCCGCTAATGCAGTTTCTCTCAGTCAACCCGTGGTTCATGTATCCCACTCGGTGATGGAGGTGTTCTTGCATCCACAGCTGGAGTAACAGATTGCATCCCTGAAAGAACTTGCCTCCTTCTCGGCATATAGTTAAAGCTCGGTAGATTTCGGACAAAATCAAAGGAACCACAGTACTGTCGGTTCTTTTGATTGCAACATCGGCCATCCCTACAAGGCCTATCTCTATTTTTTTATCTTTGCGGGGACAGACCACAACTCCCAGAAATGCTGTGACAAATGCCAAAGTACGTCTTGCTTCCCACTTGATTCTGTTCCCAGTGTGAATTAATCCGAGGTTTGGTTCTTCCAAACCCTGAGGAATTCCGTACCGTTGATACAAGAATTGGAGAGTACAACATCCCTTCGACAAATCATCATTCTGCACCTTCCGACTAATGCTTAGCAAATCCAAGAACGCGTGCGGAGATACTGGTCTTGGTGAAAGTAAATACTGCCCTCTTAGTTTCCCATTCAACCCCGCATATCCGGCGACTTCCTCTAGTGTAGGTGAAAGTTCAAAGTCAGCAAAACGAAACACGTTGCGTGTTGGGTCCCAGAGCGGTATTAGAGCCTCGATGATATCTGTCCTTGGCTTGATATTCAACAGATCGACAAAACCTCCCAAAACTCTTTCCACTATCTTTATACTATCCTTTCCCATATCATTCCACCACATGTGGAGTTGCAAAGGGACCTCGCTACACACTGAGAATGGTTCATTTGACTTGTGCTCATCCTGCACATTTATTATAGTGATTAAAGAAGGAAAAACTTTTATTTGACTTAAAAACTATCTATATTCTAAAGAAATATTTTTTGGATTTTAAATTTTTTTTTTTTCGAAAAAACTTTTAAGGAGAAAGGAAATACTTTTGAACTAATATTCTGAATTTATGAAAGAAATACTACAGAAAAAAATATTTTTGAATTTTATTTTGAATATCTTTTAAACAAATAATTGGGATTTTGAGATTAAAAGGAAATATTTTATTTTTTTATTTTTTTATTTTTATTTTTTTTGCAAATTAAAATAAAAGACTTATTCCTACACACTTTCTGCTTTCTAGGCAAACAAACAATTCTAAAAGTAAAAATATATATGTTTTTTTTTCAAAATTTCGGCAGCATTTCGACAGTACTTGGACACTGATTTTTCTAAATTAATCATCTAACTCTCCACTTGCTATTTTTATTTTATTTTATTTTAAATTATTATTATTATTATTATTATTTTACACTCCCGAGACTCAGAAGCCGGTCAACATGCAAGACCGAGCAAATAAATGCACATAAAACAAATAAGATGCATCAGGATGGTCTTTATTTCAGGTTGCTAGCCCTAGACGGACTCAACCCCTGTGTTGAGTCCCCTAAGTCAAAATGCACATGATGCAAATAAGCGTTCCTATTAGGGATCCGGCATGAAACTGAGTTATTCTAGGTTCAGAACTTGGGTGTTTGTTCTAGACCTGGCTTACCCGAGCGGACAGCTCGAGCCGAGGGGGAGGCAGCGTACCGGGAATACAGAAGTTTCACCGGCTTTGCAACTTATCCAACCTCGTTCTAAATTGGGAATTTAGACACTATACAGAAAAGAAGTCACATGAATTGCACCCTTCTTCATGATTTAGAAGACTCAGAGAGGAGATGGGTTTCGGCACAGCTTATATACAGTTCACATAAGATCAAAGCGGTAAAAGCAGTTAATTAGCACATTAAGCACAGATCATGTAACAAAATCAAACGAAGCCAAATACAACAATTATTCCAAGCTCGAATTCTGAACCCTGAACCAGAGATTCTGGGTCCTATTTATCCCCAGTAGAGTCGCCAGAGCTGTCACACCTCCTTTTTCCGATCTCGCGAAGGGCGTAGGAGTTTTTTTCCAATTAAAGGACAATCGAAACGGGATTTATTTATTTATTTCAGAGTCGCCACTTGGGAGATTTAGGGTGTCCCAAGTCACCAATTTTAATCCCGGATCGAGGAAAAGAATGACTCCATATTACAGTCTGCGTACCAGAAATCCGGATAAGGAATTCTGTTAACCCGGGAGAAGGTGTTAGGCATTCCCGAGTTCCGTGGTTTTAGCACGGTCGCTCAATTGTCATATTTGGCTTATTTATCTGATTTTAATACAATTATGAACCGATGTGCCAATTTTAACTTTTTACCACTTTATTATTATTATTATTATTTTTTTAAAAAAAAAATTATGAACATCTTTGGATTACGTCACATGAAATGCACCCGCAATCCGGAACACATTTTTATTCAATGTTTTAGGATTTAGATTTGGGTCGCATGAAATGCGCATCCGAGTTTAAGAAGGTAAAATTAATTAAATCGCGCCTAAAGAGTCTAGCGCGTCATTATCTTTGAGGAAGGAAGTGAAATTCACTAAACAATCCATCCCAAATTCTAAGTAATTTTTTTTAAAAATAATTAAATAAATAAATGAGATTGGATAATCCTGTAAATTTGTATTATTTACATCTATTTATTTTTAGCGAAATCCTTCCTTATTTTAAGAATATCCTTTAATGACTACCTTTTTATTATTACTAAGTTTATCTATAAATATAAAATCAATATCTACATTCTTGAAAATAACATATTAAATAGAAGAGAAAAACAAATATTAACAGAAAGTAATAAAAATTATAATCATAAATACAACATGGAATAGTCAAAAAATAAAATAAAAAAAATAAAAAAAAAACTAATTATCCCATAGTTGGATTAAAATTCAAATTGTTAGTAAGACTTAAGCTTATTGAAGCTAATTATTTACAAATACTGAAAATTGAAAAAAAAAAACTTGATTACTAAACCATATTTCTAAAAAATTAAACAATTTAACCTTAACTAACTTTGTTTTAATTCACATCATGTCCTAATACTTGTTCGCAAACTAATTCATGTTTTAACTGAAATTGACTACATGATTCCGATTAACTTATCGTTGACGAAAAACCTTATGAATAAGGAATTTAGTTAATTTTTGCCAAACTGATTCAATAACGCCATTTTTTACGTTATTTCTTCTATTTTTTGTTATTAAGCAATTTTAATTAATAACCGGGCTTAAATATATTTCCTAATAATCTGGTTAAGGCATTATTTAATATGTCGCTATAATATGCCTAATTATGCCAAATGACAGTGATTTACAGAATAATAATACATGAATGACCTAAATACAATACAAAAAAAAATTAAACTAACTTAAAAATTTAACACTCCATTCTTCATTTCAGCTTACAAAATGCCAAAATTACAGTTGTGTACCTGATATTGTCAATACAAGAAGAAGAAAGTCAGCAACTTAATACGTAACACAGCAACAACAACAATAACCAGCAATAACCAGTCAACGAAAATCCCAGTGACAGATTTGAAAAATTCAAAATAAAATCCAGGAATGCCGAAAATAACGGACAGAAACCAAGGGAAATTTTCAGATTTTTGAAAGGCTAGTTAATCTTCAACCCTTAATTTCTACACCTGTATACCAGAATATTTATCAGGTGTGTACTACTTTCTCTTCTAATTTTCAACTTTTTTTTTTATTTTCTTTGTAGGTTTTTTTTCTTTTCTTGAGAGTTTCAATGTTTTTTTTTCGGAATAAATGTTCAGCTCTTTTTTTTCTCTAATCTCTCTTTTTTTTTCTGTCTGTCTCCCCTCTATCTGATTTCAAGACTTCTCTTTTATAACACATCCCATAAACCTTTCAATTAATTAAAATCCATACTTTTTCTCTACCCAACCCATTATCTTTCCACTCATCCCCATTACATTAAATAAACATATCACACCACCCCATTTCATTTTGTCCCCCATGCTTCATTTAAAATAATGCAAGATTCCCCTTTAAATTAAATCTTGTCCCCCCTTTATATTAAATAATCATATCACAACCCACCCCATTTCATTTTGTCCCCCATGCTTCAAATAAACAATTACAAAATGTACAATTCCTAAACTACCCCTTCCGACCTTACTGAAATTACCAAACTACCCCTGAACGTATTACAAATTTACCAAACTACCCATCAGCTATAACACATCAATTAATCAAACTTAACCAAAATATAGACAATATGATCAATTTCTAACAATGTTCAAACAACAATATGAACACGGATGAACATCATAACAACAATATCACATGAACATGATTTTAACAACATTTCAACAACAAATCACATGAACACAAATTGAACAACCAAGAACAACTAAAATTTGATTGAACAATATTTTTGGCAACAACAAACCTATTTTTCGGATTTAAACAACAACAATAATCAAACAAGTATATTTAGATTCCTAAATTCAATAATATTGAACTTAAAATCAACTCTAACAACATTACAACAAACAATTCTTATATTAAACTTTAAACAAGATTATGAGAACAATTCAAGAAATAATCATAAATGGTAAACAAGAAATCAAACTATACAAAATTCGGATTCAAGATCATCCAAACATGAACATGAATGAATCTATTTTAACACAACAAACATGACGGATTAAACGATTAAATCAATATATTCCTTTAACACAACTAAATTCTTTAAACAAATAACAAGATCGACGAAGAAACAATTATGAACTTAAACTTGAACTTAACAATACTAACAATTTCTAACAATACATAAACACATGAAATAAATTGAAGAAATAGTTAATTAAATTTCAATTTGAATCTAACAAACAACAAACTAACAAATATTCACTTAAACAATAATACAAACATGAAATGAATATGAAAACAACTAATTAAACTTCTATTTTGAAATCTGAAAATTAATTTTAACAAAGCACATGAACATGAACAAACTAGAAAAAATGATTTCAACGATAAACAACGAACAAAACAAGAATCAAATATTTAACGATTTTAACTTTTAGAAATATAAAAACGAAATATGGACAAAATAAAACTCAAAAACAACTAACCGGAGATGAATCAACGAAGAACTTTGATTGTAAACAAATCTGTCCGAGCCTCGACCAAAGCTCGAACAAATGACGACGAAGACGAAGAGAAGATGAAGCAGCCCGTAGCTACTGCCGCGACGAGCAGCAGCAGCAGTCCGTCCAACACCTGCTGCGACGAGCAGCAGCAGCACGACGTCAAGACAGCAGCAACGACGGCGACAGGCAGCAACAGCGGCGGCGACAGGCAGCAGCACAGCGCGGACAGCCATGGACGACGACATGGTCGACGTCGAAGCTCGTCCATGGCTGTGTTCGTTTGGTTGTTTGGTTGAGACAGAAGCAGTAGCAGCTGGTCGACCATGGCAGTGGCAGTCCGTCGAGGAGGATGACGGGAAGACGACGCACCGGCAGAAGCAGCGGGGAGCAGAAACGGGCAGCAGTGCGCACAACGGAGGTTTGACGAAGAAGATGAAGCAACGGAGAAACCATGGACGACGTCGATGGAAAAGATGAAGATGGAGGGGAAGCCATGGTTGGGGTGTAAGGGGGGCAGCCATGGTTGTGTTTTTTTTAGCTTGGGGAAGATGATGAAAAGAGAGAAAGAGAAGAAAGGGGGGGCGGATGGGTTGGTTAGGTCTTTTTAGGGTTTTTTTCTCTCTTTTTTTTTGTTTTGTATTGTTTGTAAGATAATAGGATGTTGGGTTATGGACTGGGTCGACCTAGTTCGAAATGGACTGGGTCGTAGGGAAGATTGGGCCATTTTTTGGGCCTATGGCTTGAAATCGAAGAAGAGGCCCAATTCCGACTTTCTTTATATTTTCGCTCTCTTTTCTTCTTTTATTTCTCTAAAACTAAATTATAAAAATACTTAAACTATTATTAAGAACTAAATTAAGTTATAAAAGCGCAAATTAACTCTCAATAACAATTAACGCACAATTAAGTATTAATTAAGCATAAAATTGTATATTTGGACATTAAATGCTAAAAATGCAAACGATGCCTATTTTTGTAATTTTTAATTTTTGTAAAACAAATTTAATCACTAACAATTGTAGAATTAAATCCTACATGCAAAATGCGACATATTTTTGTATTTTTTATTAATTTAGCAAATAAACATGCACAGACAAATACAAATAATTATTCAAAATATCACAAAATTGCACATCAAAGAAAAATCATTTTATTTTTGAATTTTTTGGGAGTAATTCTCATATTGGGCAAAAATCATGTGCTTACAGTGGGCGCTTGAAACATGAAATGTAAAGACTGAAAAATATTCCTCTCGTTATACAGGTGGGCGCCTGATACATGAAATGTAAAGACTGAAAAGTATTCCTCTCGTTATACAGGTGGGCGCCTGATACATAAAATGTAAAGACTGAAAAGTATTCCTCTCGTTATACAGGTGGGCGCCTGATACATAAAATGTAAAGACTGAAAAGTATTCCTCTCGTTATACAGGTGGGCGCCTGATACGTGAAATGAAAAACAGAAATGTATGCCCTCATTATACTGGTGGGCGACCTAGAACACGAAATGTAAAGACTAATGTATACCCTCATTATACTGGTGGGCGACCTAGGACAGGAAATGAAAAATGCATACCCTCATTATACTGGTGGGCGACCTAGGACATGAAATGAAAAATGCATACCCTCATTATACTGGTGGGCAACCTAGGACATGAAATAAAAAATGCATACTGGTGGGCGACCTAGGACAGGAAATGAAAAAATGCATACCCTCATTATACTGGTGGGCGACCTAGGACATGGAATGAAAAATGCGTACCCTCATTATACTGGTGGGCGACCTAAGACATGAAATGTAAAGACAGAATTGTATACCCTCATTATACTGGTGGGCGACCTAGGACAGGAAATGAAAAGACAGAATTGTATACCCTCATTATACTGGTGGGCGGCCTAGGACAGGAAATGAAAAAATGCATACCCTCATTATACTGGTGGGCGACCTAGGACATGGAATGAAAAATGCGTACCCTCATTATACTGGTGGGCGACCTAGGACATGAAATGTAAAGACAGAATTGTATACCCTCATTATACTGGTGGGCGACCTAGGACAGGAAATGAAAACAGAACTGCATACCATCATTATACTGGTGGGCGACCTAGGACATGAAAAAAAAAATAAAAAAAAATGTATCTGGATTTGTTTCCTCGTTTCTCCGAGAAAATTTTTAACAACGGCAGAAAATTTTCTGCCCCGATTTTGGTGACCTTCTTTGTGGCGTGTTTTTCTGCCATCATCAACCTTTGTTTTCCGGTAAAATCAAAGAAAACTTTGTTAGTTTTAACATGGTGAGTGATGATGTCACTCCTGCTGGGGGGTGATTTTTCCTTTCCCTTTCCCTTTCCCTTGCTCTGTGCTCCCAAAACTGGTTGGGGATAAAGTTGCTTGCTAGGGATGATATTCCTGCTGGGATGGTATTTCATTTATCTCTTCCCCGCTTTTGTTTCAAAACATGCTGGGGGAGTTCTCTTCAACTCCAAAACTACTCCCTTAAAAGTTTATTTTCTCCCAGCACTGCAGGGCATAAAATGTTATCATCTGGGGATAACGTTATTAGGATAAGCCTGTTAGGGTTATCTTGTTGCGGATTAATTTTCTCTCCCTCTTTCTGTTTTGTCTGACCCCCTTGGACCTTGATCAGTGATCTATCGAAGTTCTACCGGGGATCTTTTTGGAACTTGGTTCATAAGTCTTTAAACCTCTGATTCCTGCTTTTCTTCATGTTCCCCTTAACTTTCCAGGACAGTTTGTCATTTGGTTTTGCAACAAACGCCTTTTGTCTTATTGTCTTGACTTTGGCCTGTCCCCTTCGTATTTTGCTTTGTACTCTTTCGGCCCCTGGTAGTAAACTCTGAAAAATCCTTTTCGAAATAAATTTCTGGAAAAAATCTTTTTAGACAAAGAAAATGAAAAGATAGAAAAAGAGAAAAAATCTTCCCGAGCAAACGCTGGGGGAGAAGAAAAGGAAAGAACTTATCTGGACGGTATGACTGGTCTCAACGATCATGTCATGCATTACGGATTAATCAACCCAGTCTATTTGTATCAATCAATCTTCCTGATGGCCTCACTTGCTGGGGATAAATAGGTGCTCACCTCTTCGCAAATCCAGACCCTTTTTGCCAATCTATCTTGTTGCCTTATATTGCCCTTCGAGGGGTTTTCACTAATAAGACTCTCTCCTTTCCCTCAGCTCTCGTCGCCTTATGGTGCCTGTGAAGGTTTTCACCGATAAGACTCTCTCATTTCATTTCTCTCATCTTTCGTTGCCTAATGGTGCCTGTGAAGGTTTTCACCGATAAGACTCTCTCATTTTATTTTTTTCAGCGGGGAATTGGAGTGTTGCCGATATGACTCTCTCTTCTGGAGATTCTTTTCGGCTATCAATTCATTTCCAGTTTATGATCCTCTTCTTGCTGGGGATCAGTGCATTATTCTCGGCTTTCATTTGCCTGACTTGTCACCTCTCGGATATTGATCGGGAGGTCTTTTTTGGACATCGATGTTGGTTTCGGCGTGGGGCTAAAAGAAAGGCTATCAAAATTTCAAAATAACTTTGATGGGTGAACTACTACAACTCTTGGAATCAAACCTTTTTTTGAAACTTTAAAACCTAACTTCTGCCCCAGTTTTCTTTGCTTGGGGGATTTTATTTTTGTTATACTATGTTGAACTATGCACACTGTGACCGAGCCGTGAGGTATCCTCTTTGAGGAATCAGGTCAAACATAGTTCCCAACGCTTTTGTTGTTTTTTTTTGTTTGTGATTTTTATCTCTTTTTTTCATTTTTCTTTTAATTTCCCTTTTTCATATCTTTTTCCCATTAGTGATTCCAAAAGAGGGGTATGAAAGAATAACTTAAGGCTTAAAAGGGGGAAGCAAATGTTAAAAGTGTTTGGATAGAAGAAAGAATTGCCTCCGTCATTTCATTATCCAATAAGTACTAAATACAAACGAACGAACCAATAGCCACCATAATTAAAGAAATCACGCATAATATCTTTTGACTGCATCAGAATTGATAGCCATGTCGACACACCTTCCCTCGATATCTGTTAGACACAAAGCACCGTTGGACAACACTCTGGTCACGATATAAGGCCCTTGCCAATTTGGGGCGAACTTGCCTTTTGCTCAATGTGGATGCTGATTTTGGTCTCTGACATTATCTGCATCCTCTAGATTCACAGCCTCAGTGTCATTCAGATTAGGCTTGGGTTTCTCTTCAAATTGGCACAGTTCTCGGTTTATTTCTTCGAAGGCTTCATCCCCGTCATATTCAGACTCATCGTCACAATCGATCTCTTGTATCATTAAGTCGGAGTCGGATTGATTTATTAGACTAGGTCGAAGATCCGCTGTGCATGCCATGTCATTAGAACCAGTAAAAAGAGAACTGTTCAGAAAGAAAAAGAACAAAACAAAATTAAAATGAGACAAAAGAAAAGAATTTTATTGAAATTGCGGGATAACAGGGTTCACACTTTTACAAAACAAAATAAGAGTTGGATTACACCCTGGAATAATCCGAAACAAAAAAGCAAAAATCAAAGCCTACTACCAGGACTCACCCCGGATAGGAAGATGAGTAACCGTCCAATTGTTGGTTTTGGCCTCAGGCCCCACAAACTATATGTCCGCTCTTACACCGGTCGATTCTTCTTTCGGAGCGGCTTGGATTGTCATCACTGTCTGTGAGGGTTTCTTTGGCTCTCCTCCCTCGTATACCAGCTCGATCATGTGAGCTTCGTGGTGTACTGGCAATGGGTTTTGGTTGATGTTGGGCGCCTCCGGCGTCTGGACTTCGATCTTATTGGCATCAATAAGATCTTGTATTGCATGCCTTAACTTCCAACACTTTTCGGTATCATGCCCCAGCATTCCTGAGTAGTACTCACAGCTTATTGAACGGTTCAAATTTCGGGGTGGAGGATTTGGTCCTCTAGTCTTGACAGGACTAACCAAACCTAATTGCCTCAATTTGTGGAACATGGCGTGTAGGTTTCTCCCAACTCAGTAAAAACTCTATGTCTCTGTAGCATGTCATTTCTAGCAGCTTGATTTCCCCGAAAGCCCGCCCCTGGAGGGTTTCTGTATGCCCTTGGTGGAGGATAGGTGTTTTGCGGTGGTGCATGTGTGTTCTGGGGAGCCGGCGCGCGCCATTGCGGGCGAGCCGGAGGCTGAGTGTATGTCTGGGCTTGGTGCACGGAGAAGTGTGGTTCTTGGGGTGGATAGTAGTGCTGTGGTGGGCTGTATGGGTAGTTTGGCCTGTGGGGTCTAGGTTGGTTGTAGTATGGTTTGCCGCACATGGACCAACTGCTTGCCTCAATCGTGGCAATTTCTTCTTTCTTCCTCCTTCCCAGCGCACCTCCCGTGCCGCTCTGAATAGCCTGGGTCGTTGCCTTGAGCGCCGAGTAATTCAGGATTTTGTCAGACCTCAGACCCTCCTCTATCATGACCCCTATCTTTACTACTTCATTGAAGGATTTTCCAACCGTCGTCACCAAGTGACCAAAGTAAGTTGGATCCAGTGTTTGCAAGAAATAGTCCACCATTTCTCCCTCTCTCATGGGAGGATCAACTCTGGCTGCTTGTTCTCTCCAGCGGAAACCAAACTCACGAAAGCTTTCCCCAGGCTTCTTTCCGGTCCTTAGCAATGTGAGACGGTCAGGGACTATCTCGAGATTGTATTGAAAGTGACCCGCAAAAGCCTGCGCCAGATCATCCCAAGTGTACCATCTGCTGGAATCCTGCCTGGTATACCATTCCAGTGCCGATCCACTCAAACTTTGACCGAAATAAGTTATCAGTAGCTCATCTTTGCCGCCTGCCCTCTCATCTTGCTACAAAAGCCCCGCAAATGTGCCATGGGATCACCGTGCCCTTCATATAAATCAAACTTAGGCATCTTGAACCCAGCCGGGAGTTGGACGTCCGGGAAAGGGCATAGATCCTTGTAGGCCACGCTGACCTGGTTGCCCAATCCGTGCAGGTTCCTGAAGGACTGCTCCAGGCTTTTGAGTTTCCTCATTACCTCATCTTGTTCTGGGACCTTAACCGGCTTTTCAATCTCTGTCGGTACCTCCAAGTGCGGATTGTAGATATGGGGTTCTGGTGCATGGAATATGGGCTCAGGGGGATAGTATTGCGTATCGTGAGCCTGAAACAACGGCTCGCTGGTTGATCTTTGCAGGGTGGCTGATGTGGGTCCCATAAAAGTGGGAACATTTGGTGTTGGGGGAGGTTGATGGGGTGGTGGAGCTTGGGAATCATGGGGGCTTCTCTCCTGAAGATAACGGTGATTCGGGAGGCTTGTTGAAGGGCCAGAGTGAGGGTATTCCGGCATATGTCCCAGTGGTTCAGGGCTCTTTTGTGCTTTGGCCAGAGCTAACTGCATTGCATTCATCTCTAGTCCCATCCTTTCTATTTTCTCCATCGCTTCTTTTAACAACTGGCTCAACGGCCTTTCTTCCTCGGTACTATTTTCTGAAGTAGTCATGCTCGTTGTTACCGGTCCTTTGGATCTGGTTTGGTAAGGGTGTGTTGCCAGAATGCTTTAACAACTAACTGTCTAGTATTTATGAAAAACAACAAACTTGTTAGTGTTAGAGTTTAACAGATTTGATGATAGCACATTGGGGATGCAATGCTCCTAGGCAGTTAACCATTTCTAACATGTTTTGCTTCAAACACATGAAGTCATCCCGGCTCGCTTATTTGCCCCTTTAAAGTACTTTAGGAACCCCTGTATTTTATATTATATTTTCTTCTTCTCTTTTTTTTTTTTGGAATTATCAATTTTCATAATAAAATAAACTGGGTTTCAAAGGTTTAAAGACGACCTACAAACTTGAAAATCAAACGACTCACATATTCTAATCAAAAGTTTTACAAACTCAAAAACAAACGGTCAGCTCCCTTTCTCTGTTCGACAAATGCAACCAAACCATTATTTTTTGCAAATGTGGCCCCTTCCAAATTTCACATGAATTTTGAGGCCGGGGAGGATTATTTTATGACACTTTACAAACTTGTCCGTTCTTTTACGAAAATAGCCTTTCGACAACTGAAAGATACTCTAAGGCTATTTCGGCAATAACGGTTTAAGACACTGCCGAAGCTGGCTCGGCTTATTTTGACTAAAAATCCAAACGGTATTCACCTGACCGCTGACTCCTTGTTTATTTTTTTTAAAAAAAAAAATTAAAACAAAAGACCTGCTGTTGCAAACACAGCCTTTCAGCGTCTCGGGGACAAAGATTTTAAGGCTGTGTGGGTCAACTGGACCAAAATCCTAAAAAATGACCCAAGGTGATTGTTTATACAAAGTCAGCCTTCCGGCGTCCCTTTCGGGAACATTTGGCTATTTTTGACAAAACAACATCACTCGACTTATTTATGACAAAACTAAAATTTTGACATGTTTTTTTTTATTATTATTTATTTGTTTTTGGCTATTTTAGCAAAAGGTGGGGTTGGTCCCGATGAGGATTGCCTACGTATCTCACATCCGGTGAGAATCAAACCCGCGTAGTTCGGGAGAATTAACCGCACTATTTTAAAATAGGATTCTTTTTTCATTTTTATTTTTGACATTTCATAAGCAAAAAAAAACTACTTTTTAAAACAAGACCCCTTTTTTCTTTTTTTTCTTTTTTCAGACAACCTATTTTTCAATTAAAAAAAAAACTTTTTTTTTGACAAACAATATAACAGCCTATTTTTCTAACCAAAAAAAAAACTCTTTTTTTAAATTTTTTTTTGCTCTTTTTTTCTTTTTCTTTTTAGTAAAACAAACCAAAAAATAAAACTTTTTATTTTTATTTTCCAGAGTTCCGACAGTACTTGGGCATTGTTTTTTTTTTCAAAACCATTAGTTAACTCTCCAACTGCTATTTTTCTCTTTTTCTTAATTTTCTAACATTCCCGAAATTCAAAAAACCGGTCAACATCTAGGCCAGAGCAAATAAATGCACAGAAAACAATTAGGATGCATCAGGATGGTCTTTCCGTTTCAGGTTGCTAGCCCTAGACGGACCCAACCCCTGTGTTGAGTCCCCTAAGTCAAAATGCACATGAAGCAAACAAACGTTCCTACTAGGGATCTGACATGAGGCTGAGTTATTCTAGGTTCAAAACCTGGGTGTTTGTTTTAGACCTGGCTTACCCGAGCGGACAACTCGAGCCGAAGAAGAGGCGGCAGTCCGGGAATACAGAAGCTTCATCGGCTTTGCGACTTATCCAAACCTCGTTCTAAATTGGGACTTGACACTTAGACAGAAAAGAAGTCGTACACCGTACACCCTTCTTCACAATTCAGAAGACTCAGAGAGGAGATGGGTTTCGGCACAGCTTATATACAATTCACAAAATATCAAAGCAGTAAAAGCAGTTAGTTAGCACAATATGCACAGATCATGTAACAAAATCTAATAAAGCTGAATACAACAATTATTCCAAGCTCGAATTCTGAACCCTGAACCAGAGATTCTGGGTCCAGTCTCCAAGTCCCCAGCAGAGTCGCCAGAGCTGTCACACCTCCTTTTTCCGCCCCCGCGAGGGGTGAAGGAGTTTTTCCAATTAAAGGACAATCGAAACGGGATTTGTTTATCTATTTCAGAGTCGCCACTTGGGAGATTTAGGGTGTCCCAAGTCACCAATTTAATCTCGAATCGAGGAAAAGAATGACTCTGTTTAACAGTCTGCGAACCAGAAATCCGGATAAGGAATTCGGTTAACCCGGGAGAAGGTGTTAGGCATTCCCGAGTTCCGTGTTTCTAGCACGGTCGCTCAACTGTTGCATTTAGCTATTATCTGATTTTTACATGAATAACCTATGTGCTGATTCTACTTTTTATTGCTTTTACATATACATATTTATTCGAGAGAGTGAACGCCGTTTAAAGTATGTTTTCGGATTGCGCCGCATCAAATGAACCCGCAATCTTAGGCACACTCTATTCAACGTCTTAGGATTTGGATTCGGGCCGCATAAAATGCCCACCCATATTTAGGAATGTAATTTACTAAAGTCGCGCCTAAAGATTCTAGCGCATTATTATCTTTTGGGAGGGCCGTGAAATTCGCTAAACGGCCCTTCCCGACTTCTAAAAAAATTTCTTAAACCTTTACTGAGGGTCCTGCAATTTTTTTATTATTATTATTTTTTTGTTTTTATTTGACGAAGCTCGTCTCATTTATTTATTTATTTATTTATTAAAAGGAAAGTAACTACATTTCTATTTTTATTTGTCTCTAAATAAAGAAAAATTCTGGTTAATTACATGCTAAAAAAAACCGTAACTTATTTAATTAATAGATTACAACAGATGCTAACGAAAATTATACTTGAACTTGTAAAAATGGAAAATTGTTTCGCGCCTTATTCCATAAGCTAATATTACTAAAAATGGAATTATGTATATAAAATAACGTACAAGATTGACTAACGTTACTACAATTAGCCATTTTTAACTGTGGTGAGGTTAACTAAATGATCAAAGTTATAGACTAATTCATTAACCCTAATGGATTCGCAATTTAACTATACTTTATTGAAACTACTCAACATTAGTGTAAGTATACTTAATTATTAATACATAAAATTATCAACTAGAGCTAAACATTATTTATTCAAAGTTTTTTCACTTTCAGCCTGTATATTCCTTCTCATGTGCATCTATACACTTTTATCATTAATCCCATGCTTATTTTCTGATTTTCCACCCTTAAAGATACCAGACAGGGTGTATTCTGCACTACTAATTCCCTTTTCATTAAATAATTCATTAATTTAATTATACACTGAATATTCAACTGGCAGACTACTAACACTAAACATTTTAAATCTTTTAAACACCCAAAAATACCCCTGAAAATCCCCTATTATTATTGCCTTGCCCTCACTCTTAGCAATCTGTATTTAAACCTCTCTGATTTACAACTACACCAAATCACTACACAGCTACAACCAATCCTTAAGTCAAATTCACACAAATGATTCAAGCATCAAAACAGACCTACGAAGTGATTCATGTTGTATTCGTCCAAACAAAGCAGTCATAAACTAACTATTCGACGAAGTTGTTCAAATCGAATGTAGTTTATAACGCACACTCAAACAAACAGAAGAAAGACCTTGACCAAATAAAAAGGTCTTGAAGAAGAAGGAGAACTAATGAACAAGACAAGATTACAAAATAACACTTTAAACAAAGAATAAATAATCCAAAAAAATAGAATGAACAAAACAAGATTATGAACAACACTTAAAACCAAAAACCATAACAGAAAATAAATCAAAATGAACTAAATAATCTTGAAAGAAAAATCTGAAACTTGAACGAACCCAAGTCGAACTCGGAGTTGAACTATTGGAGGTCGAACGACTGTTTTGTGGACGTTGAAAAAGGACGAAGCAGAAGTTGGACGTTTGGACTGTGGCGGATTAGCATGGAGGGACGAGGGTGTCGTGAGGCGTCGAGGAACAGCAGCGGCAGCAGCTGGACTCGCTGCTGCCATGGTCAACGGGGAGCAGCAGCAGCAGTGGTCGCTGGTCGACGTGAATCAATGGGGTGGCTGGTGGGTGTTGGGCAGTGGGGTTTGGTCGACGTGAAGCAGTGGGGTGGCTGGTGGGTGTTGGGCAGTGGGGTTTGGTCGACGTGAAGCAGACGATGGGGGTAGTGGGGTTTGGTCGACGTGAAGCAAGCGACGGGGGTAGTAGGGTTTGGTCGACGTGAAGCAGGCAACGGGGGTAGTGGGGTTTGGTTGAGCAGCTAGAGGTGGTCGACGGGGGGCGGCGATGGATAAAACTGGTTGTTTGGACTGGTTATGGCTATGGAGGACGAAGCAGTGGTCGTTGGGTGAGGATGGAGGAACCTCGGGCTAGGCTTTTCGTTTTTTTTTCGTTTTTCTTCCGTTCAAAATGAAGAAGAATATGAACAGTGCCTTCTTCAATTTTTCAGAAATTTTTTTCCCCCACGTTTGTTTCCAATTTTTCTCCTTTAAAATCCACCCTCCCTCGTGTGTTTTGTCTTTGTTCAAAGAATATGGACCTCACGTGTGTAGGGGTCCAAGACTTGTGTCCCCCATGCGTGGTGGGGTTCCCCGTGTGTGGTGTTCCGTCCGTGTCCCCCACGCGTGTCCCCCATGTGTGGTGGGCTCGGATTATTACGGGCTAAGTCCAAAAATTAGGCCTAAAAATGGGTAGTTTGAACCCAAATATTATTCTTTGTCCAGACTTGAGAATAGAACACGATGTTATTCAATTAATCCTATGCAAACAAAATAACTACCAAAATAAGACTAACATTTAAAACAAAACTATTTTTAAAATAGCTACAAAGCATAAATAAAACTATTTTTGTCATTTTCGTTTTTATATAAAGATAAAATATAAAGTACTATTTTTTTGTATTTTTCAAGATTAAAATGGCTACAAAACGTTAATAACTCTTTTTTTTTGTAATTTTCGGAATTATACAACGATAAAAATATAAAGTACTATTTCTATATTTTTTAAGTTTAAAATGACTACAAAACATTAATAAAACTACATTTTTTATAATTTTCGAAATTATATAAAGTACAAATAAGGTACTATTTTTTTTGTATTTTTTCAAGTTTATGAGAAATACATAAGCTAAAATTTACATATATATTTTTTGTAATTTTTCTTTTGCGAAGAAATAAAGTAAAATAGTCAAAATAGCTATATTAGACTCAATTCAAATATTAACGTTTTGTAGCCCTCTTTTTTTTTTTTGATAAAACTAAAATTCTAAATTGAGCTACAAACTAAATTAACTCCAAAAATACTAATTAAACTCTTAACAACAATTATCATACACAATTAAACACCAATTAAAACAAAATTGCATAATTTGACATTAAATGCTAACAATGCAAAATATTCCTATTTTTTGTAACTTTCATTTTTGCAAAACAAACTTAATTAAATACTAAATGAAAATGTGATATATTTTATATTTTTATTAATTAAAAAAAATAAACATGCACTCATAAAAATACAAATAATTATACAAACATACCACAAAAATAACAAAAATTGCACACAAAGGAAAATTGTTTTATTTTGAATTTTTGGAAGTAATTCTTTCATAGGGCAAAAATCACGTGTTTACAACAACTATCATTCTTTTTCATCGAGCAGAAAGAAAGATGAAATTTTGAAAACAATCATGAAGGTTTTCTTTTTGTTTTATTTGTAGCTTTGCCTTTTCTCTCTCTTTTAAATTGCATAATGATATGTATACATATTTTTTTCCCTGTAAATTACACTTAAGACTTCAGCAATATACTCTAGTACAACATGGATGGAAGACTATTGTAGTTTTTTAGGAGTAGCCATTACATTTTATATTTAAAAGATCTCCAGCACTATCTCAATTAAGTACATGTATCTCCTTGCAAACTATTCTTTTTTTTCGGTTTCATTGTTAATTTTGGAAGCACACATAAGCATATTAGGCGCTGATAAATCTGTTGCTACGATCACATCATCTAATGTAGTTACACGACCATACCAATCTTTTGTATTCTAAAAGCTAAATTTATTTCTGTGGAATGACTTGACCAATCTATCATGTGATAATAATTTTCTTCCTGGTAACATATATACCAAAGCTAACTGAAATAAAATAAAATAAATCTGTCGGGGCCCACACAAAGAAAATTCGACCTCTTCAACATTTCAGCAGCCAGAGTGTCAAATCTTTCTAACCTCACCAAATCTCAATTCCTTTCCTACCACCCCCTTTAAGTCAGCATCCATCTCGGCAATTCCGCGACATAAAAGTCTCTTCCCCTTTTTCTGATGTCCCTGTCTTTCATACTTCTCTTCGGTTATCCAATTTCCCAAGCCTTAATCCAAATCAAAGTCCGGAGAACCCAATAGAATATGTCAAGTAGTTGGTTATCGCTTTTTAAGTATTAAAACAAAAAAATGCACCTCATCCTGAAATCACTTATAGAGTTATAGTATCGAACTGCCATTAATTAAATATATGTAGTTTGTTATATGTCATTTAATAAGCCAAGTAAAGCCATAAGATTTATCAAGATGAAACAGAAAGCTAGCTAAAAGAACCAAGTCGAACTTGTTAGCAGAGTAGTACACAACAACAAACATGAAATTTCAGCAAAAGCATGTCTCACCTCTCAGCAGAACTCATAATTTTATGTTTCAGTAATGCCAACACAGAGAACGGCAGGCAGAAGAAAAATGAATCACCCAGCAGCCGCAAAAAGAAAATCGACCTGCGCAAAATAGAGTGAGGAAGAGGATGAGCTGACAAACGGTGAGTCCAACTGCGTCGGCAGCCACATTTTACAAGACCGACACTCGTCACTCTTTGAAAACATATATCCAGCACTGACTACAACCCTATAAGAATGAACTCAACTCAAATTGCATAGCTTTAATTCCAAACCTAAAAGGAAAAACAAAGAAGGAACGATAGAGATCTACCAACACAGACACAAGGGAAGATTGAAGAATTGCACACCACGTGTTTGACAAAGCAAAGTACACCTCAACACCTGATAGACGCGGCAAACATCTTATTACAAATCGTCATCTTCTCCAGTCTTGCTTTGGAGTTTGGTGTGAAGAGTTATAGTGGAAGCAACTTGGGCTTGAGTTCAATTCAATCAGAACTCTCGAATAGCAAAAACCCTGGAACAAAATCAACAGCCCATAATACGCAGCTTTAATTCCAAACTTGGGGAGAAAACAAAGAGAATTAGAGAGATCTATACCTTGAAGAATCTGAAGAGAGGCAGAGAGGAGAGAAAGAAAAAGGATATACAAAAAACGTGCTGGCACTTACGTGTTGAACAAAAAGGATGTACACGAGAAAAGGTTTAAGCCACTTAGAGGACAGATTTCCAAAAATAACCCCGAAGCAGGGATTGGAATTCCAAAAATAGCCCAAAGAGGACGACGAAGAGCACCTCAACTCCCCCTTCTAAATAAGTAGAATATATATATAATTATATATATATACACTTCCTTCTTCTTCTGCTAATTAACAACCCTATTGAGCTCTCTATTTTCTTGATAATGGAGAAGAGCAAATCTTTCCCTTATCATTCTGCATCTTATACAGAAGCAAGATTTGATTTCGAGGATCGAACAAAGTCTCAAGTAGAAGAAGTTTTAATGGACCGGGCGAAAATCCGGAGGGGAAGAGGAAGAGAAGGATAGCTAGTTATAACATGTATTCTATGGAAGGTAAGCTTAAAACATCTTTGAGGAACAGTTTCAAGTGGATTAAGAGCAAATTTTCCGATAATTATTATGATTAGTGGTGTGATTAAGAGGAAAATTAAGCATCTTTTTGTTACATGGGGTTGTACTTGATTTCCCTATTTTCTTTTTTCTTCTTGAATATCTAGTTCTTGTTGATATTGCCATGTAGAAAATGGTCTTTGAAGGTTATGAGAAGTGATTATTGTACATAATTATATGTTGTTTGTACTTTTTTTTGGTTAAGTTGAATGAAGTTGTTTCTCATTCCCATCAAGATGAAATTGTTACGGGCGGAGGCGGATTTAAGATCTTGGGTTTAATCTTTTGGTTCTTTTTGGATCTGAAGCAAAAGCAATAATGGACCCCTTTCATGTTATTCGCTAAACTTAGTTTCTTAATTTCGCAATCAGTATATATATATTTGTTGCAAAAAACAAAACAAAAAAAAAACTTAAATAAAATTCAACTAATGTCAAATGCTCAAAAAAAATAGTGGGGTTTTGGATCTGAAGCAAAAGCAATAATGGACCCCTTTCATGTTATTCGCTAAACTTAGTTTCTTAATTTCGCAATCAACTAATGTCAAATGCTCAAAAAAAATAGTGGGGTTTTGGATCTGAAGCAAAAGCAATAATGGACCCCTTTCATGTTATTCGCTAAACTTAGTTTCTTAATTTCGCAATCAGTATTATTGCTTTTGCTTCAGATCCAAAACCCCACTATTTTTTTTGAGCATTTGACATTAGTTGAATTTTATTTAAGTTTTTTTTTTGTTTTGTTTTTTGCAACAAATTAAGTTAACATGTCAGAACACTATTGTGTTCGTTAATTGGTAAATTGATAAATGATAATTATTACTATTAAAGATTAAATTATAATATTAATATACAATAATTTTTTTGGATTAATAATATAGTATATATTACTTATTAAATCCTTGTTCAATAAACAAGCACCTCAAAAAGTTACTTTTATCACACGTTGGGTGGGTCTATTCTTTTTTCAATTGATGTTTCCAATTATTTACCTCTTATTTCCCCCTTTTCTTTCCCTTTGCTCAAAGTATGAGAAGTGGGACAACCTTTTTCCACGGGCTCACTCTTTTGTAAACAAGAAAAGAAAATCTTATCATGTCGAGTACTACTTATCCTAGCCATTATTAAACCAAATATCTAATGAATCACTCAATAAGCAAAAAAACATTAAGCAATCCCACCAGTCCCTTCATATGCTTAGTTGTACCAAAACCTGTATAAGCATATTAAAGAAAAAATATCACTACTAAATAATATAGGTATGGAAGAAAATCTTTGCATAATTGTACTCTTTATTTCATCAAGTAATTATAGTAATACATAGACAATTATAACACGTCTAAGCCAAATATAATAAAAAAGGTAGCCCGGTGTACAAAATATCTAGCGTTAGTTTAAAGAGGAAAAAGGGCCTCACCCTAACAACTTGTTTGGATGTTGTTATATATTGTTTTATAATGTATCGAATTGTTATGTATTGTATTATAGTATATTACACTGTATTATTTTGATGAATACAATATTTGGATAGATTGTATCATTTCCAATCGTTTTATGATGTCGCGCACCAGCAATCTGAACAATAAACTTATAATATTACAAAAAGAAAATATAGCAGGGTAGATTTTTTTAATTATATAAAAAGATGGCGAAATACATAAACGGCCCTGCAACGACCCGACCTGTCGTTTTGAGCTTTTGCACTTTGATCGCCAGTTCTCGGGCATGACTTGCCCTATGTAAGGTATTATGACTGATGTAGATCGTTGGTTTTGGTTTTCAGGAAAATCGGAATGAATTTAAAAGAACAGTCTCAAATGAAAGCTTTGAATTTGAAGGGTTGACCAAGAGTTGACTTATTTGTATATGAGCTCGGAACGGAATTCTTATGATTTGGTTAGCTTCGTTGGGTGATTTATGACTTAGGAGTGTGATCGGAATTGGTTTTGAAGGTCCGGAGTAGAATTAGGCTTGAATTGGCGAAGTTGAGATTTTGGCGATTTCCGATTGGTAGGTGAGATTTTGATCTAGGAGTCGGAATGGAATTTCGAGAGTTGCAGTAGCTTCGTTATGTCATTTGTGATGTGTGTGCAAAATTTCGGGTCATTCGGACGTGGTTTGGTTGCGTTTTTGATCGAAAGCGTATTTCGGAAGTTTTTAGAAAACTTAGGCTTGAATTCAATGTGAATTGATGGATTTGGTGTTGTTTGAGGTGTTTTGATGATTGAAACAAGTTTGAATGAGGTTTGAGGGTGTGTTGGTGCTTTTGGTTGAGGTCCCGGGGGCCTCGGGTAAGTTTTGGGTGGTCATTCAGATCGTTTTGAAGTTTGGAAATTGTAGAAAAATCTGCTCAGCTGTTGCAGAGATTTATCTCTTCGCGTTAGCGAGTGGAGTCTCGTGTTCGCGAAGAAGGATTGAGGAAGGCCAGGAGATTAGCCTTCGCGTTCGCAAGAGAAACTTCGCATTCGCGGAGGGCTGGACCGGTAGGCATTGCGTTCGCGTGAGACTGGGTCGCGTTCACGTAGGTTGGCGAAGTGATGCACCACGTTCGCGAGGTTGAGGACGCATTCGCGATGAGTGGGCTGTGTAAGGCATCGCGTTCGCGTCTGCCATGTCGCGTTCGCGAAGAGTAAAAGTTGGTCAACGCAATTTTGTGCTACGCATTCGCGAGAGGTTGACCGCGTTCGCGAAGAAGGAAGGGTCAGACCTGGGCAGAATGTTTTAAGTCATTTCATCCGCGATTTTGGGGCTCATTTCCCCCATTTTTGATCATCTTGAGAGCTTGTTGAAGGAAATTAAAGAGGGATTCAAGGGAAATCACCTAGAGGTAAGATTTTGAACTCAATACTCGATTATTATTGTGAAATCCACCTAGAAATTCATGGAACTAAGCCTAAAATTGAAGAGCTAGGGCTTGAGAAAATTGGACTTTTGATTTGGGATTTGGAGGACTATTTGGGGTCGGATTTGAGAACTTTTGGTATGTATGAACTTGTGGGGAGATAAGGAATCTAATGAAGTAAAAAATTCTGAGTTTCGAGAAGTGGCCGTGGGCTCGGGTTTTGCTAATTTTGGGATTTTTGATATTTTTCGATTGTTTTCGCTTGGGCTTTGTTCCCTTAGCATATTGTGACGTATTCGTTCTGCTTT
The DNA here is from genome assembly GCF_000715075.1 of Nicotiana tabacum. Taxonomy (NCBI): domain Eukaryota; kingdom Viridiplantae; phylum Streptophyta; class Magnoliopsida; order Solanales; family Solanaceae; genus Nicotiana; species Nicotiana tabacum. The sequence goes on along the minus strand of NC_134090.1, from coordinate 38,692,870 downwards.
TGGTTAGATTCGACGCACGTGGAGGCCAATTCGAGGGGCAAAGGCGTCGCGAGCTAGAGTTGTAGCCGGTTCGAGGTGAGTAATGATTGTAAATGATACTCTGAGGATTTGAAACCCCGGATTGCACATCGTAGTGCTATATTGAGGAGAGATACGCGCTGATAATGAGTGTGGTGTTGTTTACTATTGGGGATTGTGACTTGGTTCGTCCCGATTTATGATTTTACTGCGTATTTGACTGAAACCTATTTGTTAGCATCATGATTTGGGTTGATTGCCATATTTGAGTTTCGTGCCAACTATTTGAAGCCTCCGAAGATTTTTATCACTATTTCCTCACTATTTTGACTTATTACTTGAACTCAGTCTTGTTAATATTTACTGTTTTACAAACTCAGCCACTGTTACTCATATTTGAAACTTAAATGATATTTCTAAATGATGTTTTGGGCTGAGAACTACTGCTTTACTGATGCCCGAGGGGCTTGTGATGATTTTCGGACTGAGCGAGGCCGAGGGCCATATGTGAGGATATGTTGAGTGATATGAGACCGAGGGCCTGAGATACTTTTTATATGCCACGAGGTGGCTTGAGTGATGTGAGGCCGAGTGCCGAGTGATGTGAGGCCGAGTGCCGAGAGATGATGCTACGAGGTGGCTTGATATAGCGCTTGGGCCGTGAGGGGACTCTCCGGAGTCTGCATACCCACAGTGAGCGTGGGTACCCATCATGATCTGAAAGTGAGCCCGAGGGGCTGATATTATTCTGAGAGTAAGCCCGAGGGGCTGGTACTTTTCGAGAGATTTCCCGAGGGGCAAACCTTTATGTGTTCATCTTTCATATTTACTTGGCATTTTACTTGTTATACACAGTATTTGTGCCCGAGGGGCGGATGTTCTGTGCTTATCGGCACTAATTGTTTTGCATTTATTTGCGTAACTGTTGAAAAAGTCATTTTCGAAAGAGGGTTTTAAACTGAGCTAAGATGTTTCTAAATATTTCACAGCTTCATTGCTTTTCTCAAAGGTTTTACACTGCTTCTATATAGTATGTTGGTTTGCCTTCCGTGATTTCTTACTGCTCAGTTGTTATTTACCTTTATTACTCACTGAGTTGGAGTACTCACTTTACTCCCTGCACCTTGTATGCAGATGCAGGTATTTATACACCCGGTAGTGGGCTTTGGCTAATCGGTGGCAGAGTTATCGGAGTTTAGCAAGGTGGCTGCCAGCGTTCGCAGCACCGTTTTCTCTCCCTTTTTGCTTATCAGTCCTGTTTTTGTATATTTCAGATCCTTGTAGTTGTATTTATACTCTAATAGATGCTCGTGACTTGTGACACCCCGGTTAGGGCTGTGTCGGGTTGGGTTTCCGTTTTGTTATCTCTATTTCCGCTAAATATTGCTATTGAATCATGTTTGAAGTATCTTTATGTTATTTAACTATTTAAGAGGGTGAATTGTGTAAATTGGCTGGCCTTGTCTTCATGAGAGGCGCCAGCACGACCGAGTTCGGGGTTAGGGTCGTGATAAGTTGGTATCAGAGCCTAGGTTACATAGGTCTCACGAGTCATGAGCAGGTTTAGTAGAGTCTCGCGGATCGGTATAGAGACGTCTGTATTTATCCTCGAGAGGCTACAGAACCTTTAGGAAAATTTCACATTCTTGAATTCTTATCGTGCATCCTTGATTCAGCTTGAAAAGTAACTCTTAAAATTCCTTCTACGCATTCGTATGCGCGCATGAGCGCTCAGTATCAGATGTGCCTTGATGGTTTGTGATCCCCTGATCGAGGATCGAGATATGATCTCTGTGAGTTTGATGTGAGGCCAGTTTGGAGGACTTGAGGCCGGATCTTTGCCTATAGCTTGAGCACCGAGGTGCTGATTGTGTGAGCAAGTGTTTTGAACTTATATGTTCGGTATCGTCCCTATTAGTGGAAGTGACGGTTGGATAACTATGTGATGAGTATGCTAGTACTGCGAGATGTATCTATATGACTTGGAAGTGACGAGGAAGGTCTGCTGGAGGATAGAAGAACTATTAGGTGCTTGATTTTCATCTTGTTTTGAGGTGTAGCCCCGAGTTATAGGCGTATGAAAGATCTTTCAATGTTTCCCAATTGAGAGTGTAGTAGATTTCATGTTGCGGTATGAGTTCAGACTCAAGAAGACTAAGTAACTGCGTACGGTTTGTGACGGTGGAAGGTATACAGAAATGTTAATTGAAGGTAAAGTAGGTAGGTTATCTCCATGCGAAGAATTCTGGGGTTGTGTGACCCTTATATGACTGTTAGAAGATCTCATGTGCAAGTGGAATGTAAGTGTTGAAATTTGAATTTTGGGTTGCTTGTGAGGGTGGGCTTAACTGTTACGAGAATGAGTGCGAGATTTGCCAAAGATTTAAAGTACTAGATGATCTGTGTTTTTACAAGCTTACAAATGAATTGAGTTTAATCTCACTATGGTATTGTGGCATCAATATAATATAAGTGTTATGAGTTATTGAGTATATTTCGATCTATAGCTTCGAGCCAAGTGGGGGAGTTTGCTATGAGTGGTTGATTGCACGGTTAGGTGCTATATTGGTTCTAGTTTGAGGCGTGCAGGTGAATCAGTTATGGCTTGCGTAAATTGAGACCGAGGATGACTCGAGTAAAGGAAAATTTTGACAAAGGTTATATTATGCTTCATGGGGTAAGGAAATCACGGGATGTCTTAAGTTGTTGTTGGTAAAGAATGTTCGGTGCATAGAGCAGAGAGTTGCTTGGTTGTATTGGGATGGGGATTTCATTCTGCGGTGTCGGAGTGCCAATGAGACATGGGTGGTTCTGATCGTTGGGTCAGGTAAATTGCAGTTTGAATAAGAATGAATGACTTGCGAGAATTGTTCTAATGTGTTCAAGAGTCTGCATACATCAATTGAGTGTTCTAAAGTTGCATATGTGGTTAGAAACTGAGTTTTCATGGGAAAAGGTCAAGACTTGTGGTATTTCTATGTTACTTATAGGATTCTATCTATCAGTATCAGGAAAGTAAAGGTAACAGAGTTAAATTCGCAGGAAGCTCTTCAGTGTAAAGTATTCTGGGATGTGGTGTTTCTAGGAGTATTTGAGAGAGTATTCAGCGGCTTATGGATCTTAGACAGTGTGGTTTTATGCTTGGGTCTCGTGTGGTAACCCTGGGTTGAGGCATTGTGGTGATACAGCAAGAGGGAATATCCAGTTGAATATGAATTAGAAGAAAATTTCGATAGATGGAGTAGCTTGATAGTAGACCGGACCGGTAGGGTAAAGATATGCTTAATTCCATGTGTGTGTTTGAGGTGATGGGTTCTTGCGGGTATTTTGCAGCAATGCTCTTAAGTTTTAATGACTTGCTTAGCTTGGTCGAGTTAGAAGGATTCAGTCCTGGCAGGTCTGATTTGTGCAAAAGGGACTCGGAGAGTTCTTGATGGTTTTTACCGCGGTTTGGAGATGTATATTTTCTATGGGCATGCGGAGCAAGGGATGCATAGTGATTTTTCTTCTAGATGGGACCGATGGAAAGTTCTTGACTAGTTGAGTGCGTAGATGTCTGTGGCTCGGAAGGGAGATGAAGTTCTCATGTTATCCAGGATGGTATGGTATGTGCGGTATGTTGTGAGGATTGAGATTTGCGTGTGTAAGGTTACGGTTCAGTTTGTCACACCTCCTTTTTCCGCGCCCGGGGGCGCAGGGGAGTTTTTCCCAATTAAAGGACAATCGAAACGGGATTGGTTTAATTATTTCAGAGTCGCCACTTGGGAGATTTAGGGTGTCCCAAGTCACCAATTTTAATCCCGAATCGAGGAAAAGAATGACTCTATATTACAGTCTGCGTACCAGAAATCTAGATAAGGAATTCTGTTAACCCGGGAGAAGGTGTTAGGCATTCCCGAGTCCCGTGGTTCTAGCACGGTCGCTCAACTGTTATATTCGGCTTATTTATCTGATTTTAAAATACAATTATGAACCAATGTGCCAATTTTAACTTTTAACCGCTTTATTATTATTGTATTTACAAGAATGTGAACATCGCTTAAAACACGTCTTTGGACTGCGTCACATGAAATGCACCCACAATCCGGAACGCATTTTATTTGATGTTTTGAGATTTGGATTTGGGTCGCATGAAATGCGCACCCGAGCTTAAGAAAGTAAATTATTAAACACGCGCCTAAAGAGACTATCGCGTTATTATTTTGGGAAGGCCACGAAATTCACTAAGCGGCCCTCCTGAATTCTAAGTAATTTAAAACAAGTATTTACTGAGGGCCCCGCAATTTGTCCCTTTTATTTGGCGAGGCTCGTCTCATTTTTATTGTTTTTATTTTTATTATTTTTTAGAAAGAAAAAAAAGGCTAAAATAACTACATTTTTTTTTGCTACTTTGCGAGGTCATGAGTTGTAGATTAAACTTATTTGATGAAACGAATATTTTTCAGTGGAATTAAAATTACTCCTATGATTTTAACATTACTACTATACATACAAACAACTCTTAAGACAAGCATGTAGATAACAATAATCTTAATATGAAGAAGCAAATTGCGGAATAACTACTTAAAATAACGAAACAAAGGAAGAGACATTCAGCAAATCCGATACACAAACAGTGCATAGGAAATCCATATCATTTCATTCCATTTAAGCAAATATAACAAGTTTGGAAATGTATATGCACCTGTTTGAAGCAAGAACAACAACCAAACTGTCTCGACAGCTATCGGAAACCTCTCCAATGACGGAACCTCGATGTCGAACTCAACGATATCAGACCGGAAGCCACGAGCACAACCCGACGACGACCTCAGACGGTGTGCGCGATGATAACGAAGAAACGGCGGCAGCTGAGCATACTAACGCTAATGGCGTTACTGCTGGTTCGTGACTGGGGTGAGGAGGAGGCCTGGGGTTCGACTGGAGGGGTTGTTGTCGTTGGTCGTGTTGTTGGGTTGCGACGGGGTGGTGTTTGGTCGTTGGTTATGGTGGTTATGGGTGGAGGTGACGGGGTGGTGTTTGGTCGTTGGTTATGGTGGTTATGGGTGGAGGTGACGGGGTGGTGTTTGGTCGTTGGTTATGGGTGGAGGTGACGAAGGTGGAGCTGGAGGTGGAGGGGGCTGTTAGCGACGACAATGGTGGTGGCGATGGCTGGATTATGGTGGTTTGGACAGTAGGGAGATGGTGTTTGGACGCTGATGGCGTTGGAGGGGACGTGGTGGTGGCGGAAGAGATGGTGGCGATGGCGTTGGAGGGGACAGTAGTATTTTTGACGGGGAGGTCTGTGTGTTTGGACGCTGCGAGGAGGAGGGTCTCGTGGGTTTTTGACTCGCGCCCGGGGGGGCGCAGGGGGCAGCAGGTTGACGGGGACTCAGCTGGGTATTTGCTTCTTCTTCTTCTTGAAGAAGAAGCATGAACAGTAGTATATCTCCAAATTTTCAAAAGTCCCTCCTTCCTTTCATGTTTTGTCCGTGTATTTGTAATACAATGCCCATAAAAAATGAGCCCCACGCGTGGTGGGGTTCGAGGCATATGTCCCCCACGCGTGGTGGGGTTCCCCACGTGTCCTGGACACAGTTTATTATGGGCTAGGTCCGAAAATTAGGCCTAAAACCGGGTAGTTTGAACCCGAATATTATTCTTTTGCCCGGACCCGAGAAATAGGAACACGTTGCTTAACTAGTCCTATGTAAGCAAAATAACTACCAAAAATAAGACTAGTATTTAAACAAAACTATATATATTTTTTAAATATTTTTCAAGATTTTAAAATAGCTACAAAAATATTAATAAAACTATTTTTTTGTAATTTTCGTAAATATTAAGATAAATATGAAGTAATATTTTTTTGTATTTTTCAAAGTTTAAATAACTATAACATATTAATAAAATTATTTTTTTGTAATTTTCGTTTTTTTTAATAAAGACAAAAATATGAAATAATATTGTTTATATTAAAATGACTTCAAAACATTAATAGAATTATATATATATTTTTTGTTAATTTTCGAATTTATATAAAGTACCAAAATAAAGTGCAATTTTTGATTTTTTTTCGAGTTTATGAGGGATACATAAACTAAAATTTATATATATACTTTTTTTTGTAATTTTTCTTTTTGCAATGAAATAAAGTAAAAATAGTTAAAATAGCTATACTAGACCCAATTTCACATATTCACACTAAAAATGTGAAAATTCTCGGGGAGGGTCAAAAATCACGTGCTTACAGCTGCCCCCTCTTTGACTGGAAACACGAAGAGTTTTCCGACAAAGAACGACTAGACGTGTTTTTGACCCGACCATTACTTTGACGGAATACACTTAAGGAAAGGGAGGGATTGTGACCGAGCCCTGGTATCTGAGCTGCCTACATATCCTTGGTTATACAGGAATCAGGCCACGTGTAGTTCGGGAATGGGAGAGATAGTGAAGTGTACCGAGGTGAAGAGCCGATCGAGGTGCCGTTCCGTTGAGGTTCCGGTCCGCGGTCCTGTCATTACAACAAAATGAAAACTGAAAAAAAGACTAACTAAGCCTATCAGCTACTAGTTACAAGGATTCCTATCTCTTAAGTCTTCTGAAACTTGGTCTTGAATCTTGAATGGTGCTTCATACAGACTTTGGATCTGAACCTTGATACTTGCTAGTTGTAGGTGCTAGTTCTTGAGCAGACCACATTTGTTCTCCACTTCCGTATTTTGGGCTCTTCTCTTTCTTCTTTTTTTTTTCTTGTTTAGGTTTTTTTTTTGTTTTGTTTTTGTGACCAGCTTCTGTTGATCATCCCAGACTATTGATTCGCGCTCTTGAGGCGAGCTTCTAACTTGGATTGAATGCTGGGGATTTCTGTTGTAATCCTTCTGCTCTCCAGTGGGTCACTGCTTGATTTTGAAAAATGTTTCTCCGCTCTACAGGCGGACTCCTGACTTCTTCTATCTTCGACACGCAACAACCTCCGTTCTACAGGCGGGTCCTTGACAATCAAAACAAACAAAATTTCCTAACCCAGTTTGTACTGGGAAGGTTTGTGAGTCGTTAGCAAAATCGTAACTTACTTACACTACTGATGCAATGATGAGAGTAAACTAAAGACTAGGCTAGGATGTGCATCTCCTCTGAGTAAAACCAAAACTCTTGCTAGAAAATGTGTCTGCAAAAATAAAAACCTCAATGACTCAAACTAGAAAGTGTGTCTTCTATGGTTGAATCGGAATGAGCTAAACTAGGAAGTGCGTCTCCTAAGGGTGAAAACTTCAGTGACTAGAACTAGGAAGTGTGTCTCCTATGAATAAAATCTCGATTAGGAAGTGCGTCTCCTACGGGTAAACTTCAAAAACTGGACTAGGAATTGTGTCCCCTATGGTCGAACTTAAAATGAATCAAACTAGGAAGTGCATCTCCTAGGGGTGAAATCTTTTTAGGAAGTGCGTCTCCTATTGGTGAAACTGAACTTAGGAAGTGCGTCTCCTACTGGTGAAACTTATTTTAGGAAGTGCGTCTCCTACTGGTAAAACTTGCTTAGGAAGTGCGTCTCCTACTGGTGAAATATTTTTAGGAAGTGCGTCTCCTATTGGTGAAACTGAACTTAGGAAGTGCGTCTCCTACTGGTGAAACTTGTCTTAGGAAGTGCGTCTCCTACTGGTGAACTTGCTTTAGGAAGTGCGTCTCCTATGGTGAAACTGAACTTTAGGAAGTGCGTCTCCTATGGTGAAACTGACTTAGGAAGTGCGTCTCCTATTGATGAAACTTGCTTAGGAAGTGCGTCTCCTATTGGTGAAACTTGCTTTAGGAAGTGCGTCTCCTACTGGTGAACTATTCTTAGGAAGTGCGTCTCCTACTGGTAAAACTTTCCTAGGAAGTGCGTCTCCTATTGGGTGCAATAAACTTAGGAAGTGCGTCTCCTACTGGTGAAACTTTTTAGGAAGTGCGTCTCCTACTGGTACAATGGATTTAGGAAGTGCGTCTCCTATTGGTAAAACTTAACTTAGGAAGTGCGTCTCCTATTGGTGAACCTATTCTTAGGAAGTGCGTCTCCTAATGGTAAAACTGAACTTAGGAGGAAATGCATCTCCTATGGGTGAAACTGAAACAAACCTGGGAGGAAATGCGTCTCCTATGGGTGAAACTAAACAAACTTAGGAGGAAATGCGTCTCCTATGGGTGAAATGAACTTAGGAGGAAATGCATCTCCTATGGGTAAATACGTGGAATGTATGCCTCTGTTATCTGGGCGGGCTCCCAATTTCAACACTTAAAAGTAAAGACTGAATGTATTCCTCTGTTATTATGGGCGGGCTCCCAACTTCAACACTTAAAAGTAAAAAAGACTGAATGTATGCCTCTATTATCTGGGCGGGCTCCCAAATTCAACACTTGAAATAAAAAGACTGAAATGTATTCCTCTCGTTATACAGGTGGGCGCCTGGAACATGAAATGCAAATACTGAAATGTATTCCTCTCGTTATACAGGTGGGCGCCTGGTAAGAATTTTAAAGACTGAAAGTATTCCTCTCATTATACAGGTGGGCGCCTGTTTGTAAAGATATGAAAAATGATATGCCCGTATTATACTGGTGGGTGACCTAGAACAGAAATGAAAAGACAGAAATGTATTCCCGCATTATACTGGTGGGTGACCCAGAACAAAAAATGAAAAGACAGAAATGTATTCCTCTCGTTATTCAGGTGGGCGCCTGTTTGTAAAGATATGAAAAATGATATGCCCGTATTATACTGGTGGGTGACCTAGAACAGAAATGAAAAGACAGAAATGTATTCCCGCATT